>NW_011889170.1:438276-451871 GCF_000151845.1 Pteropus vampyrus
ATTTGCTCAAGAGGCCTAGCTTTTGTCCTAACAGTTAGCCATGTTGTGAATGCAAAAGAAAAGTTCTCGAAGGAAATTAAAAGTGCTATTCCAATAAACACAAAAGTAATAAGAAAGCCAAACAGCCTGCTAAAGATATGAAAAAAAGTTTTAGTGGTCTTGTAGAAGATCAAAACAGGCACAAAATTCTCTTAAGCCAAAACCTAATCTAGAGCAAGGCCCTGATTCTCTTCAATTCTGTGAAAGCTGAGAGAGATGAGAAAGCTGCAGAATAAAAGTTTGAAACTAGCAGAGGTTGGTTTGTGAGGTTTAAGGAAAGAAGCCATCTCTATAACATGAACAGGCAAGGTGAAGCAGCAGGTGCAGATGTAGAAGCTGAAGCAAGTTGCCCAGAAGATTAACTGAGATAATGAATGAAGGTGGCTATACTAAACAACGGCTTTTAAATGAAGATGAAACAGCCTTATATTGGATAAAGATGTCATCTAGGACTTTTATAACTAGAGCAGAGAAGTAAATGCCTTGCTTCAAAGCTTTAAAGGACAGGCTGAATCTCTTGTTAGGGGCCAGTGTAGCTGGTGACTTAAAGCCAATGCTCATTTACCATTCTGAAAATCCTAAGGCCGTTAAAAATTATGCTAAATTTACTCCGCCCGTGCTCTATAAATGGAGCAACAGGGCCTGGATGACGCCACATCTGTTTACCATAAGGTTTACTGAATATTTGAAATCCATTTTTGAGGTCTACTGCTCAAAGATTCCTTTCAAAATATTGCTATTCATGGACAATGCACTTGATTACCCAAGAGCTCTGATGGAGATGTACAGTGACCTTAATGTTGTTTTCATGCCTACTAACACAACATCCATTCTGAAGCCCATGGATCAAGGAGAAATTTTGACTTTCAGATCTTATTATTTAATAAATACATTTCATAAGTCTACAGCTGCCACACATAGTGATTCCTCTGATGGATTCGGGCAAAGTAAATTGAAAAGTTTGTGAAAAGGATTCACCATTCTAGATGGCATTAAGAACATCCCTGATTCATGGTAAGAGATCAAAATATCAACATTAAGAGAAGTTTGGAAGAAGTGATTTCAACTCTCATGAATGACTGAGGGGTTCAAGACTTCAGTGGAGGAAGTAAAGAAAGATGTGGTAGAAATAGCAAAAGAACTAGAATTAGAGGTAAAGCTTGAAGGTATGACTGAATTGGTACAGACTCCTAATAAAATTTTAATAGACGAGAAGTTGCTTCTTATAAACAAAGAAAGTGGTTTCTTAAGATGGAAACTACTCCTGGTAAAGGTGCTATGAAGACTGTTGAAATGACAACAAAGGATTTAGACTACTACATAAAACAAGTTGATAAACCAGCAACCAGGTTTCAGAGGATTGCTTCCTATTTTGAAAGAAGTTCTACTGTGGGTAAAATGCTATCAAATAGCATGGCGTACTACAGAGAAATCGTTCATGAAAGGAAGAGTCACTCGACAGAGCAAACTTAGTGCCTTATTTTAAGAAACTGCCACCCCAACATTCCACAATCACCACCCCAGTCAGCAGCCATCAAAATCGAAGCAAGATCCTCCACCAGTAAGATTCAGATGATGTTTAACATTTTTTAGCAATAATATTTTTTTTAATTAAGGTACGTACATAGGTTTTGTAGATGTAATGCTACTGTACACTTAACAGATGACAATTAGTATAAATATAACTTTATATGTACTGGAAAACCAAAAAATTTGAGTGATTTTATTACGATATTTGCTTTATTGTGGTCTGGAACCAAACTCACAATATCTCCAAGATATATTTGTATAGCTAGTCTATTGTTTGTTTTTCTGGGGGAACACTAATGTACATCTCTATTTTACATATCTAAAACTGATATTATAGATGTTAGTTTTCCAAGAGTCAATTTTCGAACCCATGCATTCTGAATAGAGTCCATGTTCTTAAACTCTACATGTATACCTCTTTTCTATCCCTACATGTTTAAAATGTAAACAGAGAAAGTGATCAGAGAGATAGTATCTAGGTTATACCTTCCAAAAAAGAGTGTACAGTGATGTTTGAAAAACATAGTAACGGAACTGAAGTCTATTTCTATACCTCTTACACAACTTACAATTTTTGTAAAATTAATTTAATTCTCTGGACATCAGCTCTTCATAAGTAAAATAAAGCAAAGGAGTGAATCATAATTAAACAATCCTATAAGTCTAAGGTGGTGATTACAGGGCTATGTGTTTTAGATGATGAAAATGAAGGTGATATAAATTAACTAGTATGTTTCACCACAAAGAATTATTCTTCCAGGTTCGACCTTCCATAATAGCCTTTATAAATTTTAAACTTGCACAACTCCCTGAACTGTAAATTCAGGTTCTATTAGAAATTATCTAATTGCTTTCTCCCATTTATAACCCAGGAGAGTTTCCACTGGGTGTGGCAAAGATGCAAGACAACAGAAAATCCAATTCAAAAGCTCTTCTGTATTCATTGGAAATGGAGTAAATTTTGTTTTAATGGATAAATGGATAAATCTTGTTTTATCCTATATGACCTAGAGCATTGTAAAACAAACAAATGAGAAAATATAATGCTGTGAACAAAAGGGGAGTACACAAAATTTAGTGGTCAGAGATGAGAACTATTCTGATATAGTACTGAGTCCAGGTTTGTGTTTTTTGGTTTTGGTCAAAATATACCACACAAAAATAATTCAAATAATTAAGAATATCAAAGTGTTGTTGATATTTCAATCCCCCTCAAAGTTCCTTCCACAGATAAATCATCTTCCTGGTTTTGTACCTTCATAAGTAAGTGTTATTGTCTCCAGGCCTTTCTTTTAAAAGCAACAAAGAACAAAGCTTTATATCTTTAACATACAAATAATGTTTGTACTTGGAAAGAAAAAAATCAATCAAAATCAGACTCTAGGACCAAGGAAGTAAATCATCAATCCATCTTGTCACTGTGATGGGTACAGTTCCTGTAAACTGCTTGATTAACCTTTTGACGCCAACATGTCTGAAGTTTCATCATTATGATTAATTTATTTTTCATTAGTGTTCTTATGAGTAAGCCCAAATATTGGGCAATGAGAGGTTAAAAGTCCAATAAAATATTATAAAATGTCTTTAGAGCAGGAAAGAATTCATTGGTGTATTAAAGTATTGATCAAACAGTCCCCAAATCTGCCTACTCTAAGTTAGATTACAAACAAATCTTCTGATTGTAATTTGTTTTTCCACACAGGCAGTACAAATAGCAGAAGTATATGTTCAAAGGCATCATAAATATCCCTCAGTGCTTTTCATTTACATTTCCCAATGTATATTTTATTTGCATTTATTTTATATAAACATACAAATAGAAACTAACAGTCAAAAGGCAAATATCAATAACTGAATACTATAGTTTATGACGATCCATGTCTTTAAAACTAGATAATGCTTTCAAGGTCAATTAAGGCTAGTCACAATTCTCACTGGTACAGGAGGTCAAGGTCCCTCGTGCCATTCTATAAAGTTTGATATTTAAACTAAACTGATCTTGAAACATAATGGATTGCCTCTTCAGGCTGCATGTCATTACAGGACATTAAGTAAGAGTATAGTCCTCTTGTTGAAGATAATAAATGGTGACTTGGGAGCTGTATTGCATTGCCCTGCAAGATCAAAGCCATCAAGGGAATAATTTGAAGGAGGCATTTGCTTGTTCTCCTTCTCAAGCAGTCTTCCTCTACTCTGTTTTCTAAAGTCAAAGCTGGAGATGATTGCACTGGAAGAAAGTGAGACTGAAGTAGACCTGAGGGCCCTGACTGATTTCTATTATGTGCCTGGCATTAAAATATGCACATGAGATAAAATTACGAATAAAAGAGAGACTGATTGGTATCCTTCATCCACCAGGCGAAAGATATTAACTATTTACATGGTAAGTACAATAATAACTATAGACAGTTACACATATGAAAGAGGAAGGAATTTTGTTGGTGGAGTGTCAAGGAAGGCCTTACAAAGAAGTAGACATTTGAGGGGGATTGAAATATAAGATTTTGGGTTGCAGAAAAATTGTGGTGCTAAAATATCCCAAGTAGAGAGAATGTCATGGAAGCAAGAAAGTCCATGGCATATTGTGGGATGGTAAACAGTTGAGTGTTTGAGAATATAGTGTGTATGATGGGGTGGAGAATGCTAAAACATGATGTGACATTGGGAAGGCCATACCGGTAAGTTTAAATTGTGTCCTATAGGCAGTAATGGAATCATGAGGCTTTCATGTTCCAATGTTTCCCAGGTTTATACAAGGTTGGAAAATGTTTGCCCCCTTAATTTTCTATAGTAATCTATTCTTTTAGAAATCATTTGTTGAAGAAACTCTGGGTATAATGAAAAGATAAAAATAAAGACGTGATAATTCAATTACTGTTCTCGAGGAGCTTAATATCCACTGGGGAAGCCAAATTTACAGGAATAAGAACTTAGGCACAGGCAAGATAGTTTATAAATTTTAAATCAGAGACAAAGAAGAAAAAATCTGGTTTGGCCCCCTGTGATTTCTAACTCAACTCCTCCAACATCAGTAGGTGTATTGTAAGATCCAAGAGGCAATGGAAAACACAAAAAAACTTAAGAAAGCTAACCAGGTTTCTACAAAATAGATTCTCACTTTGATTTCACTTGTACTTCAGTGGTAGAGATGCTTCTAAAACTGAACACTCATTGGCTATTATAATGTGCTTACATCAAGGTCTGACAAAAGTAAAACTATATGTGAGTATTTTCCTTTTAGAACAATGATCTTGATGCCAAATGTAAGTCAAATTGTCTTACCTGTCTTTCCAATGAGTCACTGAACCACTGCTCAACATTCATGGGTACTCAACTCTAGCTCTTGCCCTCTGGAGGATATTTATTGTCATTTTCTTCCTCCTTATCTCCTTCTAACTCCCTCTCTCTTAAGTTCTAAATTGTCTCGTTTTAACTTGAGTCAGTGGCATTTTTATCTTCCCTAAGTGGACTCTTAAGATCCCCTCTCATTTGTTTTCCTGTCCTTTTAGCCCTCGTTTCAACTTTCCCTGAACTGGTCTCCTTTATCCATAACAGTGAAGTTACTCTTGATTCTTTCTAGAGGCACTCTTTTCCATTTTGTTCCCTTTGAAAAGAGATAGCAGCCTTGTAGAGTAGCTAGACTTTCACAGGTGATCTTCAGGAAAGAAGGCTGAGGGAAAACTTATGCACTGGCCTAATTCCAAGAGACTTGAGGCCCTAGAGAGGCAGAAACTTCACAAGGAAGAAAGAGTAAGAGGTAAAATCAGCAACTCTCTGAAGTCATAAGAGGTCCCTAAGTGGGAGCCTTACAATCAGCTAAACTGGCAGTGATGAACTAGCCTAAGATTCGGGTCCATGAAAGGTCAGATTATATATCATTAAAGTATATTTAGGAATAATGCTAAAAGAAAAATTTTATCAACTGTATGTCTTATGCTTTAATGCATCCTACACTTCTACTCTGAGATGCATTACACTAGTGATTTTTGTACATTAATTTTTTTCACTATAGATTTAGTAAAATGTAGACAAAAATTTGCCTTTTGAGAAATGCAAGAAAAGTTGCCTCAAAAATTCAAGAAATTTTATATCAAAATTCCTTCTGTGCAATTAATTATTCCTTTGAAATATGTAATCAGATAAGGAATAACAATCACAATGGAGTTGTGAGGGGTCATTTAATGTCTAGTTCATGAAGTTTCAAATGTCTGAACCAAACTTTCAAATAAAAGTACACACATATATATATGTACATGTGTGTCAAGAGAAAAGTACATGTGTGTCAAGAGAAAAGCAAATGTGGCAAATCAAACACTTGGGAACCTTGTTGAAGGCTATGTAGTCATTTATTATAATAGTCTTTCAGCTTTCTTATAGCTTTGATTTAAAAAAATAAAAAAATTTAAAAAAAAACCAGGACAAAAGAGAAAGGAAGACTGAAGGGAGGAAGAAAGAGAGACAGACAATATGTCCTGTCTGCTGTCCCCTGAAGCTTCCAAGGCCTGCCAGATCAGTGGAACCCCTGCCCTGGCAAACTTCAAGCTATTCAATGGTAGTTGGCTCCAGATCTGTCTCATAAAGGAGCTAATGGGCAGCCTTAGAACTAGGAAAGATGTTTAAGAAATTCAACAACCAGGAAACCAACTTAGAGATTGGAAAAATGTAAAAAGCAAAGATGTGTACTTTGTTCACCACAGCTAGAAGAAAATAATGATAATGTGATGAAACTTTTCACTATAATCAAACCTCGCCAAATTGTATCGTCTTTCAAAACAACTGCAGAGATTTCTGTTTTTCACATATGCAGGTGAAAAAGACAAGAGTCATGCTCCAATTTCTACAAAGCTTGTAGTAAAGTGGCATTCCATAGCCATAGCAGATCGCCTCATCATTATAGACTTACATGCTTTTTAAACCTAGAGATTGACATTCCCATGGACAATTTACTTACAGAATTTATAATCTGCAAAGTGTTGAGGTAAATATTGCCGACTGGAGAAACTGTAACATCTTTTCCTCTAACACTGGTGTAACCGAATAGTTGTATTAATTGTGGACTAAGCAAATACTAAAGAAAAATTAGTGAGATAGAAGGGATGGCTCTGATTAGTAGTACTATTGTTAAATATTTTAGGAGATGCATGATAAAGAACTCAGAAATGAAGTATTAAGGTGTCTGAAATTTATTATTTGCCATTCCTAATCATTACCAATAAGTAAATATGTCAAAATATTCATATTTTTAAATCTAAATTTTGTTTTTAAATTTATAATTCTAAATCTAAAATTTATAACTTTAAATCTTTAATTTTAAAATCTAGTTGGAAGATACACACATGTTCATTGTTCTATTCTTCCATATTTAACTTTGAAATAATTTTACGTTAACATTTTTCAAAAATGTTTTATAGAAATGATTTGACATCCATATAACTCATGAATACATAAAAATTGACTTAGATTGCCTGTAGTTCGATCCATCTATACTTTTTTTTTTTATTTTCAAAAGTTTTGAATGACTCATACGTCCCTAAATCACTTAAGAAATCCTTGTTAATCTCTGATATGGTCAAGAGCTGAAGTGTTTTCATTTCTATAGCTTTTTGGGTTATTCTATTCCCTGGTGGTTCTTAAAACTAGCTCTTCTTAAAAAGTTTCCCCCCCTGCTGATATTTAAACTGATCTGTATGTTGCTCCAAATTAAATCCATTATTTCTAGTCTATCAATTTTCTAACTTGAATCAGCACCCTTTAAGATTCCCATCTGCTATCTATTGTGAGGCCAAGTTTTAAATTTTTTTGTCTTTTCTATCCTGGCCTCCTTAGGTGTCTTGCAAGCTCTCATCACAGACTTTCCAGGAACTGATCTTTGCCTGCCAGTGATGTCTGGGTTATTCTGTGCAGAATCCAGAAGCAGGCATCACTTCCACAGATTTACTATCAGATTTATAAATGTTCACATTTCAAAGAGCTTTCAAGCCATGAGTAAAGTTAACTCCCAAGAGAAACACGAAAAGTCCCTAGGAAATAGCTATAACAGACTACAGTAAAAGGATATAAGAAAGTACTAATTGAAAAATCTCTGGGTTGAGAATTGAGAAAATTGGAATTGGTCTATCTGTGACCTGAATGCACAGTGCAACCTTGGTGAAATCACTAATTATTTCCCTCAACTATAAAATAAGAGAAATGGATTGAATAAAATCTGTGGTCCATTTCAACTTTACTTTTAAATAATTATATTGTTTTATATTTATAAAAATAATTTATGCAAAGCTTGTAGAAAATTCAGAAATTATTTAAGCATATAGAAAATAAGTATTAAATATCACTTAGAATTGCCTGCTTTTAAATTATTGGTGTGTATCCTTCTAACCTTGAGTGCATTCATGTGTGTTTCTGTGTGTGTTCATGTAGATATACTTAGATTTATTACAAAATTATAATGTACAATACATTGGGCTTTGTGTACTACTTTGTTTATATATTATATAATCATTCTATACATTAAATATCATTTGAAAACTTGACATTTAATGGCCATATTACATAATATGGATGTGTCATAATTTTTACTCAGCTTTAATAATCTACTTTTTCAGACTTTACAATATGAAATATTGTAAGAGAAATACCTTCATTAATACACAAGATTGCTTCCTACTTCATGGACTATAGATTTTGTCAAAGCAAGTTTAATACTACCTGCTCCAGGGTTTCATTATTTCTTACAACAAAACAAAGAAAATATTCCTTTCTGGAAGTTTTTTTTCTCTTAAAGAGATAATACCTTGGTAATCCTTGTTAGAACTTGGAAAGCAGTAAAATGGAAACTTATATAGTGTTAAATAGATATATGTCTTTTTTGCAAGAAATAATTGTACCTTTTTAATAGAACTCCTGCTTTTCTATCAATATTGGGAAATAGTTCTCCATGATGTCTTATTTCTGGATATCCTGTGAGGAGGCCGCCCAAACTGATGACCTTTGTTCTGGGTTGTGTGTGTAAGGGCGTTGGTACAGTGAGCAGCCATGGAAGGCAGAGAAAGTATCTTCCTTCAGAGCAGAGAGAAGTTTTTTGTTTCTATTTTTTTAAATATCTAATATAATAAAGACAATACCTTTCTCAAGGGCAACGTTGAGTATATTTGTTTGCTGCCCATTGTAATAAAAGACTTAGGTTTCCTAAGCATGACGTTCTTGAATCTATAATGAGAACCTACCTGGGTCTTTCTGCTTTGCCCCGTGAGGCTTAGGAGATCAGAAAGTCCAAAGTGAATATGAATCTCATGCTGATCCTGTTTCATAAGTAATCTAGTCCTCCTCTTCTGAGCAGATTTCTCCTGTCTTCTGTCAGCAGCCATAAATTGTGGCAAGTTAACTTATCAGCTAGGCAATAGGACAAAATCCCAAACCCTTCACAGTTCTTAACTGCTACCATATGAAAAAAAAAAAAAAAAAAAGAAAGGTCAGGAAAAAGACTAAGCTTCTATGAATAAAGAATAAAGGAAATTAAGGCTGTTTTAAAAAAATGTTTGTAAAGAATAAATCGCCAGCCTAAGAAAATTATTCATTTTTTTCCCTGACTTCTGAGTATGATGGTCTTACTGCTAAATATTAAACTACCAGAAAATAGTGATTACTCAGGACTGTCTAGTCTTTTAAAAAGCAAACCAGGTAGGAACCTTCCAGTTAACTTTTAGCAATGGTCAACAAATTTAAAATTTAACACAGTTTTTGTAATACATATACAATCCCTTCGATATATTCAAGAAATGCTATTTTTTGTTTTAATATAAAGGAGACTTTTCTTAAAAGACCTATCTCCTACTACATTAAACTATCGACATCATTCTTATAAAGATAATTTTGAATATAATGAAACTATTATGTTCCCTGAATTTAATCTACTTCTTTTATGTATATCCCCATAGACTTCTTATTCCCTCTAACATTTATACTGTTCAAATATTTGTAAGTAATCATGACAATTTTCATAAGTTATTAGATAGCTAGTTTACTTGGAATTAGGTTCTTCTCACTAGTCTAAAGATACACTCTTATATAATTTTTAAATGTCACCATAATCTTATCTATGAAATCATTTACTTGGGAATAAATATATGTGAGATCTTTATTCCTGGGACTTCACAGTCCCGGGCCAGAGCACAGATATCAGTCAAACAAGTGGGCTTATGGGTCCACTGTTTGTAGCAACCCATTTAGAGTTTGACTGAATTTTAAAGCCCATCTGTCCTAGCACCTTCAGTGAAAGGTAATGAAACTGAATCTCTTGAGTATAAATGACTTGTCCAACTCACAAATCGACTATTTCAGGGATATCCTCACTATAGATGCCAATTAGTAAAGAAAAAAATAACGTTCCAAATTCACCAAAAAGCAGGGAAATTTTTGAGAATATCCAGAAAATGTCAGCTCCATGAAAATCAATAGAGAAGTGGGAAGTGAGTAAAGATTGGCCATAATTATCACATTTGAAATTCAAGCGTATGTTATTGACTCACAAATCCTTTCTAGAGCAAAAAGAAATTCCAAGGACTAGTGAGATAGGTCACAAGACGTGATTTATAAAAACTGGATACATAAATTACACTTTTATTCTGAGAAAATATCTTTTAATTACAAATTATCACAGTGAAAGAGAGGTACTCCCTTAAATAGATAAAATATTTATATTACTTTTGCAAAGAAAACAGATTTTTTAAATATACATTTTCCTATTCTAGGAGTCAGACCATATGTCCCAATTTGAGAGACTTTGAATGAGGGGGATCTAGACATGTTTTTTTAAAAAAGGGCAATAATAGGTCACATCTGTTGAAGTGAAAGTCTACATAAAGTACAAAGAACGAACTGTCTGTTCCATCTGGGCTGGGAAAATAGGGAAGGTTTAATTAAAGAAGTTGATCTTTAAGCTAAGTTTTGAAAGATAAGGCAGTAATAACAGACTGACAACATGACTGAGTGGGGGCACTCTAGGAAAAGGAAGCATCAAAATAAATATACAACAGCCTAAAGTCATGGAACAACATGTTGAGTGAAGTTATGGGGATTGTTTGGCCAAAGATAGGTGTTGATCAAGAAAACATGGAAGAAACAGGAAAGGAGGAGGAAAATGTGTAGAAAAATTATATTGAATTAGGTGAAAACATGTAAATATTAAGGAATGTCAATCCACTGGAATCGGAATAACCAGTTGTCCTGGTTTAGCCAGGATTTAGAGGTTTTTCAGTACACATGATATCACTGTTAAAAGAGGGATAATCATAGGCAAACCGAGATGGTTGGTCATCCTAACCGGAATATAAACAGAAATGTGTTTGGTTGTCATGAATGTTGTTTTAAACCCAGTTTCAATCTGTACTATGTTAAATTTTATATGGTGGCATTTCATATTTCATAGCTCTGCTCTTACATTTGGTTAATAGAATTAACTGAGTTCGATAACTAAATTCTGTCCTATTTATCATCATAATTTTTTTTTTAAAAAAACCTTTCCTCTTAAACTTAATTCAAAGCTCTTCTCTTTTCTCCCAAACCTAGGTAGAGCTTGTATGGCTCCAGAAATTGAGGACCACTGGAAGTCTCTTCTCTACAAACCTGTCTAACTTCCCACGCCCCATCCTTTAGTGGCTGGCTCCTCTAATGCATTGGGCAAGGAAGAGGGATAAGAAATTTAAGTTTTACTTAGTAAATTTAGATTGAAGCCTTTCTCTTGGAAAGCAGTTGCATCATCAGTCTCCTACGTTTTATCCGCCAAGTGCCTCCCTATGCATCTCAAAGAGAACTTCAAAAGGTAGCTGCAATAGATCAGACCACAAGTTTCTACACAACATGCTAACTGGCTAAATATGCTTCCAGATACTTCCTTTAGATCAGCAACAGTATTACAACCACCTGCAAATCACTCAGCCAGACACACCACTGACTTGGGGTAGAAAGCACAGCATAGTGTTTAAAAAAAAAAAAAAAAAAAAGTCTTGTTGGTTACATAGATTCAAAAGCTCATTTAGCTACTTAGTAATTATAGAATTTACTTTAAAAATCCTGGGTCTCAGTTTCCTCAACTATGAGGATGAATATTCTTTCAGTAATAGTCTAAAATACCATACCAAATAGGTCTACATATGTAAGAGCTCTAACACAGTGAGCTCGTCTTTTATGCACACAGTGGTCCAGAGCAGTGATTGAGATTCTGGACCACAGTTCTCATCATAATAACTGACAAAGCTTGTTCCTTCCAACAGACAGCTCTGTCATCCCCCAGGGCCTTATCCTTAACAAAACCAGCTGATAAAAGGGAAAGCGATTAAGAACAGTGCACAACAGCTTCTCCAAGACTTTGGCCCTGAAGTAGCATATACCCCTTCCTATCACATTCCATCTGCAAGCACTTGTCACAAGGCCACACCTAGTTTTATAGATGGCTAGGAAATAACATATAAGGTTGTTTAGAGGATTAAATAATGTAATATATATAAAAGGCTTTTAAGAATGCTTGACACAAGCTAAGTGCTCATAAATAATAGCTATTATTGTTATCATCTGGGACTTAACAGTTTTAACATCTTGAAGGTCTTAAAGACCCTTCTCCCTAGTAATGCACACTAGAGTGTGTCGCTTTGAGGAAGTCTCAGCAGCAGGAATTACATTAAACAAAAAAGATAAAATGCTGTGCCTTTGCTTTATGAATTCTAAAAATAATTTTTAAAAACTTGAGAAATTTAATATTCATGTATTCATATTCTAAAAGTAACTTCAGCATCTTTTAAAATAAACCCTTGCTGGTAATCGAAAGGCTCTATGCACATTATCCTTATCCTTAAGGCAGTGACACTTCCCACTTGGAACTTATGCACAAAGATGCAGTCTTGGATTTAAGATCATTTCTTTTGATAGCTGTGTATGACTGTTTACTCCTGGCTGTGCAAGATTAATTGACACTGATTACTTCCTCTTAATGGTGAACTAGAGCAGTTTGGGAATGACACTGCTGGGTTCCCCACCCTTTCTCTATGACCTTCAAAAGAGTTGAAGCCAACTCCTCTCAAACTCTTTCATTAATGAGCTGATGCTTCCATTTTGAGTGTATTCCTGCAAACTCATCATGAAACTTCTGCCTGACAGTTTTAGAAGTTAATGGACTTCAAATTACTATTCAGCAAGGTGTATATATTTACAAATCACCAGGTAGCCATCATTATAGCTTATATTTGATTAATAAAGTTATATTCCCAAATAAACAAAAATGTAAGCATACTAATTATATTATTTATTAACTGAAGCTAGTAATTGTCTCTCCACTGGGCAGCTCCCTATTTTAATAATTTTTTTCCTGACAGAAAATTCCTCCCTTATGAAATTACTAGGTACTATGAATACCTTTAAAAATATTTTTACATTAGTTTCAGATATACAGTACATTGGTTAGACATTTATATAGTTTATGAAGTGATACCCCAATTATGCTAGCACCTTTAAACCTAAACCCACACAATCTACTTCACTCTTCCCTGACTCCAAAGTTTTTAGATGAATAAGAAGCTAAACAAATCCATTTTCTGAGTTGATTTTTATATTGTGAACTTATTTACGGGCTCCAGATATGCTATTTCCTAAGATTTATACTGCAGATGTCAAGTTAGAAGTTTCTTTCCTCACTGAAGTCTTCTTTAGTGCTAAAAATTTACTAGATAATTTAACATTTCTTTGAGTAATTGAGTTTTTAATGCTTTATTCTTTGAATTCAAATTGTAACCAAAGAATATTCTAGAAAGTTGGAAAGTCAGAAAACATGTCATAACTTTTCATTCATTCAAAAAGATTAATTGAACTCTTGCTATGTGTCAGATACTCTGTTAGATCCAGAACTACTGTGTGAGGATGGATAGGAAAGTCCCCTAATAACAGATTTTCCAGAGAAGACAGACTAAAATAGCATCTAAACAACAAATTGAAAAATGGACGAGACTGTCTAAGAAAAGAGTAGCAAGGATATTCCAAAT
>NW_011889170.1:452096-461164 GCF_000151845.1 Pteropus vampyrus
ATATTTATCTTTCTGGAACAGATGTGTACTGTCATTGGGAATATAGGGCCACACTGCTTAACATTTTATAAGCTCTTTAGGTATATTTACAGGTCATAAATATTATAAAATCATGGCAACGATTACTTTGCTAGATTTTTTAGTCTTCTCTGCGCTGTTCTCGGAGATTATAAGATCCAACATTTAGAGAGCAACTAGATCGTGGCCCCAAGATTCATGCTTAAAGGGAAACAAGGGAGAGTCTTGAGAAAGTTTCTCTCACAGTGCAGGCCTGCAAGAAAAGAACAGCGGATGCTAGAAGTGCATGAAACTTCTGTCTCCCCTCTTCTCTATCTCTTTTATGAGAAGAAGAAAAAAACCTTACCCTGAAAGGGGAAGGATAATTTCAAACCAGTTAAACTGATCTCAATGTCCTTTTTCTCCTACAGATTGGTTGTAAAGTTTAAATATAAAAATAAGCTGCTATGTAAGAACATACTTCAAATGTGTGAAATGCTATAGAAATTGAACATAATAGTATTAAAATCCTTCATAAAGATGAAGATTTATGAATTACAATTAATCAAAGTAATTATCTATCTTGAAAAACTGCATTTCCAGAAGGAGAGCAATAAACTGAAAAATATCTATTCTAATCCTGCTTTACCTACCCTCAAAGTCATATTGGAAAGGGGAGAATTACTTGTTTCAGGTTTTATTCCATTTTTTTTAGAGTGATATATAACAGTTTTTATAGCTATCAATAGAGTAATTTTTAAGTAAAATTTGTTAAGTATGTGTACTTAAAATATTACAGGGAAGGGTACAACTTACAAGCTTTCCATGGGATAAACCGTCACAAAGTAAAAACAAAGCAAACATAGAACATAACCAATTTCCTGTTCAGTAGCATGAAATACTGGTAACACAGAAGGACGACTTGTGCTCCCTGGGAGGAGATCACGACCTCCTCTTTTTGGGATGACCACTATCCTAATTTCTAACAATATGGATTAGTTTTGCCATTTTTGAACTTTATATACATGTGTATATAATCTTATATGTGGCTTCATCTGCCATTTTGGGTAGCTGTAGTTCTATCTCATCGCTATAAAATAGTCTATTGTGTGAGTATATCACAATTATGTTGCTTTCCACTACTGAAGGACATTTGTGTTCTAGTTTAGGGCTAATTCAATAGTGTCGTTAACATTTTTGTATACATCCTTTGATAAGCTTATGTACCTCCCTTCTTTTTTTGAGTATATACCTAAGACTTGAATTACTGGATTATTGAGTATGTGCATATTTATCTTTATTGAATATTGGCAAAATATGTCCCAAAGTGATTTTCTCCCATCAGCGGCCTATGACAATTCCTGTTGCTCACATCCTCATCAACACTCAGTACTGTTGGTCCTTATATTTTTAACTATTTGGGGGGTTTAGAATAGTCATTTTGTGGTTTTAATTTGCATTTCCCTGTTGACTAACAATGTAGATCCTAGCTAATCAAAGTGTGGCCCAGTAACCCCAGCATCTACATCATCTGGGAATTTGTTAGAATTGCAGAATCTCAGGACGTGAGTACTTGTTTACATGAAGTGAACAAAACTAAACTTGAGAATTCGGCTAGAATAGCTGGTGAATTCAGAGGCCCAATGTGGGCTGACAAGAGGTGGGAAGTCCTTGGTAATCCTCGTACCTGCTAGGAATTCCATACCGTGTTGAAGAGAACTGATTATGGCAGGTATCTTTTTCTTACCTAGGCAAAAACTTTCGATCATTTACCATTAAGTATGATGTCTGCTCTGAGACTTTTGTATATATTTTACAACAAATTGAGGAAACTCTCTTCTCTTCTTAGTTTGCTAATTTATTTTTACATGAGTGACAGTTTAATCTTATTAAATGTGTGTTCAATGTTTTTAGTATTCCTTCATTATCTTTGGAGATATGTTCTAGGACTCCCAGAGGATACCTAAAACCACAAATAGTACCAAAGTCTAAAAATACTATATCTTTTCCTATACATATATACCTATGATAAAATTTAATTTATAAATTAATCACATTAAGAGATTAACAATTAAATAGAACGGTTATAACAATATAATACAATAAAAGTTTTGTGAATGTGATCTCTCTCTCCAGTAATTTTTATATTCTTCTAGTCCAAACCTATTCTTGAACCTGTGTAATTGTCCCTTACTTGTAGTAAATGACTTTTGTGTTACTTGTTTCAGGGGATCCCTTGCTGAAGTCCTCATTTAGGCTTAATGCTTTCTGGTGCAACTCCAGTTAAGATATGTTGAAATGCATGTATCTTGTTCTTTTAGTTTTTCATTCTTTTCATATAAATCAGTTTGGATATTTTCTGTCTTGGCTTATTGTTTACTAATGTTGTCTTCTGTGTCTAATCTAAAGTCCCATTGACTGAATTTGAATTTTCATTTGTAAAATTTCCATTTAATTATTTACAGATTTCAATTCTCTGTTGAAATTATCCACATTTTTCTACTCTGTAATTTCTTCTATATTCGACTTATTATAATAATTTAATGCTCATCAGCTAACCCCAGTATCAAGATCACCTACATATCGACTCCCGTGTTTTTTTTTTTTTCACTCTTCAACTATTCAGTTGCATAGTCTTTTCTCTTGGCATAACTTTTTTTTTTTTTTTAATTTCTAGGTAAAAAATCACTTAAATGTTTAAGATTGTCATCTATGACAGAGGATTTACCTTTATATTTTCTATGCCTACAGAGTGGGAAGTTAGTCACCTTAATCCAAGAATAAATTGAGTTGAAGTAAGGCTCATATTGAAGTGTTTTTATGATCGATCAACCTCTGGTTCACTCACGTTCCTAAAACTAGGCCGACAGGATTTTTAACAGAACTTTGTCTCTTTCACATGGCCTCTTCCCATGAAATATTTATTTTCTCTGCATTGGGAGATGGAAGAAAACTGTTTGATTTCTTCCTGTATTTTGCTTGGCTTTCTAGCCTTTCTCACACATATAGCTTCTGATTTCAGCAAATGACTTGAGAATATAAACCATGCTTATGAGAAAAGTTCAGTCTCCAATTTTTGTCACTCCAGTGCTGAGGACTGTCAAAAACTTGGCTGAATTATTTATTCTCCCAGTAGTGTGTCTTTCCGCAGGATAGACCAACATTTTATGTTATTTAGACATAACTCATATTATAACATGCTCCCAAGTAAAAGATGTTATATATTATCAATCGGCTTGCTAATTTGAGGCTCTGACTTCTTGAAAATCTTAATCCATCTAGTCATCTAGTTGTGAATGACTCTCCAGATCCCTCATGCCTTTCATCAGATGATTTTTTATTTTATCATAATCTTCTAGTAGTTATCAGCAGGATTTGAGATATCAAAAACTACTTCATCCCATCCAGAAATAAACATACCACTTGCTATTTCTTTTCTAAATTATTAATACGCAATTAGACGATGTGAAGTTAAAGAGTCCTACTGCCTCAACTTTATCCCAGAAATGTTGTCCTACTGAATTACATTGAATACAACCCCCTATAAAAATTGTATTTTGAAGGTAAGAAAAAAGAAACTTGTTAGAACATAGAAACTGCTTATTCTGTAAAACCTGGTAATTTTACATCTAATTATAGATATTATAAAGGCTGATCAAAATTCAATAGCACCTATAATATGGATAGAATATATAGTGATTTGTGTTATGTGTTACATGTCATTGAGTTGGCTCCAACTCCTGTTGACTCTATGAATGAATGATGCCTACAATGTCTTGTCCTCAAGAGCCCTGTTTAGCGACTATAGACTCATGTCTATGGCTTCTTTTATAGTCATTCATCTCATATTTGGTCTTTCTCCTCTCTGCTGCCTTCTATTTTTCCCAGCATCATTGTCTTTTCCAAAGAACCCTGCCTTCTCATGATATACCTAAAGTAGGGCAGCTTTTGTCATTTTGCCCCCAGTGATGTTTCAGGCTTAATTTGCTCCATGATCTATTTGTTCATCTTTCTGGCAGTCCAGGGTATTCATAGAGCACTTCTTCAACACTATATTCCAAACGAGTCAATTTTTCCTACCAGCCTTCTTCCCTGTCCAACTTTTGCATTTACTAGGTATAAATACCAGTTCTCAGTGTATAATATTGTACACTGTAAAAACAATATTATCACCAGGAAAAATAGCAGTTGACAGGTCCACCCATAAACTAAAAACCTCATCAAAGATATCTTTGTTCTTGACTATTTTTATTGTTTCTGTACTGTTATTATTAATTCAATTATATTACATTTTTAATTTTGACTTATTACTCTCCATATGTCCATACTTTTCAGAATACTTACATATTTTATTCATTGCAAATTTTCTATTACACATCTGATCCCCAAGAATGTTAAAATTTTATTCTTTCTCCTGATACCAGTAACCAGTGCACTGTCTGGTACATCATAGAAAATAAACATGTATGGAGAAACTATTTGCTTCCATCCTTGGTCACATGCTTTTTTTGTTTTTGAACATGTTTTCTCTTAGATGTCTATATTTGTATTTCCCGATTACCAAGTAATGCTTTTCTGTGAAATATGACTTTTGATATATAGTACTCAGATGGACTAAGGCATAAATTCAAATCTAAGGACACCTCAGGAGATAAATAACCACACATGCTGCCACAGCCTGCTAAACTGTGCTAATCTGATGAAGGCAAAGCCAGAAAACACTAAGAGATTCAATATCTGGAACCAGATAACTTTAATATCAAGAATCTATTTCTGGAAAATTGATTTATCTATGATTACTACTTGATTTACATAAAATTCATAATATTCATATGTCTTTACAGTCATAGCGCTATAAAAGCTGACTCCAACTGACGTCAATAGTGTTATCTCAAACTATATATATTTCAAATTGCAAAGTAAAATTGTCTTTACTGCCTACATTCAGTACCATTCAGTTTCCTGCCTCTGACTTTGCTTAGGACTTTAAATCACCAGTAATAATCCTTCTCAACATCTCTACTCATTAACACCCTGAACTTCTACTTCTGCCTTTCATAATTCTTCGGTAAAGCTTTTCCCAATCTTCCACTGAAGATGCATTTCTCTTCCTCTAAAGTTGTAGTCCTTTGTTTATATTTTCTCTTATATCTTAGTCATTTGTGTTTATATCTGATTGCTCCTACCAGCTTTTACATTCCTGAGTTGAAAGTTCTATCAGTTCTTTACTGCTGTGTAACAAATTACTCTAAAATGTAATAGCTAAAAAAATAAACATTTATTGTTCCCGAATTAGAGAGTAGCTTAGCTAGATGGTTTGGCTGAGTCTTTCATAAGGCTGTAGTCACAATATGACTAGAGCTGCAGTGATCTGGAGGCTTGATTGGGGTAGACAATCTGCTTCCGTGTTGCCTCACTCATACAGCTATTGACAGGCGGCTGCAGTTCCACCTGTTACTTGTCAAACTGCTTAGTTCTTACACATGGCAAGCAGCTTCCCTCAGAATGAATGATTCGAGAGAGAGAAAAAGCGAGAAAGTCACAATACCTTTTGTAATCGAGTCTCAAAAGTCAGCTGCTATCGCTTCTGCCACATTTTCTTTGTTCGAAATGAGTTAAGTACAGCCCAAACTCAAGTGGAAGGAGATTAGTTTCTACCTTTTGAAAAGAGGAGTAACAAATAATTCGTGGATATATTTTAAAACCACTATAAGAATGATATCTAATTGCTATCCATAAAATTACATTACAATTAGCTATGCATTTTGAATAAACAAATGAACAGATGAAGGAACATTATAGTAATCTAAATAAATTGTACTCGTAGATTTTTTATATACTGTTAGAGTCTCTGGAAGTCCTAAAGGGGGAATATTACATGAATGTTTACATTTTGGGTGACATTGCATCTGAATTTTCCAAGGACAGTTCCAATTAATGCCTATTGTCCCAGCATCCCATGCCATTTAATAGTTGTCCTGGAAAAATTTTTTAATGAACTATTGGTATCAACAATGACACTAAAATCAATTAAGATGTGCTGGATAGACCGTCACTCTTTTCAGCCTCTGCTATAATTTGTTCTAGAATTCATAAGAGAAATGTGTAGTTAAGAAACTTTTTAGCACATGCTTAAAACATGAAATATACCTTTGACAACCCCAGCTGGCTTATGTATACAACATAATACTTCCATTCAAAGACATATGGAGGCTACAAGTGAATAAAACAAAGTATCATCAAGCAGAAGCAGCTAGAACAGCTGACTACATCTAGCTTTGTTATCAGGAAAAAAAGTATTCAATTCCGCTGCACTTAGCGGTGACTTATGTATTATCGGTTGTGCCATATCCTGTGCAATGTTGCAAAGCCACGAGCTATCTCAGTGAAAATTGTAGTACGTTATCACCTCATTTTTAGTAAAAGATGAGCAGGAAATAGAGGATTTCTATCTCAGGTTTACATAAAAAGTATAGTCTGAACATTCTTGCTACAAATGTTCCTGTTATATATTGCATTATACTTTAAATATTTAACTATGTTTTAGTATTTTAACACTATTATTTTTCAGGAAACTCTTACAGCAGAAATGAACTCAAAAATATCATTTCATAATAAAAATGCCTACTATATTTATATTTCTCAAGAAAGTTGGCATTAAAAGTTTTCATTTCAAAAGTGTTTGTTGCAATTTACTTTCTACCATGGAAAATCACAGAGCACCTGACTATTAGAAGATATAATTCTCTTGAAAAAGTATCAGTATCAACTTCAAAAGTCAGCATTTTAAGAGGAGGAATAGCATTGTGGGAGCATAAGTTCTTCCTCTATTTTCTCCCCCTTTAGGAACTAATTAGACATCCACAGCCAAACAAAAGTGCCTCTGTACATTACACCAAGGGATTTAGAAAGTTTCTAGCCCCCCTGTGCCATCTACAAGCAAACAGGACCTCAGTAAGAACTACAGATCCGAAGAAGTCAGCAAACTATCCAACACCCACTCACCACAGTAGGGAATTAAAAAACCTAGTGTGTGTAAATTGGATGGATACATGTGGGAGAGACAGAATTTATGGAAGCCTGCATGATGGGAGATTCCAGCACACTTTCAGAATGGGATAAAGATGAGTTTGGGCATAAGGGGCCAGATTGCTGCCCCTCCCCAGGGGCATACTGCAAAATCTGGGCTTTTGGGAATGGCTGTGGCAATGCCTTTGGCAGAAGGGGTGGAAAGTGGTGACTTTTCCCAAGGAGGATGTGTAAAGTAAAAGTAGTGAGTGACTGCCCAACTATTCTGTTTGTGCAGTTTGCGGCTAGAGAAACCTATTTCTCTCCAGCAGCAGTTGTATTTCTGAGGAGATACCTCTGCAGCAGGTAGGAGGAAAAATAAAGGAAAAAAGTACATATCAAAGGGCATTAAAGGAATACATTTCCTGCTATCTGTCCAGGAATTCAGCAGAAAGTCTACCCACAAACCTCTGGGAGTACCCCACTCAAGGACTGCACCAGCGTCCCATGGACAATCCCAAAACCCAGGTACACACATCCCCCTACTCCAATGCCGGCTCCTTGTGCATTCTCCTAAGTGCATCTCTGAGATCTAGCTCTAGTAGACACAGAGGAGATTCAAAAAATAGAACATGGTTAGCGGGCAAGGGAGAAATGACAAACTTGATCTATAGCATCACCTTCGGAAAGACAAAAGTTTTCTAATAGCCAGCCTTTGAATTGTTAGAACCAAAAAAGATAAAAGCTTAAAAAGTTGTCTGCTACTTCTAATGCAAAAGCAGAAGCGCATACCTTTAAAATACACACATGCAGAAATGTGAAATCATAAAAAGAAAATGAAAAATTATCCAGCAACTGAACTCAAAAGCACAGATTATGATCTAACTAATAAAGAATTAAAAATAGCTGTTATGAAGAAATTCAATGAGCTACAATTCAGAAGTCAATTTAATATATTCAGGAACAAAATTAATGAACAGAAGTTCTCTAGAAAGAGATGAAATCATAAAAAAAAAAAAAAAAAGAACCAAATAGAAATTCTAAATTCTGGAGCTAAAGAATTCAACAAATGAGATAAAGTCCACAATGGAGAACATTGGGAACAGGGTAGACCATATGGAAGAATTAATGACTTGGATGATAGAAATATAGAAATGATTCCATTAGAAGAGGAGAGAGAATTCAGATTTTTCTTTCTTTCTTTCTTTTTTTTTTTTTTTTTTAACACATACAGCACCTGGTATTCCGAGATGGTCTCCCATCCAAGTACTAACCAGGCCTGACCCTGCTTAGCTTCCGAGATCACATGGGATTGGGAGTGTTCAGGGTGGCATGGCCGTAGACTCAGATTTTTTAAAAGTGCAAGAAACCTTATAAGAGCTAATGAATTCTATCAGAAAAGCAAGTATAATCATAATTGTTGTACCATAAGAAAGGAAGAAGGGGGCAGAGAGTTAATTTAACAGTAAACAGATACAAAGGGGAAATAAAGACTTTCTTAGGTAAACAAAAGTTGAGAGTTCACCACTAGACCTCTCTTGCAAGAAATACTGAAAGTTTTTCAAGCTGAAATGAAAAGATGCTAGTCAGTAACATGAAAACACATGAAAGTATACAACATACTGGTAAAGGTGAATAGATAGAATTAGAAATTGTAACCGTATCAGGATTGTGTGCTAACCACTAAACTATAGTAAAGGTTAAAGGAAAAGATTGTTTTTAAAAAATCTATAGCTACTATAGTTAATGAACACACAGCATAAAAGAGGTAAATTCTGCCATCAAAAACATAAAAAGAGATTCTTGCTTGCCCTTCCAGACAGTCCTTTCTGGCGGCCTTCATGCCTGCTGGTCTACCTTCTCCCTCAGTGCCAACACCCAGATGGGTTAGAAACACATTTTGTAGTTCCAAACTTGAAACTAAGAACTCTTTTTGTAACTGAATGGACCCTCATATGGAATACAAAATTCTTCAAATGAGAATTTTAAAATACAAACCTTAGGAAGTACAAGATTGTAAATAGAAAGATCCTGAACTAATCTCTTCCCACAGACATATCAAC
>NW_011889170.1:461559-475230 GCF_000151845.1 Pteropus vampyrus
CATAAGAAAGGAAGAAGGGGGCAGAGAGTTAATTTAACAGTAAACAGATACAAAGGGGAAATAAAGACTTTCTTAGGTAAACAAAAGTTGAGAGTTCACCACTAGACCTCTCTTGCAAGAAATACTGAAAGTTTTTCAAGCTGAAATGAAAAGATGCTAGTCAGTAACATGAAAACACATGAAAGTATACAACATACTGGTAAACATGAATAGATAGAATTAGAAATCATAACCGTGTCAGGATTGTGTGTTAACCACTAAACAATAGTAAAGGTTAAAGGAAAAGATTGTTTTTAAAAAACTATAGCTACTATAGTTAATGAACACACAACATAAAAGAAGTAAACTCTGCCATCAAAAACATAAAAAGGGATTCTTGCTTGCCCTTCCAGACAGTCCTTTCTGGCGGCCCTCATGCCTGCTGGTCTACCTTCTCCCTCAGTGCCAACACCCGGATGGGGTAGAAACACATTTTGTAGTTCCAAACTTGAAACTAAGAACTCTTTTTGTAACTGAATGGACCCTCATATGGAATACAAAATTCTTCAAATGAGAATTTTAAAATACAAACCTTAGGAAGTACAAGATTGTAAATAGAAAGATCCTGAACTAACCTCTTCCCACAGACATATCAACTCTATAGCTACAAGTGGAACAATTCCCTCTGAAAATGACCTGAAAACTAGCTGAACAGCTCCTTCACCTCAAATGAGATAAGAGCCACATGAAGGCAGGTTGGAGAGGCTGAAACTCATTCTCTCCATAAACCCAACCAGCAGCCCAGTGACCCACACTCAGGAGGGAACTCACAAACCCAGAGCTTCTCCTTGAGGAGTGAAGGGTTCATACCCCATATCAGGCATCCCAATTCTTAACCCTGGCACCTGAGAAATGAGCTCCAAAAATATCCGACTTTGAAAACAGAATAGTGATGACTTCCACAAGTCCCAAAGGGCTGTAGCAAACTGAGAAACACTTCTTAAAAGGCCAGTTCACAGACTCACCCAACCCACTGCCCAGGGCAAAAGCCACAGTTTGGAAAGCACCTGACTTTGTCGAAGAGACTCATTTGCTAATCTTAAAGCATCAGCCTGAGGGGCAGGGGCCTATTGGGATACTGTCTGGGGACTGCTGAGAGGCACTGGTGAGAGCCATTTTGTGCTCTCTCTACTCTGCTAAAGCCAGCAGGCAACAAGTGACATTTTTTCCCCCTTTTTCGTGTGTTCTTCTCTGCCTCACTAAAGCCAGTGGGCATCATCACTGCATTATCACTCTCTGACTCACTAAAGCCGCAGGGGCCATCCTTGTACTCTTCTCCCTCTTCCTCTCTAAAGCTGGTGGGAGCCAACTCTGAGCAATCTTTCTGCCTTGCCTAAAGTGGTGGATACCATCTTTGCACTTCCCCTCTGCCTCGCTCCACAGTATCAGTATCTCCCATAGCGGGGCTGTTATACAGGTCTGGTCTTTATTTATTTATTTATTTTACATCTGGTGCCCTAATTTTTTGTGGCTATAACCCAGGGGGAACCCTTAAGCACCTAGCTCTAGAGGCCAGGGGGTCTTGCATTCCTGGGTCCCATGGAACTATAACAATTTAAGAGACAGTTGGCAGATTACCGCCCCCAGGACATTGCACAGATATCAGAATGAAACATAGCCCTAGCCTTCCTGAGAAAGTGGCCCATTTTGTATCTAAGAGCTTTGGACTGAGGGGCAGGCTTCTGGTAGAGCACATTTTTAGAGGCCTAATGAAGCCAAAAGAGGGCAACTGCACTCTCTGTGTGCTTTTCCTCTTCCTCACTCCAGCTTGCTGCTATCTCCCAGAAAGGAGCTTATACCCTTGTATCGCATCCTGATTTTTGAAGATACTGCTAGGGGGCATTTCTATGTTGCCTGATTTTGGATGCCAGAGGGCCTGATGTTCCAGAGTCCCACGGGAATATAACCAATGAAGAAAGTGTTCTTTAACAGCTACTGCCCTCAAGGCACGGTAAGAGGCAACAGACCAAGAGCTCGATCTCTCTGTGTCTATAAGCTTGACAGCAGACCATGGGGCAAGTTTCTAATTAAACACATTTCTAAGGCCTGACAGTAAACGTTTTCATAGACCTTGGAATGTGGGTACTATCTAAATGCTCTCCCTCTACCATGCTCCAGAGTGCCATTATTTCCTGAACAGGAGCTCTTACATAGGACTAGTGCCATAGTCTTTACATCTGGTGACCTGCTTTTTGCAGCTGCCACACAGGGGATGCCCCTTGATAGCCTGGCTCTGGTGCCCAGGAGAGCTTGAGCCCCTATTTTTTGCAACTGACACCCAGGGAGCACCTCCAGATCACCTGGTACAGAGGCCAGGGAGTTTTACAATTGCAATACTATAGGACTGTATGTATTTGCATACTTTAAAAGCTGCTGCCTCAGGATCTGGCTTCCGATCAGCCTGAAACTAGTTGCTGACTGAGATCTCTCCCTTGTAACATTTAACAGGTCTCAGCTCACCCTTGACAACTGAAAGTTATTACAAATAGAAGAGGCTGCTTGAACAATCACAAAGGTTCAAGAGATAACCAAGAGCTAAGGCAGGGTTGAACGATAAGTTTCATCTCCTATGAAGAGGCCACTCATTCAAGACTGTGAGAGCTAGCTGTTTCATCTAATATATAGAAACACAGAGCTAAGCAAAATGAGGAAACAGAAATATGTTCCAAACCAAAAATGAGAAAAATCTCAAATGAAAAGAGATAAATAAATTACCTGATAAAGAGTTCAAAGTAATGAACTTTAAATGGTTTACTGAACTTGGAAGAAAATGAACACAGTGAGAACTCTAACAAAGAGACAGAAAATATAAAAATTACCAAACAGAAGTCACAGAGCTGAAGATATATTAGCTGAATTGAAAAATACATTAGAGGGGTTCAACAACAGATTAGATTAAGCAGAAGTAGGGATCGGTGATCTTAGGATAAGGCAGTTGAACTCACCCAGCCAGCAACAAAAAGAAAAAATATTAAAAAGTGAAGATTGCTTAAAGGACTCATAAGACAACATTAAGCAAATTTTATAACAGTCCCAGAAGGAAAAAAGAAAAGGGGCAAAAAAATTATTTAGAAAAATAATGGCTAAAATCTTCCTTAACCTGGGGAAGGAAACAGCCATTCATATCCAGGAAGTTTATGGAGTTCTAAATAAGGTGAACCCAAAGAGATCTATACCATGTAAATCATAATTAAAACATCAAAAGTTAATGATAAAGACAATCTTAAAAGTATCAAGAGAAAAACAACTTGTTAGGTACAAGGAAACCTCAAAAGACAACCAATATATTTTAAGCAAAAATTTTGCAGGCCAGAAAAGAGTGGCACTATATATTTAAAGTGTAAAAGAAAAAAAAAAATCTTTCAAGAATACTTACCCAGCAAAGTTATAATTTAAATTGAAGAAGAGATAAAAACAAAAAAAAAAAAAAAAATTCCCATTAAAAATGTTAAAAGGTCTTCTTGAAACTGAAAGAGTGCTAATTAGTATCAAGAAACTATGAAAGTATAAAACTGGTAAAGGTAAATACATAGCAAAGGTTGTGGATTAATTACAAAACTAGCATGAAGCTAGTATGAAGGTTAAAAGGCAAAAGCAGTAAAAACTATAGCTACAATAATTAAGGAATACACAGATAAAAAGATTGAAAATGTGACATCAAAAGTAAAATGTGGGGTGACTATAATTTAGAGTTTGAGAATGTGTTCCAAATTAAGTATGAACTTAAAATAGACTTATAAACATAAGTTGTTATATGTAAGTGTCATGGTAACCACAATACAAAAATCCATAGTTGATATTCACAAGATAATTTGAAAGAAATCTAAGTACACCACTAAAGTTATCAAACCATAAAGGAGAGAAAGAGGAATAAACAGAGGAAATACAAAATAGCCAGAAAATAATTAAGAAAATGTCTGTAAGTACATGTCTATCAATAATTTAAATGAAAATGTGCTAAATTCTCCAATTAAAAGGTATAGAGTGGCTGAATAAAATTAATACCCATCCATATGCTGCCTACAAGAGATTCATTTCAGAAGGACACACAGACTAAAATTGAAAGGATGGAAAAACATGTTCCATGCAAATAGAAACCAAAAGAAAGCCAGGATATGGTTCAGACAGACAGACAATTTGCAGCTGGTGCAGACCATCGGCCATCCCTGATGGAATATGTAGTTTCCCAGGTCCCACTGACCTGACATTTTCTTGAGAGGAAGAACATGTGTCTCATGGAGGAAACCAGCTTTCTGGGAAAAAAGACTAAAGGATTGTACACCCTGAACAAGTGCAAACTGACGAGGAAAAGACAAGTTCTTCATGTCATAGAGAAAGCCAGGGGTAGCTTTCTCCACAGGCTTGGGAAACCCGCAGCAGAAGGTATCCCAGAACAGGCCTCTGTCAGATTGCCACCTCTTATGGAATATGGAGAATGCATTACCTTGGGACTAAGATATTTTCTAGTTGCTTGTTTTCTTAATAAATCAAATTTTCATAATTTAATCTAAAAGTTAGATAATGCTTTAACAACTCCACCCCTCCTAAGACTCCAAAAATGAAATACTAAATATCCCCATGGAATTTATGACCAAAAGTAAAGTGATAGAGGAAGAAATTTTCAGTTAGTCATTTGACCACTTCTGTGACAATACCCACTGATGAACTTTATTTGTGATTTGTTGTTGTTGTTGCATTCTTTAACTTGTTGGTCTATTTGAGATATTTCTGTGTTATCAGACTTATTAACTTTAAAAAAGAAAATTAAAAGGTCTTTTTTTAATATTTTAAAGTTTGCCGACATGTTATAAACATCTTCAAAGCACTTTAAAATTTTTCAGAGTGCTTAAATCAAGCAGTACTTGTCATCTACTCTTGTATTCTTTAACTAGACAAACTGTCCTTGAATCTGGGTTTTTCCAAATTCTCAGAGGGTTATTTAAAATTTTTGTTATATGTTAAAATATATTTTGAAAGAGACGTTATTTTTAGGAATCAAAGTTGTAAAAATTTGCCTGATTTTAAAAAGAACCCCTACTTCTCAAGACATAATCCAGCATCACGCTACACAGAGCCAGGCTCAGTGCAGATGTGCTTTCTTTATAGTGGCTCTAAAAAGTTTGTATTTATTATACGTAAAATGTTTAATTAAAAATGGAATTAAAGAAAGCTAGGGTATAGTCATTCTATATCGAACAGAAGAGACTTTTAAACAAAGACTGTAATAAGAGACATAGAAAGGAAAAACATAATGATAAAGGAGTCAACCCAACAAGAGGATATAAATATTTATGTACCCAACAAAGGAGCACATAATATATAAAGCAAATATATGAGACCTAAGGGGTAAGTTTGCCTAAGAGTAGAAATAGACAGCAAAACAATAGTAGGGGACTTTAATACTCCACCTACATCCATAGATAGATCAGCCAGAAAGAAAATCAATTAAAAAAATGGCAGTTCTGGTCAAGATGTCAGAGTAGGAAAATGCTATGCTGACCTCCTCTCACAACCACATTGAAATTAAAATTAACCTACATAACAACCAACAATGAGAATCGCTTGGTATAGCTGAACTGAAATCTTATAACTAAGGGTATACAGACGCTATACCAAGACTAGTAGGAGTGGCGGAGGTGCAAAACATGCTGGTTCCACATCCACTATAGGGATTGAGAATACAGAGGGATATTTCAGCTGTAGAGGTGCCCCCAGGGAAGCAAGGGGTCTCAGATCCACACTGGGCTTTCCAGCCTGGAGCATCAGTGCTGGAAAGAAAAAATCCTTCCTGCTGTGAAAACCAGTGGAGATTGTGGCTGAGTGAGAAAGAGGGCTGCAGGAGTCCCAATAACTCCTTTTAAAGGAGTAAGTCTGACTGGCTCACTTGCTCTGCACTCCAGCACTGGAGCAACATCTCAGAAGGCACCAGGGACGTTTGGGGGTGTGGTGGGGGGAATTGAGTGTCTCGCTTCAGACAAGGGCTGGAGGGACAGCTTTCTCTCAGAAAGGAGTGCTGACAGAGGGCACTGTTCCTTTGTTAAGCCCTCCCTTCTCCCGTTGTGCAGACTTAGGTATATCTGAGACTCCCAGGTTGATAGAGTCTCAGATATACCTAAGTCTGCACAACGGGAGAAGGGAGGGCCTAACAAAGGAACAATGTTCAACCCACTCTCGTGATGCCCTAAGACTCTGCCAGACCCAACTTGTGGGCCCACTCAAGCCATTTCCAGTGGCTTTCATACAAACGGCCTGTCTTGGCTCATGCTGTAGACCTTCCTAAAATCTCTCAAAGGTTCACACACCCAAACAAGTAGCATTTGACATTTGTGTACTCCATCTCCCTTGATAAGCATCCCCAAGCCCAACACTAGCTGCCTCCAGCCTTGATTGGTTCCTGGTGTGAGTGAAAACATCTGTGGATCGCTCGGTGGCTCATTCCAGATAACCCCAGGCAGGGCACATGTGGGGGCTGAATTTGGCCTGAGGTGGGACCCCTCCCAGGAGACCTCAGGGCTAGTATGCCCAGTGGCTGATTGAGACCTAGAGCCAAAGCACCACCCAGCTGCCTCCACCAACACCACAACCAAAGGGCATATTCGTCAGGGACCAGAGCCCTGCTAAACCAAATCCCACTCTGTAGGGTTAACCCCTACACAACTCCTCCACTGTAGTCACGGAAAGTCCTCACAATTAGCCCTAGAATCAATCCCTCCTATTGACATATAAATAGCAACCTAGGCTCAACTATAAGATTAGGGCACACACAACCTACACAAGAGACACACACCTGGAGCACCTGGCTCAGGTGATCAGGGAAATGGTGCCACTGAGCCCCATAGGACACCTACTACATAAGGCCACTCTACCAAGACCAGGAGACATAGTAGTTCTACCTAATACATACAAACAAACTCAGGGAGGCAGGCAAAATGGGGAGATGAAGAAACGTGTCTTTGAAAGAATATTAAAGAACAGAACAAAGCTCTAGAAAAAGAACTAAACAAAATGGAGACAAGCAATCTACCAGATGCTGAGTTTAAAACACTGGTTAAAAGGATACTCAATTATCTCAATGAGAACTTCAACAAAAAGATAGGAAACATAAAAATGAAGATAGAAAAACAAAAAAAAAGTCAAAAATTAAGAATGAAATAACTAAAAAATGCATTAGAGGGAATCAATGGTATATTAAAGCATGGAATTGAACAAGTGATTTAGAAGATGTAGTAGAAAACACCCAATCGGAACAGCAAAAGGAGAAAAAATCCAAAAATATGAGGATAGTTTAAGGAGCCACTGGGACAACATCAAGCATACCAATATTCACATCCTAGAGGTACCAAAAGGGGGTGGTGTGTGGAGAGAGAGAGAGAAAGGAATTGAAAACTTATTTGAAGAAATAATGACTGAAAACTTATCTAACCTGGTGAAGGAACTAGACACACAAGTCCAGGAAGTGCAGAATCCCAAAGAAGATGAACTCAAAAAGGCCCACACCAAGACTCATTATAAGTAAAATACCAAATGTTAAAGATAAGAGAATCTTAAAAGTAGCAAGAGAAAACCAGTTAGTTACCTATAAGGGACCCCCATAAGAATGTCAGCTGATTTCTAAACAAAAACTTTGCAAGCCAGAAGGGACTGACAGAAAATATTCGAGTTAGTGAAAAGTTTCTAACCAAAATCAAGATTACCCAGTAAAGGAATCATTAAGAATCGAAGGACAAATAGAGTTTATCAGATAAGAAAAAGCTAAGGAGTTCATCAATACCAAACCAGTATTATAAGAAATATTAAAGGGACTTCTTTAAGAAGGAAAACAATTTTTAAAACATGAATAATAAAATGTCAATAACTGCATATCTAGTAACAATTCTGTTAAATATAAATGGATTAAATACTCCAATCAAAAGACATAAGGTGGCTGAATGAATAAGAAAACAAGCCCTTTACATATGCTGCCAATAAGGGACTCACTAAATCCAAAGACACACAGACTAAAAGAAGGACCCAGTAATCCCACTTCTGAGTATTTATCCAAAGAAACCTAAAACACTATGTCAAAGGGACACATGCATCCATATGTTCATTGCAGTGTTATTTACAAAAGCCGAGATATGGAGGCAACCTGGATGTCCACCAATGGATAAAGAAGTGATACACATATACAATGGAATATTAATTATAAAAAAGAATGAAATCTTGCTATCTGCAATATCAATGGACCTAGAGGGTATTATACTGAGTGGAGTAAGTCAGACACAGAAAGGCAAATGTCATGATTTCACTTATATATGGAATCTAGAGAAAAGGATACATAACAGAAACAAGCTCGCAGATACAGATAACATTATGATGGTTGCTGGATTGGGGAAATATGTAAAGGAGAGGAGATTAACAGACACAGATTGGTACAAATAGTCATGGTATAGAGTAAAGCATGGGGAATATAGTCAATAGTAATGTAATAATAACTATGTATGATATCAGGTAGGTACTGGATTTATTAGGTGATTATTTGATAAGTTTTATAAACATCTAATCACTGTTACACACCTGAAACTAATATTGTATGTCAGCTATAATTGAAAAACAAAATATGAAAATTTTTAAAAATCTCAATCCTCACACCCAGTGAAATCCCAGTTTATAGTGAGAAACAAACCATTCAATATTATGAATGCCATAATGAAGATAGTGATAAACAATTAACCATTCAATATTATGAATGCCATAATGAAGATAAGCCATAAGACTATGGGAGACAGAAGAGGGACCCCCTAATCTTGAATGGCATATAGAATATGTGCACAGAGAAACATGTTTAAATCCTTACTAGGAAACTGATCACAGTAGTTGGCTTAGGAGGGGAAATACGTGGTTGAAAGAAATGAAGAGAGATTTACCTTCATTCTGTATATGCATTTTTCAGCCTTTGAAATGTACATCTTTTACATGCATCACCCACTCACAATTAGTTTAAAATAAAATGGTAGATAAAAGTGAAAAAATGCAGAGTACCAAAAAAAAAAATTCACCTTAAGTGACACTTTAGATGAGCTTAAAAGATATATGGAGAACATGTCATCCAAAAACAGAATACACATTTTTCTCACGTGCATATGAAACATTCTCCCATATAAATCGTGTTAGGTCATAAAACAAGTCTTAATTCAAGAAGATTAAATATCATCAATCATTTCTGACCACAATGGTATGAAACTAGAAATAAACTCTAAGAAGAAAATTGGAAAATTCACAAGTATGTGGAGATTAAACTTGTCACTGACAACACATGGGTCAAAAAGAAATCGCATGAGAAATTTAAAAATACCATGAGACAAATTAAAATGGAAATAGGACATATCAAAATTTCTGGATGCAGCAAAAGCAGTTCTAAGAGAGGGAAGTTCATAGGGATACGTGCCTACCTCAAGAAACAAAAAAACTCATTCTAATTTTATACTTCGAAGAACAAGAACAAAATAAGCCCAAAGTGAGTAAAAGGAAAGAAATAACAAAGATTAGAGTAGAAATAAAATAGAGATTAAAAATACAATAGAAAGATCAATAAAACTAAGAGCTGCTCTGTGAAAGGATAAACAAAATTGACAAATCTTTAGCTAGACTCACTAAAAAAAAGAGAGCTTAAATAAATGAAATCAGAAATGAGTTTATGTTACAATTGATACTACAGATATTCAAAGGATCATAAAAGTCTACTATGAACAATTATAAACCAACAAATTGAACAACGTAGAATAAATAAATTACTAGAAATATACGACCTCCCAAAACTGAATCATGAAAAAATAAAAGTCTGAGTAAACTGGTTACTAGCAATGAGATTGAATCAATAATAAAAATATCTTAAAAAATAAAAGTCCAGGACTATACAGCTTCTCTGGTGTAGTTTAAGAAACATTCAAAGAAGAATTAATCTCAATTCACCTCAAACTCTTTCAAAAAATTGAAGAAGTAAATGCTTTCAAATTCCTTTTATGAGGCCAGATATCAAAACCAGACAAAGACACTAAGAAAATTAAGGCCATTATCTCTGATTAACATAGATGTAAAATTCCTCAACAAAATATTAGCAAGCCAAATTAAATACAGTATCCCATTACCAGCAGTTTTGCTTTCTGCAGTTTCTGTTATCCACAATTAACCATGTTCTGAAAATATTAAACAGAAAATTCCAGAAATAAATAATTTATCACTTTTAAATTGCAAGCTGTTCTGAGTAGTGTAATTAAATCTTAAACCACCCTGCTTTATCCTACCCAGGATGTGAATTACCCCTTTGTCCAGTATAACCACTGTATACATTACCTGCTATTTAGTGACTTAGTAATCAGCTCTATATCAGTCCGACTGTCACAGTGTTGCACTGCTTACATTTAAGTAATTCTTATTTTACTTAATAATAGCCCTGAAGCACAAAAATACTGCTGCTGGCAATTCAGATATGCCAAAGAGAAACCATAAAGTGCTTTCTTTAAGTGAAAATATGTATGGGTAGGACAAAACATAGTAAACCTAGGGTTTGGTATTATCCACTGTTTCAAGCATCCACTTGGGGGCTTGGAATGTATCCTCCCACATACATGCACACATGGAATATTATTCAGCCATGATAAAGAAAGGCATCCTTTCATTTTCAACAACATGGCATGACGTCAAGATCCACCTAAGTGAGATTAGTGAGACAAAGAAAGACAACGTAGGATATTGTTTGTACGTGGAATATAAAAATGCCAAATTCATAAAAACAAAATGTGGTTACATGGAGATGGGAGTTGGAGAGTGGAGAGACAGGACATATGCTTAAGGGTGCAAACTTGCAATGAGTAGTAAATAATTTCTAGAGACCCAATGCGCAGTATAGAGAATATAGATAGCAATAATGTAATATTGCTAAGAGACTAGAACTTAAATGATTCCTACCACTAAAAAGAATTAATGTAATGTGATAAAAATTCTAATTATTGCTACAATAGCAATGATGTTACAATATATAAGTGTATCAAATTATTATGGTGTACACCTTAAGTTTACAGTTATACTTCAAGTATATTTCAATAAAATTAAAAATCTGTATGTTAAGAATGTGAGCCAGATAAATAACAAGGGTAAGTCCAAAAGGTTTATTTGTATATTATTTGGTGAAGCATGGTGTTTTATTTAATAGACATCTTTCTGTTTTTTTTTTTTTTAATCCAAGAATTCTTGTGCACTTTTGAAAAGTGAGATGGTAGCTGTTAACATACTAGTTCCTTTAGCAGACCTTAGTTGAGTAATGTTAGTGTTATTACTTAAGTGTAAAATTGGATGTTTTAATACTTAAAATAATTGTTCAATATTTTCATCCAATTCATAGAATCAAAATAAAGCTTTTGAAAGTGCATTCTTTTGAAGATTAAAATTAGATCTTAATCTTCAGTTTAAAACCCAGTGAAGATTTTAAATACAAATATAAATATTGGTAGATTATAACAAAGTCAATGCGCTTACTAAATTATAAAACCTACGCAACATAAATGTACTTGAAATTTTTTGTAAGACATTTTATTCAAGCAAGCTATAATATTCAATTCAACTAAATAGAATTAATAGATAAATTGAGCAAATGACCTAAAGAGCAAATGACCTAAAAAAATTTGATGATCCCCATGGTGAGATTGAATACAAGTTTTTTTAAAAGTACTTTTGTCCTTAATGGGAATTTAGAAATTTTGAAACTTTAATAAATTTTTAAATCAGCCTAGGTTTCCTACAATGGTATTAGGTTTGAGAATCTGAGCTTGAGTCTGGCACCTTAGACCACTCTGCCATCCTGACACCTTGGTATTAGATCTGAAAAGGTAATTCTTTAATATATTAGATGTATTTTGTTAAAACTCAATGAGAAAACTAAGTAAAACATTCAACAAATAGAACATCACATAAACTTTAGCATGTGAAATTTAGGCCACTTTGAATTATTGAAAACAATGTTTGCAAAGAGAAAAGCAATAAAATTTGTCTACATAAAAGCAAGGGAGAAATGCAACAAATTAAGCAGTGGGAGCTCGGTCTCCTAAAAGGGCTGTGGAATATTTCAATCTGTGGGGAGACTCCTTTATAGTCTATACAAGAATATCATGAAATTGAAATCTACTACTTTGGAGCATCTACGCTTAGTAAAATATTCAAGAGAACTATAAACAGACAATACATTTGGTGAGTTTTGTCTTGTCAAAAAATTGTTTAGGAAAGGTACTCTGAATGAAAGCCAAGAGAAAGTCTGAAAACATTTGAGCCAAATATTTACACAGTTCAACAAAAATAATCATAGTGAAGAATTTTGCTATGTGACAGAATTTATTCAAATCTTACTGTATAGACTGTTTTCTAGGTTAGAAATATTATGGTGTAGAGAGTGGTCAATCAAAAATTTCAACAATTTCAAATTTATTAACCATTTTATGCAATAATAGTAGTGATGGAAATTTTGTGCAATACAGAATTAAGAAATCAGGCTAAAATATGTTCTTTAGAAAAATTAGAGACATTTTATAAGTTAATATACTTATACAGTATGTGGATGTACTTTTTAGCCAAAAATTAAACTGTTACTTTTAATGTTCAGTTAAAAAAGGAAAACACTTTCTATTAAGTATATGTATTTATGCTACATTTTATATTTTAGAAATAATTTTATTTTTGAAAATAGTTGAATAGAATTTTTATATGTCCATTGATGTGAAAAACAGACACATGAAAAGATGTTCAACATCACTAATCATTAGGGAAACACAAATCAAAACCACGATGAGAAATCACCTCATACCTGTTAGAATGACTGTCATCAAAAAGACAAGAAATAATAAGTGCTGAAGAGAATGCGGGGAAAAGGGAAGGTCATACACTGTTTATGGGATTGTAAAACGGTGCAGCCAGTATGGAAAACAGTATAGAGTTTCCTCAAAAAATTAAGACTAGAACTACCATGTGATCCAGCAATTCCTGTTCTGTGTATTTATCTGAATATAAAAAAATACTAAACTGAAAAAATATATGCACCCCTATATTCAATGCAGCAGTATTTACAACAGCCAAGATATGGAAATGACCTAAGTATCCACTAATGGATTAATGGATAAAGATGTGGTCTATATGTATATGTAAATACACACACACACACACACACACATGCATAAACATGCAAATGACTACTCAGTCGTAAAAGATGAAATATTGCAATTTGTGAGAACATGGATGGATCTTAAGGGTATTATGCTAAGTGAATAAGTCAGATGGAAAAGGACAAAAACTGCATTATTTTTCATATGTGGAATATAAAACAAAAACAAAAAAAAAACAAACGAAACAAAAACAAACTCATAGGTACAGACAATAGATTGTTAGTTACCAGAGGCAACGAGGGTTGGGAGGGCGATAGGGGTAAAAGGTGTCAAACATATGGTGAGGAATAAAAACTAGACTTTGGGTAATGAGCATGCAATAGAGTATACCGATATCAAATTATAATTTTGTACACTTGAAATCTATTTAATACTATTAACAAATGTTACTTCAAAAAACTGTCAACAAATACTTCAAAATCATAGAACTATGTAAATATCATTC
>NW_011889170.1:476765-478877 GCF_000151845.1 Pteropus vampyrus
CCACTAAAAGAAAAAGGTTATTCCCAGGTCTATGATGTCATAAAGCAACAGCTGGCAAAGAATGATGGGGACATGGTACATGGGCACAGGTGCTAGACTGAAGGGGCCCACTGGTCAAATCTGGGACAATCTGAACACCAAGATAATTAAATATGAAAACGAATTAGAAACAATGAAAAAAATAAAAGTTTGTCAGTCTATGTCAATCATTAATAAATAATATATACATATATAAACATGAATAAATACATATATAAATGGGAGGGGAGTTGTTGCTTACAATAGAATGGCAAATACTGCCTAGTAAATGTGGAATAGATACTTGGATTGGAAAGTTATTTTGCATCCATGTAGTAAAGTTCTGTTAAGCAGAGAATCAATAGTAGATGATAAGCTTTGGGGGGAAATTTCAATGAACACGGATTCTTTCCATACCTTAAAATAGTTTCCTACAAATTGCTTATCAGTTTCAAGTGAAGAAAAAATGGTAAATGGTAAATCAGACAATCAGACATTACCTTTTCTGGGTATTCAAAATTAATATCACTAATGGGGACAGATGGATATCAAATGCTTTTGGATGCAATTTTCTGAATGGAAAACATCACTTAGGTATTATTCCAGCCAGAAATATATAATGGGTACCTAATGATGAGGAAACATCAGGAAAACAGATTGAGCACTTTCTATTGAATATAAATAGGAGATAATGAAATTCTTTTAAAATGTAAAAGTTGCAATATACACAGAAACACTGTGGTACCATTCTAAATTTCTAAAAAGACTAAATAGACAACTTAATACCTATATCCTTAAGTGGCACAAAAAATGCTGTAAAGGAAATTATTTAAGTGAAAACTATTGAACTATAGAGAGAAAAAAAAATGGTGTAGACGATAGAGGCGACCAAATCAAAGTTGTGGCAGAAACAAGGAGAAGCAGCAAGGAAAAATCGCCTGGGATCTAGATGAACAAGCCATACAACTAGGGAGAAATCCAAGAAATCACCCTTCAAAGACAGAAGGTAGGACGGGGCGAGGACGCAGGGCTGCCTGGTCCCGAGCGGCTGAGTGAGATGGAGGCTGCGCAGCGGCAGAAGCCTCTTAAAGGGGCCATGTCATGAGTGGATTTTTACAGTGATGGATATTCTTACTCTGAGCATCAGTGCCCATTCAGCTGCACTCAGTGGGCACGAGGGACTTACAGGGACATACTGTCCAAGTGAGGGCCGAAGTGAGACTCATTTGATACAGAAGTGCCTTCAGCATCCATTGTTCCCTGTTGAGCCCTCCCTGCTCCCATTGAGTGGGCTCAGCACCACCATAGCCATGATGTCATCAAACTGAATAACAGAGATCGCTCCAACCAGAGGATCCCCAACTCAAGGCTCCACCCAAGTCACCTCCAGGTGTATCCTCAGTGAGTCAAATGCTCCTTGCTGAACCTAGACTTGCAGTGCCTAGACTCACACTGAAGGCAACTGGTCTTAGTTTCTGGTGTGGCTTTTTTGAGGCAACTATAAGCACAGGATCTGTGAATTGCTTGGTGAAATCTTAACAGATGGCATCTGAGGGGCAGACACTTGGGCTAAATTTGGCCTGCAGCTGAACCCCTCTCAGGACTGTGCCATTGGACATCTACTTCACAAATCCACACTAATAAGACCGGGAGACTTAGGAGCTTTGCTTAGTACAAAGAAACAGACATGGAAAGGCGGCCAAAATGGGAAGACAAAGAAGCAGAAACCATATGAGAGAACAGAACAGAGATCCAAATATAACGGAGTCAAGTAATATAACAGATGCAGAGTTCAAAACACTGGTTATAAAGATGCTCGATAAGTTTTTGAGAAATGTAGAGAACTCCAACAAAGAGATAAAACAATGGAGATGGATATTATGAGAGGGAATCAGTCTGAAATGGAGAACACATTATCTGAGATGAGAAGTATATTAAATGGAATAAACAAAGTGAATAAAGAAGAGAATCAAATGCCCTATCTAGAGGACAGGAAAGCCAATCAGGACACTCAATCAGAATGGCAAGAAAAAAGATACCAAGACTAAAACAATGATTTAAGGAGGATATGTGATACTATGAAGGTTCCAAATA
>NW_011889170.1:478927-486864 GCF_000151845.1 Pteropus vampyrus
GAAATGTAGAGAACTCCAACAAAGAGATAAAACAATGGAGATGGATATTATGAGAGGGAATCAGTCTGAAATGGAGAACACATTATCTGAGATGAGAAGTATATTAAATGGAATAAACAAAGTGAATAAAGAAGAGAATCAAATGCCCTATCTAGAGGACAGGAAAGCCAATCAGGACACTCAATCAGAATGGCAAGAAAAAAGATACCAAGACTAAAACAATGATTTAAGGAGGATATGTGATACTATGAAGGTTCCAAATACTCATCTGATTGGCGTAAGTGAAGAAAATCAAGATGTTGAACAGTTGTTTGAAGAAATAATGATGGAAAACTCCCCTAACCTGGTGAAGGAAACAGACGAAAACCCCAGGAAGCTCAGAGGAGTCCAAAAATCAGAAATCCAAAGAAGGCCACACCAAGACACATGATAAATAAAATGCCAAAGTTTAAATACAAAGAAAGAATATTAAAAGCAAGAGAAAAACAAATAATTACTTATAAGGGAACACCCGTAAGACTGGCAGTTGATTTCTCAAAAGAAACTATGCAGGACAGAAGAGCTTGGCAAAAAATATTCGACAGGATGAAGGCCCAGGATCTACAACCAAGAATAATTTACCCAACAAAGCTATCATTTAGAGTCGAAGGACAGATAAAGAGCTTTCCAGACAAAAATAAGCTAAAGGAATTTATCACCACCAAGCCAAATTTACAGGATATGTTGGAAGGACTTCTTTAAGAAGAAAAAACATGTATCAAAAACAGGAATAAAGAATGGTAACAACTACATTCCTATCAAATGGAAAAGAAGTGCTCTAACCAAGGGATGGAGTGACTGAAAGGATAAGAGAAAGATAAACACTATATGATTTCATTTATATGCAGAATCTAAGGAATAAAAATAACTAATCAAAAACAGACTCACAAATATAGTGGACAATTTGGTGATGGGGAGAGGGGTTTTGGGAGCTGGGAGAATGGGGCGAAGGGCTAAAAAAGTACAAATTAGTAGCTGATGGTCATGGGGATGGGGAGCACAGCATAAGGAATGCAGTTAGCATTAATACATTGGCTAGGTGGAGGGTCAGGGGAGGGAGGGAGCAATTAGGGGGATCATTTTACTATGTAGATGTCTAACCAATGTGCTACATACTCGAAACTAATTAAAATTAAATACATATATTGAACTATAGACCATCCATATTATAGAATTAGATCACTGTTAAATTATTATATTTAATGACTGTTCTGTGGTTATACAAAATAACTTCCCTTTTCTAAGGTAATATACAGAAAGATTTTGTAGTAAAGGGCCATATTTTACTCAACTTATTCAAATAAAATAAAATGTTAACAGTAGTTGAATGTGTATAAAATGAATAAACATGTTCTCTATACTTATTCTTGAAACTTCCTTGGAGGTTGAAGTACTTGCCAAGTGAAATGTTAAAAATATTAATACCCCAAAATCAAAGCATTAACTAACATTGGGTATATGATAAGTATAGTAAGTCCTTAAAAACAGTAATCCTATTAGTCAGGACCTCCTATTATCCTCTTTTTACAAGTGAAGGCACTCAGTTTAGGAAGATAGTAAGTGGAAACTTCTGGCAAATATTAAAACTAAATGTAGTTTTCTTAACTTTACACATTACTATTTAACATTTTTTTAAGACAACCCACTGCCTTAAACCATTTGCTTTAGTCACACATGAGTGTACACACAATCACACGTCTTTTGTATACTTATTAAATTGTTATTTGAAAATCTGCAGTTTAGAAACAAAAGGACCCTGAAAAGACAAAAGGCTACAGCTAGCCTGTCATCTATTGTCTTTTCCTTTGGCTTTCTCACTATAAATTGTTTATTTCGCTGACACTTGTGAGTAAACCAAGGATATTTCTTATGAATTTCATTCATTGATATTTTTATAAACACCAAGAAGTCATGATGAGCCCCCAGCGACATGGATGAAAAGCGAACTCTTAGCCTCAACTTTAGATCATACCTGTTGAGTTCAACAGTGTTCTCACAAAGCTATTTGAAAAATCATGTAATTAAAAAGCATCAAGGTCCCTCTGCTTTGTGTCTGTGCGACTTTAACAGAAGCCAATTTTTTATAGAAAAAAATATAACCTTTTTATATAAAGGAAAGTTGTGAGGTGATTTGTTTTTGAAATTCAAGGAAATAGTTATCCACAAGAGTTTAAGTTTTAAGAAAAATACTCTTTTTAAAATGCCACCCTTCAAGTGAATTATAAATCCAAAAAACAGGCTCCAAATAAATTTCAATGCTTCTCCTAAATGCCAGCAATGGGTAATCATCTTGAAGAAGTCACTATTTGGATAAGTTGAACATCACATCAAAATGTTCTGGTAGTAGTCACCTTATCCACAGATAAATCTCAGCTTTTAACAATCAGAGTATGAAAATGAAATTGCAGTTGTGGTGTGCTTATTCCTTTTCCAGTTATTATGATGGCATGATTAATGTCACTTTCTTAACATCTGTATCTCCTTATATGTTTAGGAAAATAGAATTAGTCTGTCCATATCAGACATGGTAAAAAAAAAAAAAGGGGGGGGAGCAGGGGGAAGAATTTAGTTACTACATCCTTCCTTATTGACAAGTACCAAATTAATAAGTACCTGAAGCCTTGAACAATGGAGATCATCTATTGCCTGTATAGTCCCCTCTATTAAAGGTTATTGTCAGCACTTGGATTGACTTTTGCTGTTGCTGATGATTTACGATTTTCCCCCTTTGCACTATTTCAGAATAGGCAATATATTTGTATTGCCAATATATACAAATTTTCTTTGACCCTTAATTTTGTTAATTTTATATTCTTTGGATAAATCAGTATTATATCCAAGCATTTTTCTCTTTATGCAAGGACTGTTACTATAATCTCCTGATTCAATAGTCTCTAGATTCTTCCTATATTTTATCTTTTCCTTTTTATTTCAGTTTTCAGATACCATCCTTCATGATCCTATTGCCTCATGCTTCAACCTCAGTAATTAATTCAAATTCATGGCTCCAATTTATCCCTCTTGTATATGATTGAAAAAATAAATCTTACCACTGCTTTCACTAAGTATAACACGAAATAATAAGATAAATCTTCAATATGCATATGGTTTTTGAAAATCAAGGTTAGAGAATATTCTTGGAGATCTGCACTTTGGGAAAAAGTTATGATCAAAATGTTGGATTATAATACTTGTTAACATGTTAATCCTTTTGGGTATAAATGATTTATTCTTTCTCCTTCATTTTCCATTTTTTCACCAAAATCTGTCAACTAGGAATTTCCTAAATACCTTTGTATAATGTGAAACTTTATGATTCCAACTATTTTGGTTTATATTTAGTTCTATATGTGTGGTATTTTTTTTTCATGCCTTTATTTTCAAATTTTCTGAGGTTTTTTTTCTTATTTTATGTCTCATATAAGTTGCTGGCTATTTAAATATTCACAATGAGAGCATCTTTTATTTAGAAAATTTATCTTCTGATATATAATTGCTGTTCCAATAGAAATTATTTTGCCTTTTTTTATTTCATACAGTTCTTTTTTATCTTACTTGCCAGACATTCACAATTTAGTGACAAATTGAAAGGAACAAACCTCCAAAAATACATAGAACAAAGATTACGGGCCCTATTTTAGGTCCAGTGTCTGCAGGATACACATTCAAATATATAGCAGTCTAAGTCAAGAGGCTTTGAAAGATAATGTGGCTCTTTGCAGCTGGTTTCTTTAAAGGGACAGTACTGTGGGTTCACAACCAACCCCCTGGACAGCTTCGTGAATTCCCTTTTGGACACTTCTCCCTCTTTCACAAGTATGTCATACACAGAAACTGCTAAAAATTCTCTTATCCTTTCTTTGTCTCCACAGGCTCTGTTCCACTCGCCATACACAAATACATCAATATCACGCGGCTGTTACCTTTAAATCATGTTGTTCTGCCCACTTGTTCTTTTCCTACTGGGCTACCCAAACACACTGTACTTCTAAAATATCCTCACAGACATTCACCTCTTCTATAGACTTCCAGGGAAATCTAGTTTATTATGGAAGACCAAGTTATTGTTTCTAAATATTTGCTGCTCCTCCTGAGTAGAAGATTACAGGCATAACTTGTTTTATTGCACTAGTTTTATTTTGCTTCACAGATGTTGTGTTTCATTATAAATTGAAGACAAGATCCTCCAGTAGCAAAACGATTACAGCTTTCTATGTTGTGACACTCACTTTATTGCAATAGTGTGGAACTGAACCTGTAATATCCCCGACTTATGCCTGTATGTTTTCTTAATCCTTTTGCACATGGGCTTGCTAAAGTGACTTTCTTTACCCAGTATTTGCAAATGCAGTGTGTGTCATTTTAGGTAGATTTAAGAGCCATCGTGAGGAGTGGTTCACTGGGCTGTTTTTTCTGTAACAATTATGAGTAATGTTTCCATGATGGACATTTAGTTTACTTGAGAAATAAACCCTGTCGTGCCTAAGTTACCAAGATTTGGGAGTCGTTATTTTTCAGTGTAACCAAGTATGTCTTTTATTTTTCTAATCATTTTTTTAAATTTATTTTTTACTAAAGTGTAGTTGACGAACCAAATACCTCTTGATCAATACATTCTTTCATCTCTGCACATTGGTGTTGCATGCAAATATCTCTGGGATATTTGGTGAATAAATTGCTCCACAAAATATTAAGCTACGAAAAGTACTATATTAGAAATATAAACAAAGAAATAAAATAAGAGTGAAATAATTCTGATGGAGAAAGTCAGGAAAGTTCTGTGGCAGTAGAGCCTAAATTAAGTAAGCTAATTTGTTAGAGGGCTCTGAGGAATACTTTGTATGGAGTGAGCTAGGAAGAACTGTCCACATCACGGCAAAGATGCCGGCCAGCTACTACTAACAATTAGAGGTTTGAGACTGTGACACCATTAGTTAGGCTTATTAGACATTTTTTGTTGGATTCGGTTTTAAAGAAAACAATGAAAATTCCAAAAAGACTCTGCAACCAAACTGTCAATGGATAACTCATGTAGCAAGTAGATTTGTATCAAATTTCAGCTTACAGGAATGATTAGAATGGATGAAGTAGGGGGAGAGTGTATTAGTTTTCTATCCCTGCAGTAATCTACCACAAATTTAGTGCCTTGAAATAACACAAATTTATCATTTTACAGTTTTGTAGGTGAAAAAATCAACATGGATTTCAATGCGATAACCTCAAGGTATCAGAAAGCTACATTCCTTTCTAGTGAGTCTAGGAGAGAATTCATTTTCTTACCTCTCCCAGTTTCTAGAGTTCCTGTTTTCCTTGATCTCTGGCTCTTTCTTCCACTCTAGCAACGTCGAGCTAAGTCTTTCCCACTGTGCCATCCTACAAACTCTCCCTTCTGAGGCCTTCTTTGACTTTTAAAGACGCTCGTGATTACTTTGGACCCACCTGCATGATTTGAGATTCTCGCCCTCTTTTAAGAGCAGCTGATTGACATCCTTAATTCCATTTGCAACCTTAATTTTCCTTTACCATGTAACTTAACATATTCACAGGTTCCAGGGATTAAAGATAACCACCTTGTCGGGGTGGAGGGGCATTATTCTGCCTACAATAGGAGGTAATTCTATTTTCCAGTCAATACTGAGATTGATGTATAATTATCCTCCAGGTGATGTATGGTCAGGTGCTAAAAGGAATTGTAGCAATACCGTCTCCCTTGGTTGTCAAGGCGGGCCCTTTAATCTCAGCTGAGGCCCATCAAAGAACTCGATTGCCCTACAAATATTAAGAGTAAAGTGAACTTCTACAAAAAGCTTTAGCACAAGCTTTGCCTATGTCGACCTGATTGACTCGCAGATTTTTGTTATGAAATCTTGCTTTGGAATCATCTACATGTACAAGAGCCTTCTCACCACATGTCTGCATACTTCATAAAGAGAGATTATACATGGTCACTGGCACTCTCAAGCTGCTGTAGCCAGTTGAAAATCAGAAGCTCCATTTTCAACCTCTACCTCAGCTTTGGAAGAGAAGGTCTACAAAATAAAATGTAACATCAGAGGATGAAATTAATCAAAAAAATCCTCAAACCTACCAAATGATATTAAAGTCTTATCCATTTTTGAAAATATTTGTAACACCAAAATATTATTGAGCAGAATTAATTGCAGTTATCACAAAGAATCCAGGAACAGGGAGGGGAATTAACATGTAAATTACTTTGTTGTCTTTGGATCACATGAGGTGATCTAACAAAATCAAGACAAATGACTATGCTTTAAATCTATCCCAGATTTATTGCACTGTGTTCTATTTCAATTTATTTTATTAATTTATTTTATTATCTACTGGAGTTGTTCAGTATTAACATCCTCACAATCTGTCACAAACAATTTTCATACTTATGAGGCCTTTATGGATTAGGTTTTGATTAAAGTGGGCAGATTACGAAGGGATATGTAAAATAATAGAATGATTCATAGAGTGAGTAGGAGGTATACATGGCAAAAATCATACAAAAGAGTTGAAAAGAGTGATGCAATCAAATATAGGCTCTCTAAAATGTTTTGGTAGAAGGTTCCAAATCGAATTCTTTTTATCATTGACATAAAAAAAAGGACGGAAAAAACCTCTATTCTTTAGAAACTAGCTTTTATATCAAGATCAATGAAACATGGCTTGTTGGACTCAATTCAACTAATTACTGACTAAAATTGAAATATGTCCTGTGTATCAGCACAAATTCCTCCCTTGACCATTGCAAATACTCCCATGTTCTTCACATAGGCATCTTTAGGGCCCAGCCTACTTTGTGTTATACCTTCATAGACAATTACATCTTTCTTGAAGTGTCATGTACATTATATTTTATAGTACTCCAGGTGAAGTCTAACTACTTTATATACAATAAGACCATCTTTTTGATATACTGTATTTCTCTAGAATTCTGCTTGCCTCTTTCTATATAGATTCATAGTGAATTTCAAGCCATGGGGAATACTTTCATAATAACTCCCACATTTATCTGCAACTGATTGCATGCTGCAGAATTTTTTTTCTATTATGTTTTTTTTGTAGAATTTGTTACACTATTGTTTGAACTAAAATTTAGTTGCATCTCAGCAAGCTCACTGGGGGAAAAAAATTTCTTTTTCTAAACCTTCTTTTCTTTGTCACACTTTAAGTCTCCTATCTATAATCATTCTCAAACAAATGTATAATGCTTTCACACAGTTACACATATTAAGCAGAAAGTAGTGAAAGATTCTAGGTATATTTTTACTCCTTGATAAAAACAAAGTTGGTGAAAAGTAATGAAAGAGCTTTTGATTAAAAGAGAAAAAAACAAATGAAGAACACCTGAAAGAACAACAGAAAACAATGCATTTTCTCCTTTCTTTACTCTTTCCTTCATCTTAAGCTTGCGGAAGATATTATACTACTGTATCATTACTTTCCCCTTATCAATGTTAATTTCTCTCCTAATTTTCACGTTTAGTTGGCCTCGTAATTCTTTTAGCCTGCAAAGAAGGCCAATATGTTTGAATAACATATTTTAAGATATATTTTAACTGTACTTATATTTATGTGGATAATAAAACCAATAGAGCTATTTTATAGCTTGACCACAAAAATAATCAGGAGGAAGAGAATTATAGATTTGCATATCTTCTATTAAAAAAGAAGCTATTGTTTCCTCCTTTAACTAATCTCAATAGTACTGTACTGGATATATTAACAAAATCGCTGCTTTTGATTTTGGAGTTCTGGTAGTCTGGGGAAGGAAAATTAACAAGAGGCTTTAAAAAGAGAGAGGTCGGTGAAGCCCAAACTTAAAAAGGCCACATAAACAAAAATGCAGGCAGCTTTGCTAGGCTGCCCAAATCCCACATTAGTGAACACTG
>NW_011889170.1:488782-490829 GCF_000151845.1 Pteropus vampyrus
CACAATTTTAGGTACTAGAGATAGAAGAGTTATCAAAACAAAGTCACTGACCTCATAAAATTTATAATCTATTGGAAAGATACAATGTTTAAATAAATACATAACAATAAAGTATATTAAATGATAGCAGGTGCTATGGATAAAAATGAAACAAACAGGTGAGGGGAGAGGGTGCTGGAGGTGTGATTTTGTATAGAGTAATCAGGGAAGTCCATATTGATAGAGTGAAGTTTGAGTAGAAATCTGAAGATGGCACAGAGCAAGCCATGTGGATTCTTAGGAAGGAGACTCACTACAAGAGAAAAGCAAATGCAGAGCCCCAAGATTTGAAGTCAAATGGTTTGACTCCATACTCTGCTCCTAATATGAGTACTCTATACCTTGTGGGGCTGTTATGAGGATTAAATGAGTTACTATATAATGGCACTTATCACAGTGCTTTCAAAAAGTTTAATTATTATTAGAAAAATTGTAAATGCTTACATAGACCAAATCAGAGTGTTGTTATACAGATTTTTTACTCTTCAGTAATACAAGAGTGGCACACTTTATCAGCTAAAACAATATGGCAAACTGCAGAATTGAGATTTACTAATAATGACCCCAAAATGTTAAAAATTATTACTATTCAGCTGTGAAAATACTGGCACTATAAAAAGTATTTTCTTACCAGACTATATGACTTAGTGATACAAATAGGAATTAAAGAACAGAACAAGAATCAGTGGGGTTTCCTGAGCAGTCATTGGTGAGTATTTTTCCAGGCATACTGCTAACAGACTTTATCCAACTGTGTTACATCATGAAACTTTCAATAAAATGTAAATAAAAACTCTCTCCCATAAAATGTTCCCTGAGTTGTAGAATCTACACATTCTGGAACTGCATGTGCCCATCAATGTCCTCAATACATTCCCAGAGCCAAGTGGCAGATGCACCATGCTAATGGAGACTATGCTGCCTGCACGTTGGACTACATGTCATGATTGAATTTGCAACACCCCATCAGTTACAAAATGTTCTGTTGGCACAGCCTCTTCGGGCCAAATGGTTGCTCCTGAATTCACACTTGTAGAAGTGCTGGATAGCCTTTTACACTGTGATGACGTAATTCATAAGTTGGCTCAGATGAGCTCGGAAGTACAAGATTTTCATGAACACCATAGACTAGTTCAAAAAAATGTCAGTTGTGTTATTAAATAGAGGAAGTTAAGAGTTATGATAGTCACTAGCTGCCACAAATTGACTGTCTCTGGGTCAATACTTTCATTTAAATGCCAATCTTCATCAGCTTTTAACACAGAATTCAAATACTGCATCAATTACTTCAACAGCCCCTCGCTATATACCTGAGCAATGCCTTCTCTTTCCCTAAAGCCATTTCCCTCCTGAGCACCTCATATTGGTTCATAGGGTAAGAAGATCACTTACTTGTAGTAGCTTATCTTTCTATTCTGTTCTTAAGAGCCATACCAATCTATTTTATTTCTCAAGTTTTCCCTTTCTCAGAGACTTAGAGATAGTTACAGTTTTCAGAAATCTTTCCAAGTTATTACAATCTCTATCCCTTTTTGGTAGAACCTATTTTCCTGAAAACTCAAGTATTCACTTTGCCTATATTCCTTAGTGAATTCTCTAGATAACAATGTAGGTATAATTTAACATAAATTGTCACATTTAATTCTCACATAAAAAAAAGAAAGTTGTATGGCAGCTATTATTATTTCTCTTTAAATATAAGACCGGGTTTCAAACAAGTTTAGGTAATTAATTGAATTTCAAACTCTTGTTTACTCAACTGCACCCACACTTATTCCTTATGATATGTTAGAACATAAGATAATGATTATGAATAAAAGTATTCAAGAGGCCAGAGGTGGGTATTGTCTAATACTGCATCTGTTTGAGCGCGTGTCAGAGCTGATTCCACTCCTTCCCAAAAGGCTCAGCTCTTATTTTTTTTCATAACCTGCTTTAAGTTATCTGCTCTTTTCTTTTTCTCTTCTGTTCCTAGGCATTTTTGTGATGGGTATAATACTAACAACAA
>NW_011889170.1:494305-496569 GCF_000151845.1 Pteropus vampyrus
CTTTCTCCACATTTTCTTCAACACTTTTTATTTCTTGTCTTTTTGATAATAGCCATTCAAGCAGGTTTAAAGTGATACCTCATTGTGGTTTTGATTTGCATTTTCCAAATAATTAGTAATGTTGAACATCTTTTCATGTGCCTATTGGTTATCTGTATGTTTTCTTTGGAAAATGTCTATTCAGTTCCTCTGCCCATTTTTTAATGTTTGTTTTTATAGTAAAGTTGTATGAGTTCTTTACAACTTTGGATATTAACACTTATCAGATATGTGGTCAGCAAATATCTTCTCCCATTTACCAGGTTGCCTTTATATTTTAATGATGGTTTCCTTTGATGTGCAGAAAGTTTTTAGTTTGATGTAGTCCTATTTGTTTATTTTCATAGCATGCAGTTTCTTATCAACTGAGTGGGATCTGGAGTTCAAGTCATTGCTGCAAATGATCACTATGATCACAATGAGGAATGCAGAGACTGAGATGAGCTGGCTTCTTCTGACTAAACAGGATACCACAAAGCAAAAAATATATATATAGCACAGGGCCTTAAATACTTGCTTTACCTCTTTCTCCTTCCCTCCCTCCTTCCTTCCTTCCTTCCCTCCCTCCCTCCCGCCTTCCCTCCCTCCTTCCTTCCTTCCTTCCTCCACTCTACCTTCCAAATTCATCTGCACCAATAGGTTTAGACTTCTCTGAGTCCCTAAAAGAATCTTTTACAACAGATAGTCACTGACTGAGACAACAATAAATCAGACACAGAAATCAATTTGAGGAGTTACAGAAATATAAAGTAATTTGAATCCCTGACCTTGCCAGGTCTCTTGGGAAAGAGTTAGGCTCTCAGAATCATAATGGAAACATTTGAGTGAGTTACAATAAATATAAATCTCATAAACCTCCATCCCATTAATGTCCCCTTGACCTATAGAAGTAGCTGTTCTTCACCTATTTAGGAAGAAAGCCATGTCTTCCTTGAAGACACTAAAATGATCTTACCTGTATCAGTCGGAATGTAGTCAGGAAATAAAGACCATAGCAATTATTTGAACAGAGAATTTCATATGAAAAACTGCTAAGTAGGAATAAATTTGTTAGACAGGTAACTGAAAGGATAAAATGAGAACTCTAAGATATTATAAAGGTGTCAACTGCAGAGCACAAAGAAAGTGATTGAAATTAAAACTTAGAAACTTATAAGAGGGGCCTGAGAATCTGAGTCCCAGACCTCTGAAGAGGGGACACTGGCCGGCTGTCGCTGGTATTTCGGTGTGGGTACATGATAAAGCCAGCTGTGCCAGTTTTGGAAAAATTGCAAACTGGATTCAGATACTGCTACTAGAAGGAGCTGACTGAGACATATAATGGAAGAAATTCAACAATTTAGAAAAATAGGAGTAAAATGCCGGAGTGCATTTTTTATATGACCTCGTCACCTACCCCTATCTATACCACCCTGGAGGGCCACCAAATAAATACTAGGCTAGTCTTCCCTAAAGGATTCATAGCCTTTTCCCAAGATGGGTATACATTTTACACTGAGGAAAAAGAAGAACACTGACTTTTCAAGGATTATTATACAGTGGCTCCCAGCTAACAATAATATCTGGGGTTCTCCATGTGACTGAGTTTTACCAGTCACGGTAAGTGTTTATATGGGCTAGGTGATAAATGGTGTTTGGCTTGAGTTCAGCTCCTACAGCAGGTTTGTAAAACAGCCCTCTATTTATTTTTGCCATTTTTGATTATGTAATTGGAACAGACAAACTTGCCAGCTGACAGAATTCCCACGCCGGTGCGCTCACTCATAGAATAAGGATAATTTTGTTTGTTAAGGCCTGAACTTGCCATCTGTACCAAAATAATAAACCGAATTCAATCCAATAACCCTGGTGCACCACAGATATTAGTGCCATCAGAAGTCTTGAAGAATGCTGAGGTGGTGATTTTTATCATGTCTCCATTAGGTGTAGAAGATAGATGGTGTTGTGAAGAGAAGACAGATAGGTCTTGGAGAGTGACAGTGAATTATTTTAACATTGATAAGGTAGTTAAATGCAATTGGAGCTGCTGTTCCTCTTGTCTCTTTATTCCAAATAATTGACATTCTTTTGACTACTGCCAAGCACTTTTCAATGCGCAAATTATTTTTTCTACTTCTGTCATAACGGGCAGATACAGTTTGTTTGAAGGTCAACGGTACAACTCTGCTATCTTATCTCAGGTTCTCTACAGAAACTGGCTTTACAAATCTTGATTCTCTCACTAT
>NW_011889170.1:496619-507602 GCF_000151845.1 Pteropus vampyrus
TTATTTTTTTTCATAACCTGCTTTAAGTTATCTGCTCTTTTCTTTTTCTCTTCTGTTCCTAGGCATTTTTGTGATGGGTATAATACTAACAACAACAAAAATCTTCCTTTCAGTTTTTGTAAGTTGCTTATAAAATGCCACATCAACTACTGCTATAATTTGATTCTGAGCTTGTTAGCAGAGGGAGATTAAAACAATGCCTAGTTCTTATTTTTTATAATTTGAATTAATTTGTGATCTGACTGCTCAAAAAGATGGCCAGGGGTGTTGTGTGTATGTAATGTCTCTAACAGTAGTGAAATGTCATTGCTAGCAATTTTATATTTTATATAGTAATAATATTCAAATTTTAAAAAATGTTTGAAAATCTACTGATTGATATGCTCTGCAGATAAAATACACCAAAGTAAATATGTAAGCATATAATCTCACATTTATATTTGTAGCTAAATGGCTCTCAGACTGTCAGACCTAATGGCTTCTAAGAAAATAAAAATATTTTGAAATTTCCTCTTTACTTCTTGAAATGAAGCATGTATCTAATATAAAATGCAGACATATAGAAAAATAAATGTAAATGCATTAATGGTAATAAGAGATGGATAAAAAATTAATGTCCCAGTTCAGTTTCCCTAGAAGCAGAGTCTAGCACAGGGATTCAAGCACTGTCAGCAGAAGTAGGATGTAAATAAACATGTGCTCTCGGCTGGACTCTAGCTTTACTACAAGGAGCTCCGGAACCGTGTTGAACAATTTAGCAGCCATTTTACATGTGTGTCAGTTTCACACTTCAATGTGGTTAATTTGACTGAAGAGTTGAATTTTGTATTTGATCTTATTTTAATTAATTAGACTTTAAAACCTACCCCATTTATGTATTGGAAAACTTTTAAACATGTTTGGAAAACCTGGAGTATGTAAATCTACCTTTTGACTATAAATGTTATGAAATCTAAATACAGATTAGGTATTTCTGATGAAAATTTAGTTGTCGAATTGAGATACACTGTAAGTTTAAAATACACACCTGAGTTTTAAGGCTTAGTACAAAAAAATATTGTAAAATGTATCGATAATAATTTTAATATTTATTACATAGTTAAATGATAGTATTTTGAACACACTGGGTAAATAAAATATATTATTATAATTAATTTCATCTGTTTTTTCCCCACATTTTTTCACGTGGTGACTAGAAAATTTTAAATTTCAGGACTAAACTTCATTTTATTTTTATCTACATGTATTCTAGAGTAATGCTGTCCAATAAAATTTTTATCATAATGGAAATATTCTGTATCCATGTGGTCCAGAACCATACTACTAACCATAGATGACTCTTGAGCCCACGAAATGCAGCTAGTGAGACCAAGGAATGACATTTTCAATTTCATTAATTTAAATGTAAATTTAAATGGCTACATGTGGTTAGTGGTTACCATATTAGACAGGGTAGTCAGAGCGTGACACGACAGAACTGGCAACACCTTAGTTGTGCTAGTCCATTCAGACTGCTGTAACAGATAGCACAAGTGGAGTAGTTTATAACAGGAATGTATTTCTCACAGTTTTGGAGACTGGAATTCCAAGATCAAGGTGTCATCACGGTTCAATGAGGGCTCTCTTTAGGGTCACAGACCTTTCAGTTTGATCTTCACCTGATAGAAGGGGTGAGGAAGCTCTCTGGGGTCTCATTTATAAAAGCGCTAATCCTATTTATGAGGGCTCCACCCTCAGAACCTAAGCACTCCCTAAGGCTCTACTTACAATAATATCACATGGTTTTAGGACTTCAACATACAAATTGGGGGTGAGTAGTAGGGGGGGGCACAAACATTTCTATCATAGCAGGGATTGAGGGATCTCCCATTTCAGCCAAAGGCAATTATCCAAAAGAGTATCTCTGAGCACTTAGCAGTCACTTTTCATAGCAGCTGGGGTATAGGAATGTAGGCCAGGTAATGGGAATAAAGACAGGGCAACATCCACTGGAGTGAGAAATTTATAATAAAATGGCTCACATTTTAATTTATAAATGCTCAGGTATAAACACACTTGAAAATAAAACATTCAGTCATCTGAACCTGTTCCTGGAATTATTATGAATTATTATGACAGCTAATGATATAGGCTGATACAGGTGATTTGTATGAAGGTTCAAATGTCATGTACAGTATTGCTTTAAGAAACCTGATTTTCCAAAATGTAGCTAAATCTAGGGAAAATTTGAATAAAAAAAGACAATCTTCTTTCAAATGACATAGTAGTTACATTTTTAAAAATTCAGTGTACATAGAAACTGCAAAAAAAATGTGCTGGATGAATAAAACAGAGTTGGATCTAAGGTTGAGTAACAATAAACAAGGCTTTCATTTTCAATATATCTAGAGGAATATTTGAAAGTTGTGAAAAACATCAGAATATTCTTCATTTTGGAATTGTCTGAACATTGATGCTTAGTTTTCTTGACTTGTCCACTAACATCCCCTCTTGATCCTTGGGATAGACAAACAGCCCCTGCCAGAATTTTCCAAATACCCCTGCCACCCAGTTTCCAAGATGTCTCCAGGGTTCAGTACAACCTCACTGAGCAGGGCATGGGCATTTTGTCTGTCCTGAGGATCGAGAGGGGATGTTAGTGGACTAGTGAATTGGGAATCTGAGAGTTAAAATAGTTGGTCTCTCTTAAACTCAGACTATAATCATTTGCTTAGTCTTTAAGAACAATAATAATAATGCAAAAAAAAAATGCTTACATCAGGCTCTCCCATACTACATAAAAAAGTGTCCATTAAAATTCTCAGATTTTATATTTAAAATGTAATCTGGCTTTCCCCCATTGGTTCATCAAGTTATCATATATCTTAAAGACTATAATTTAAACAACTCTGAAATCCTCTACCTTTGAGTTTTCCCTGAAAGAAAATGGAGAGCAGAAAGACAGGCAGAGAAGGAAATAAGATTGCCATCTCATTAGTCAGATGATTGAAGAAAAATGTATTGGAATATGTCCATCATGCCTAACTGCCTTCACAGACTGCTTATACTTGCCCTATAACCTGAACATGATGAAAAAGCCTTTTAGCTACTGCATAAATTATTTTTCCTAGAGAAGAATCATTAAAGAACCAGATGAGTCTCAGCAGGCAGGGATATTCAGAGAAAACTAGATTTATGGAGAAATAATTGTTACTAATAATTATAGTAATTACCACTAGGAGAAAAAGATATCATTCTTTACTAAAATCACTTTCTTTTCTTATGATCTAAACTTCATCATTTCCTGTATCTTTGTGAAATACATTTCAACAGTTATATCTAATCTCCTGCAATCATTTAACTTGTTGCTGTCTTCTATCTTCTCTTTTAATCTATCCTTTATATTCATTCCACACTGATCCTAAAATTACTCTCTTTAGTTACTCCAGGGGAAAAACTATAATATATGCATTATACCAAGTTTAAATTATCTGGTTGGCTTTCAAAGTCTATTACAGTCTGCTCCACCCAACATTTTCATCCTTATTTTTTACTAGTCCCTGAAGTGCTTTCTTTCCATTGTTCTACTCAAGCCTATGTGCTTAATGTAGTTCTCAAATTCTAATGAGGTGACTTCAAGTGCAGTTGAAGAATATTCTGGATCCTCTACTTAGTTAGGAATCTAAGGTCAAATTAGTCATGGCTAATAGTTCCAACTTATTTTGCTCCCAATTTACAGTGTTATGTCATTTTGCTATTATCTTTTAAACAGAGACCTGTAATAATCTGCTATGTCATTTCTCTTCACTTTTCATCAATGCTCTGGAGGATCAATATAATTTACATATTCATCTGAAATACTATTGCTCAGTAGGGGCATGGGTGGGAAATTATTGAAGTGTCGAGATTTTGACATGAATGTCATGAGGACATAGGCATTCAAAACAAGGGTGTGTTCCAGGACAAATACATGAAAGTTAAGGGTGACAATTGTGTAGAAAAGCCTAATTCTCCCATTTTTCCTGATAATGATTTCTACAATTCTGATCAAGTAATGTGGTCTGTTAATATGTTACAAAATTGTTAAGTTTAGGAAAATACTGTCAAAGTCTGCCCTAGAAGAAAGAGTTTGGCTGTTTTTAAAACTCCTTTCTATACAAACCTTAATCATACTACCCTACTTGTGAGCTAGTATTACTGAACCCAAGGAGTTTATTTTGCCTGTGCACATCAAACTCAAAAGACACATGGACAAGTTTGCAGCAAAGAAAGTAGAGGTTTATTTAAGGAAATGGCACCAAGCCTGGAGACACAGGTGAGCTATCTCTCAAAGACCTGGCTCCCCAATGGCCTCTAGGGGATAGGTTATATAAGAGGAAAAATCATTAGTAGCTAAGGGAGTTGGGGTCATGGGCTCTACTAATTGGTCAGGACTAGGGTAGGATGCAGTTTGATTATTGCATCAGGTCCTGATGTCAGTCAAGTTATTGTTCTATCTGGTTTCAAGGGGATACTAGCAGTGTAGTCCACCTTCATGTGTATGGAGCTGCAAGATGTTAACTTTAGTTTGACCAAAACTCTGTTTCTGTGGTCAACAAACCAGAGACTTTGTTTCTAAGACTCTTTGATGCTGACCTAAGGGATTAATAATTAAGAGAGTGTCCATGCAGTATGTAGAAGGATAAGGAAAGAAAAGAAGCAAGTGAGCCCAAGGCCAGTTTGAATCAAGGAGAATGAGAAGAGAAAAAGTCACTGTAAAGAAGTGAAGAGACAGACTAGGCTTTTTATTTTTGACTTTTCCAGGACTCGAACAAGATATTATTACTGTAAAAGGAGTCCTGGAACTGTTCACACATTCCATATCTTCTGAATCTTAGTATGTTTAGTCATTCTGTTTTCCTCTATCTGGAATATTCCTGAGACCTCTAAATACTAATTAAAAGCCCTACAAATTATTTAAGTGCCAGTTCATTTTTTTCCCAATGAATTTCTACTAAATGAGAGAGAAAACTTAATTGAAATTAATGGAAACCAACTAAAGTACAAGGCATTTTTGACCTCATGGATATCTAATATCAAAAAACAAAGACCAGAGTCCTATGAGGCTACCTGCTTCTTCTCTAATTAAATATTTGTCTGTGTCTCTTTGAAAAATCTACCCACTTTCCATATGGTATAATAAAAAAAGTTATCTGGTCTTTGCTCTTGGTTCCTAGGAGATAATCTCTAAATCCTTGTAATTTCCTGAGTGATATGAGTGTTTTTGTTATTTATGGTTAGCCCTTGGGCCACACCTAGGTTAAGTGGATGATATAGAGTGAGAACTGCTTATGCCAGAAAGATGAATCATGTCATTTCATTAGTGGGTTGGGGCTTTGAGCCTCTTGATATCGGCCCAAACTAGCAACATCATGAGAAGATTGGAGGTTGAAGATTGAATTCAATTAAATGGTCAAAGATTCAATTAATTATGCCTACCCAATGAAATGAAATTTCTTTGATGAAAACTCAATAAAAACTCTGAACACAGAGCTCAGTGCAACTTCCTAGCTGGTGAACATATTGATGTGCCTGAGGAACTGGTTATGCACTCTGATTCCAATGGGGAGAGGACACAGAAGCTCTGCATTCTGGACCTTCGCAGACCTTGCCCTATGTGTCTTTTCATTTAGCTGGTCCTTATTTGTATCATTTATAATAAAACTGCTGTTGTTAAATATAGTACTTAGTCCTGAGTCCTGTGAGTTTTTTAGTGAATTATTGATTCTGAAGGGGGTCTTAAGAACTCTCAAATTTGTAGTCAGTTGGTAAAAAGTATGGGTGGTCTTGGGACCCCTATAGTGCAGCTGCTTTTTAAAGGGAGGGCATTTTGGCAGAGAACTGAGCCCACAACTCACAGAGTCTATGCTAACTCCAGGTGGGTAGGGGCAGCAATAAATTGCAGTTCACCAGTGTGTGTCAGAATACTCATTCTTATTTTCACAGATATGCTATTTCTGCCTTTATATTTTGTCTTGACTCTACCATAACTTTGGTTTACATGAGGCTTTGATTTGCCCATAGTAATGTTTTAGCCCCTTTTGTTGATGCACAAAGATTACCAGAAACTACTTTACATCCAGTGAAATTGGAGACAAACTTTGGCAACCACTGGCAAGATTTTGCTAACTTTTGACCAAGGAATGAATTTAGAATAAATAAAAAAGTATTTTTCTGGTTAAGGCATCTTCTCTGTGGCAAAAGGAATTCTGTGCCCCAAAAGTTTGAAAATCCAATGCAAAGAATTGCCCTGCATATGAAATAGGTCAATGTTATCCTTTAGAGAGCTGAAAATGAAAGCAACAAAATGAGTTCATCTAGCCCATCAGAAACCTCCAATATAAACTAAAATTGATACTTTTGTGTGACAATTATTAAGCATCTTTTATATCAGTAAATTTATTTCTGCCATTGGCTCTCTGAACCTTCTTCCCATGGGAGATGAAGTCCTGTCCCTCCACAAAATTGCTTTATGTATGAGCTACCTACTTTCAAGTGCTCAAATGAGTCAAAATAGAATAATTTATTAGTCAACCAAATAGTAGAGAAATCAAAACTTTTGGTTTAGTGAATAACAAAGAAAAATGCTCCTTAGTCCAGTTTATATGTCACAAATTTTAATTCTAGGAGTGTTATGACTATGTGAATGACCAGGCAAATCCTGAGACAAATTCTCATTGAAAAATAAATATGTCAGTGCTTTCAGCAGGTAGCCAGAAGAAAGACAAACTGTCTTGAATTAATATGTACCTAAATAACACACAATTTGGGGGATCAATTCCTGATTTTTAAATGACTTAGTTTTTTTAATTATTTTGGGGTTAAATTTCCTGAGAGAATATTATTGGCCCATTTTGGGTAGGATGAACACTCTTGGTTCAGAATCTGGGATTACTTGATACTAGTATGTTCGCTTCGCCTTCACCAGAGGCTTTAATGCGGGAACTCTAAAGGATATATTTTAGGAGGCAAAAATTATGATGGATACTATGCTACTGCACAAAGACCTAACTCATAACATATTTGTTTACTATTATATTATTTACTAGTCTTCCCATAAGTGTTGAATCTGTGACTTAATTAGGAATGTTTTATACTCATCCTCAGGACCTAACACAGTGCAGGTCCGTAATAGATGATTAATAAACCATTATTGATAGACTAGAAAAAGAATATTATAATTTAATCTTTGTCTATGGTTAAGGGTTGGGAGATGGTTATTAAAAAGAGTCTGGAAAATAAAGAATAATAGTATCAATATGTGAAGTGCAAAACCTATAATAATGACCTGGTGAGATATAGTGGAAAGAGCCCTCATTCAACAAGGCAGGAAACCAAGATTCAATTCCTGGGTCAGTTGCAACTATTTGTATATTTGTTATCTTCAGTTTCTTTATTGTAAATAAGAGAGTTGAGGAAAATGAATTTCAAGTTGTGCCCAATGATTTAATTCCCCACAAAAACAAAATTATATATTGCCTAAGTGTGATAGTTTTAGCGGTCTAAGTTAATATTGAAGTAATATTAGTGTTCTAGGAACAGGATGAAGGAAAGAATTAATGAAGGAACTTGAAAAAGGAAACAGATATTTTTAGTGCCCTAAATAAGTTCTGGTATCAACTCCAATGTGGGGCAGGGGTCTCTTCACACCAAGAGGCAATTTCTGGGACATCAGCTGAGTGTTTTAATGATTCAACTCAATCCTGACACTGTCTACCAGGAGAGAGCATCAGGTTATACAGGTTAAGGATCCGGTCCCACGAGACTGCCCCCACCCCAACTTCAGATGTCAATCACAAGTTCAGGTTTTTGCTTCTGATAAACTGGCTACAGATTGGAGGTTCCCACAACCCCCTCTTTGGACTTCAGATGCCATTATCAAGTTTAAGTTGTTACCTGTATAGACATATACAGACAACAACTGGCTGTAAATCAGAGGTTTCCATGACCCCTTCCTCAGGTTTGATGGTTTGATTATTTTGCTAGACTGATTCACAGAACTCATAGAAACATGTTACTAGATCACCAGATGATTACTGAAGGATATAACTCAGGAACAGCCAGATAGAAGACATGCATAGGGCAAGAAGCTTCCATGTCCTTCCCATGTCGGTCACTTTCCCCGATCTTCACATGTTAACCAACCTGAAATCACTTTGAACCTCATTGTTTTGGGATTTTAGGGAGGCGTCATTACAATAGGCATGATTGATTAAAGCACTGTCCATTGGTGAACTCGATCTCCAGACCCTCTCCCTTCCTCAGTATTCGAGATCAAACTGAAAGTTACAAACCTCTAACCACACGGTTGGCTCCACTGGCAGCCAGACCTCATCCTTAGGTGCTTTCCAAAAGTCACCTCATAACAAAAGACACCCTTATCACTTAACACTTAGGACATTCCAAGGGGGTGGGGAACTGTGAGCCAGAAACTGAAAACCAAATATGTATGAGAAATATATTTTGGTCATTTGAGTGATCAAAAAAAGAATACATGTTTTGTATAAATCACAGTATTGCAGTTTATGTTATATATTATTAAAGCATTCTTAGTTATATGATTTCATGTTATCCTCATAATTATTCCATCAAAACTGATATAAGCATTCAAGTGAATATATTGGCTTATATGGATTAATAGTCCTTTAGGTATGGCTGATTCGGGATCTAACAAAACAACATGAGAATCCAAGCTGTATGATCAGTTAGCTCTGTAATTCCATGGATTGCCTTCATTTTCAGAAGGGTGCTTCCTATCAGAGTGACATGATCACTGTTGCAGATCTTGCTAAACATTCTGCCAGCTCACAGCATGACAACAATAATAGCTTAAACCAAGATAGTAGGGATATCGAGGGCTCAAATTGGGCCCCATATTCACCCCTGAACTAGCTACAGTCGTCCAATGAATGGAATACATTGACTTAAACTCAATCTACTTGCTGTACTTGTACTAACACAAAACATATAAAAGAGAGTAGGGAAAACTGCAGAAAATTCAGGGTAGAAATTCCTCAAATTAGACTTAATGGAGGTTAGGGAGCAGCATCAGTGATTTATTCATTCAATAAATGTTTTTTGACCATTGTCCATGAGCCAGACACTGTGCTAGTCGCTGAGGGTATAGCACTAAATAATCAGACAATGTCTTTAGCTTTTGTATAGATTAGATTGGTGGGGCGGGAAAATGGACAATCTATTTCTGAAAACAGATTTTTATTTCTACTTATCCAGAATCCCAGAGAAAAGGCGAATGCATTGAAGTGAGCCCCACATTCTAAGCCACATTTTCCATTATGCATTTTCCAATTTGTAGGTGGCATGAGGCCAAGCGGATAAGAAGATGTGCTGAAAGTGGTGCTTAAAATGTGTAGCATTGAAATGTAGACAGAATTCAATATGTAGACTAAGGCTAAAAGGAGATAAATATTTAAGTTTCTAGGTTTATTGAGGAAGTATTAAGACTAATAAGTGATTGAAAGCACTTCAAAATTCCATATAATAGCTATAATGTCCTTTAGGCTATTTAGATGAATCATCCTAGTTTCTTAGTCTTTATCTTTAATATATTTATTCTGCTCTCTAAATTATTTATGTGCATATTTTGTTACTTTTGTTTTGGTTTTTGGTTTTTTGCTTTGTTTTCTTGCCATCTACACCCATATAGCTTGTAGTTAATGGTCACATGACTTTACCATTGAACTACCCTCATTAACATGTCTTTTCCTGGGAACTTTTGCCCAGAAAGATAAAAATTGCAAATAACTTTATTGTTCATTCAAGGACATTCCCCAGAAACTATTTAATGAACATCAAGTTGTTCAGCTTTTTAATAGACAGCTTCAAAAAACTGTCTGCTCTCCAGGATTCCAAGACTGTTTATGCTTTTGACACAAAACTCCCATCCTGTTGTATCCATCAACTTGCAACTAGTATTTCCTGATCCTTACCCAACCCAAGTCAAACCCCTGCTTTAAAAGATATACCAAAAACTGGACTCTATAACCTGGTAACTGTCCTGAATTTGTCCTCCCCACTTAGAGATGCTACTAAGACTCTTTCTAGGTAGAGATCTTTCTTACTAGCTTTGCCTCAAGAGGTGGTTTTAGTGACATTTTCATGGAGCTAGAATTCAATAGCCATGAGAGTTTAACCACTGAAATTCTAACATGGAGTGCCTGCATATACTTGTAGAATAAATTGAAAGTTCATTCTGATTCAGAATAGATCTCACTTTATAGTGCTATTCTTAAACTATAAAAATTCTGTAGCAAATTATCAAGAATTATGCTAATAAAGCTCTTGAGGCTATAGCATTTCTACATTTCTGTTGTCTTTTTACAGAATATTTCAAAGAATTCTAAAGGGAGAAGTATGAAAATCTGGATGAAAATATTTGCATCATTTGCAGACAAAGAGCAGAATCAAAATTGACCAATTTAATTATTTATTGATACCTGATGAAAAGTACTATATCTAGGATTACAAATTTAGATTCTTTACGAGTGTTTTCTAATGAAGTATAGACAGTCAATCCTCAAAACTCCTCAAAAGCTTTTGTGCAATCATTTTTTTCCTCGTCAGCTCTAAGTGCAAAAACCTCACTGAAATTCATACAAGAAAAAATGATACCAGAAACAAAACCTAATATTCAAGAAAAATTTATTTCAAGCATTTCGGCTCATTTAAATAACTGCAAGTAATGGCTTGCCTTACTACATGCTTAAAAGAATTGCCTTCCTAAAATATAAGCAAACTTTTAAAAACATGGTTAAACATCAGTTTTCCATGATTACATTAATCTAAATGCCAGGATTAGAACTCAAGATTTAGAATCTCAACCTAGGGTTGCTTAGACAAGAGAGGAATAATAGTGTTGACTATTCTGTCTTACAGAAATAAATAGTGTGAATAGATACAGCCTTAGGATAGCAAACGATACACATTTAGTCTGTCAGAGTTCTC
>NW_011889170.1:514317-519749 GCF_000151845.1 Pteropus vampyrus
ATTCTAGAGAATGTGAGGTAAACCTCACAAAAACTCGGTGTCACTTCAATGTAAGACAGCAGCCTGAGATGTTGAGATAACCCTCCAAAGTAAAAAAATAATTAACATCATTGTGCGCAAGAGTTACTTCTTCAGTTAAAGGTGACAGGGATGTTAGTGATGGGGGCAGTTGACATTGTGTGATTGTGAAACCAACAGTCCAGTGATTTCACTTTATTCAGTTCTTCTCATCCTTCCAACATTTTAGCAATCACCGAAATCTTATATTAAGTTTCTTTCTGCTTGAAAGACAGTGATTTCTGTTACTGCAGTGCCCCATGATGGATACTGAATTACTTTCATATTGCTACTATAAAAAAATGACTCCAATTTAGCAGCTTAAAATGATACCCACTTATTATTTTATAGTTCTGGAGGACAGAAGCTGAAAATGAGTCTCACTGGGCTAAAATTAATGTGTCAACAGGCTGCACACCTTCACAGAGACTCTAGAGGAAAAGTTACTTTCTTACTTTTTCCAACTTCCAAAGTCTGCGCACATGTCCTGGCTAGCGTCTCCATTCCAGTGCACATTTCCTGGCTAGCTTCTCCATTCCATCTCCGAGGCCAGCAAGCAATGGTCAGTTCAGTCTTTCTCACATTGCTGCACTCTGATTCTAACTTTTCAGTCTCTTTCTTTTACTTATAAGAGCTCTTAACAGTTACACTGGGTTCACTCAGATAATCTAGGTTATCTAATAAGCAACTTAATTCCATCTGTGACCTTAATTCCCTTTTGCCATGTAACATAACACATTCATGGATTCCAGGAATCAGGACTTGAACATCTTTAGAGGGCTATATTCTGTCTATTACACCTACCTTTACTTTGCCTCTGACCTCATGTTTCTATGAGAAAGAATTTCTGTTTAGTAATCGTTCTTGACCTCCCTTGGACTACTCAGAGTAATAACAGTGACTTTACTGAACTTGAAAGATATACAGTTGACCCTTGAACAACAGGGGGTTACAGGCACAGTTGGAAATCCACGGATAGCTTAAGTCGGACCTCTGCACAGATTCCCAACCGCGGATTGAAAACACAGTTGACCCTTGAACAACACCGGTTTGAATTGCGTGGGTCAATTGTAAATGAGCAGACATGCCTCATCTCCCGTACTCTCTTAGGGCACTGCTCGAGTGTAGAGAGCACACATTGCACTATCTGTTGTTAAAATCAAAAGCAAATAGAGACCCACTTTGAAAATTCCCTGGGCAGACAAAACTGGTTTAGTCATACAAATAAAGCTTAATTTAGCTTATTTTGCAAGACTAACTTGACCTGGGTCATTTCTTGCTTATGCCTCTGGAAATCATAATAAAAACTCAAACTGTTTCTGAAGGTTGATACACGGTAACTACTGAAAATTCTAATATTATAACCAATCACTGTAAAGAATAAAGTCACTACTTTCTCCTATATAAGCTGCTTTATAATGATAACATTCCCCTGAGCCCTATTCCATGTTTTCATCTGAGTGCTCTCAGTTTGCAAACTGTCTTTATGGTGTGTGCACAATAAACTTTCACTAATTACTACTTCAGTAATTCATTAGTTTTACTTCTGTTATTTCTGAACTTTTGCCACCAGGCAAGATGGTACCTGAGGGAGGTCTGAAGCTGTCTATTACAGATGAGGTGGATAATTCTGGGGTGCCTAATAAAGGATCAAGTGTTAACCAGATCTGTATTTAGCATATCTAAAGTACGTTGCCCAAAAGTCATTATCAGTAATTAAGTATTTTATTTTCAACAATCTGTTTCCAATATACATCTAAATTGGTTCCCAACTCTGACAAAGAAAATAGGGGTGTAATATGTTAACTTTGTAATATGCCAAAAGAAAATTATATCAGCTGCTACATGAGTGGTTACAAGCATTAGAGGTTGCACATTTTAAAATACTATCTAGAAACAAAGCAAATGTATAAAGAATTTATACAGAAAATTAATTGCCAAGTCTATTATGAGAGAATTCATAGTGGTCTATTAAGGTAAGAACCTATTTTCTAAAATGACATGGTCATTACATGAGATGAACATAAGTTTTGGGTTCTGCACCCAACTTCAGTGTGTCCAAGTGTGTGGTTCCCACACACAGCAAACAAAGCTTAGGACACCAATTCAACTCAATTCTGACACTATTTACTGAGATGTAGTATCAGATTCCACAGGTTAAGGGTTCAGTCCCACAAGACTGCCCTCTCTATCCCCTCATGCACAATTCAGATGCCTGTTGCAGGTACTATAGTACTTCTAACCATTTGGCTATAAATCAATGGGTCCCATGACCTCCTTTTTGAGTTCAATTAATTTGCTACAGTAGCTTTCAGAACTCAGAGAAACATTTTACTTACTAGGTTGCGGGTTTATTATAAAAATATATAACTCAAGAACAGCCAGATGTAATTGATGCATAGGACAAGGTACAGGGAAAGGCATATGCTCTCTTTGGCATACCACTCTCCCAGCATCTTTTCGTGTTCACCAACCCAGAAGTTCTCCAACCCCTATCCTTTTGGGTTTTTATGGAGGCTTAATTACATGAATATGATTATGTTATTGACCATTGGTGATTCATTCAACCTCTAGCCCTTTACCCCTCCTCCCGGGTCTAGGAGTGGTACTGAAATTTCCAACCCCCCAGTCACAGGGTTAATATCCCTGGTAACCAAATCCTATCCTTAGGTGACTTAGAGGCATTCCAAAAATCATCTCATTAATATAACAAAAGACTCCTCTTCACTTAGGAAATTTCAAGGGTTTTAGAAGCTCTGCGCTAGACACTGGAAGAAGACTAAATATACATTCATAAATCACAATATTACAATAAGAATCTATAGTTGTCTAGTATGTCTATCATATTTTTGTTGTTGTTTTGGGATAAATACTACCAAAACTTCATTGCTTAATTCTGTATCTAAGGAAATAATATATGAAGTTTACTATAACCTTTTCTTGATCCATTTTTATCAAAATTATGATCAAATAATTTATCAGTTTTATAGACAGTAGAGAGCCATTGAGTGACTTCTTTGATGATCTATATACTTAATTTTCTGAATAAATTTGTTATATTTTTGCTTCATCAATTTCTGGATTTTCATAAAAACAGAAAATGACTTTTTACAAAACAAAATTATTAAATAGATAAGGGTTGCCATTTCCAAAATTATGTTTTTGTACTAAATAACATCTTAAAATCATATTTATTATTGCTCTCTGACTTCAGCTGCATTCAAATCATTTAATAATTTTTGGCATCAATAACCATTTCAATACTTTTTTCAAGTGTAGTCTATTTTATTTAAAGCACCATTAAATTTGTTGGTTAGCCATACAGGAATCTCTACTCACTTTCCTACTTCTGAAACCTACCTAAATCTCACTGCTTTCTTAGCACTAACATAGATATTCCCTCTAGAAAGAGTTTTCTGACATCATTTAAACTTTCTTACATACCTCTTCTGCGTAACTGCACAGTATTTCCCTTATCAATTGCCCTTGTTTTTGATACATCTTCTTAATTTATCTATCTCTTCCACTGGTAGGTAATTTCTCCTAGAGCAAAAATAGCATGTAAACCTGCTCATCATCTTATCTGCAGTGCTTAGCATAGTGACTTACACTACACAAGTAAATGCGTGAGATTTATTATTTATTTTCTTTAGTTTTTCAAATGTTCATCACTGACTTAATGACTCATAGTGGAGATATGCACTATTAAGGTAGTATTGTAGCAATACAGTAGTGCATTTTAGTTTCTGAATTGAACTGACAAGCAGCAAGATTTATTTCTTGATAGACACATTTACATTAACATCAAAGAGAAAACAGCAATGTTTCATTAATTTCTCACTTTTGATGCTAATTTGGACAGAGCATGATGGTAGATGCTTTCCCCCTTTCCTCAGGAAACTTAAAGATAAAGCTTTATGATTACAATGAACCAACCAAAGTAACAAGTGGAGAGCAAAGATCGTCTTTCTTTAAGTTGCCATGTTTTCATTCTTTTCATTATTACAAAACTATGACTCACTCGTTAACTCCTGGTCATTTCTAAGTATAGGACAATACGCGATTCCTAATATTTAGCTCACAGTTGGAAGTTGCTTCTGGCTGAAGTTAATTAGTTTTGGTAATATATTCAGCAACTTTGTCAAAAAACTATCCCTCATTCTTCTTAAAATCATATAATTTCTGTAGTAACATTTTTCCTGTGACTTAGTACCAAGGCCATCCCTGTGATAGAATAAATAAGGCCAGACACTAGATGAATTATAAAATAAGTTTATCTTTAGTAACTTGCATTCTCCTTCTTTTAAGTGTCCTCTTTAGGTTGTGCTAATTAAAAATCATCCAATTTTCTGCTACTATATAATAACTTAGAATCTCATGAGACCAGACAATGTTCAAAACCTTTCTAGATACACATAAGCACATTTAAATCTAGATATCATTCCTGTCAAATGTCCCATTATCTTACATTTTATAGCAAAAAATAAGTTAAATAAATATGCTAATCTCTCTACCTTCAAATTCTGTGAACTCCCTACCCTAAAAGTTAGAATCATTAATCCAGAGGCTAAACATCAAGGTTCTTTAATATTTAACATTTATTCTTTCAATAAATGTATATTAAGCTATTATAGATACAGGGACTTCTCTCTGAGTCTATAATAAAAAGCCAAATAGATAAAAATCCCCTCCAGAGTTAATGTTTCTGTAACAGAGTGAAATGCCCAACCTCTCTGACTCCATCTTATTCAAGCCTGCTTTGTTCCCATGACTTTCAGGTTAAGACTAGCTTCTGTTTAATCTTGCATATAGACATGCTAATCATTAGGCTTGAGTTCTTTACAAAAGTAGCCCCTTACCAGAAAGTGCCTCTCCTGAGGAGATGAGGGAAATAGATAATGATTGTTTATCAAAGATTTGCAGGAAACTCTTGACCAGATTCACATCAACTAGAGTCTACAGACAAGAAGTTTTACAATCTTCCTCAGACACCTGTTGGCACCCAGATATCTGTAGTTGTCAATCACTTCTTGTCTCTCCTGTTTCCTCTTTTCCTTGACATCAAAGAAGCCTGAATTCTGTGCTTGCTTAAGATGTTTCTTTAGGTTGCTAGTCCCTCATCTTCTCAGCTTGCTAGCTTTCTGAATAAAGTCGCTTTCTTTGTCCCAACACCTTGTCACTCGACTTATTGGCTGTCATGTGGCAAGTGGTATGAGCCTGGACTCAGTTACACTACTCTAAACAAAGCAGCAAAAACATCGTTGTATTTATTTGTTTATTTTTAGTCTATTTCATTGTCTTAAAAATTTGTCTTGATATTCAGTCCATCTTCCTTTCATACTCCATCAGTTCTCTAGTCCCTATTAAACCCTCTT
>NW_011889170.1:519799-522056 GCF_000151845.1 Pteropus vampyrus
CTGAATTTGTCCTCCCCACTTAGAGATGCTACTAAGACTCTTTCTAGGTAGAGATCTTTCTTACTAGCTTTGCCTCAAGAGGTGGTTTTAGTGACATTTTCATGGAGCTAGAATTCAATAGCCATGAGAGTTTAACCACTGAAATTCTAACATGGAGTGCCTGCATATACTTGTAGAATAAATTGAAAGTTCATTCTGATTCAGAATAGATCTCACTTTATAGTGCTATTCTTAAACTATAAAAATTCTGTAGCAAATTATCAAGAATTATGCTAATAAAGCTCTTGAGGCTATAGCATTTCTACATTTCTGTTGTCTTTTTACAGAATATTTCAAAGAATTCTAAAGGGAGAAGTATGAAAATCTGGATGAAAATATTTGCATCATTTGCAGACAAAGAGCAGAATCAAAATTGACCAATTTAATTATTTATTGATACCTGATGAAAAGTACTATATCTAGGATTACAAATTTAGATTCTTTACGAGTGTTTTCTAATGAAGTATAGACAGTCAATCCTCAAAACTCCTCAAAAGCTTTTGTGCAATCATTTTTTTCCTCGTCAGCTCTAAGTGCAAAAACCTCACTGAAATTCATGCAAGAAAAAATGATACCAGAAACAAAACCTAATATTCAAGAAAAATTTATTTCAAGCATTTCGGCTCATTTAAATAACTGCAAGTAATGGCTTGCCTTACTACATGCTTAAAAGAATTGCCTTCCTAAAATATAAGCAAACTTTTAAAAACATGGTTAAACATCAGTTTTCCATGATTACATTAATCTAAATGCCAGGATTAGAACTCAAGATTTAGAGTCTCAACCTAGGGTTGCTTAGACAAGAGAGGAATAATAGTGTTGACTATTCTGTCTTACAGAAATAAATAGTGTGAATAGATACAGCCTTAGGATAGCAAACGATACACATTTAGTCTGTCAGAGTTCTCGTGTCCCAGGAGGATCTCTGTATGGACAGAAGGTGAACTCAATGAATGGTTCAGTAAGTGTCAATCCCTCGTTTCCAGCTTCAGAATTTGCTTTTGAAAGTAAAGGTCTTTTCCCTCACATGCAGAGAGGGGGAACCCACAACTGCATCCTAAGCCAAGGTATTCCCATAGACAGAAATAGTTCAGATAGAAATTAATGATGAAAGGCAGCCTAATGATATGGGGTTTGCTCCTACTGAGTAGTTAGACAAAATAGACTGTGAATACTTTTGTAGACAACAAAGCCCTATAAAAATGCTATCCCATTAATCAAGTGATTTTAATTACTGTGATATTGATTAGTATAGCAACTATGCACAATGTAAGGCAGAACTGCTCTTTCCTGAGGTTGCTTTTCTTCACTCCTGTTTCATGAACAGCTGGCTTGACCAAAGACTATTTTAAAACCAAAAAAGAGCAAACATGAATAAAATAAAGTTGAAGGTTGTAGAGAGCTACAATGAGAAGTTATTGAAGGCAATGGAAATCTGGTTTCTCTTAGAAAACTTGAAATTTTCAAAGAACACTCTGCAAAGTCTTATGCCTCTGGGGAATGATTCAGTCAATTTTTTTTTACAGTAAATGTATAAATGGTTATATTTGGTTTATTCTCAAGATTGAATATATGTAGTTATTTTAAAAGATATATATTTGATGTACTTTCCAAAATATATATGTACATTCTGTGCTTTGGGACTTATCCTCATAGCTTTTGTGGGAACATTATCTTCCTATACACGAATTTAGTTCACACAAACAGCAATAAAGAAAACCCCTGATTTATAGTGAAATAACATATCTGACAATATCATGTCGGATTCACACACTTAGGCACACTACAACTCAGACACGAGAAAACAGTTTCTTTTCTATAACTGATCTAATGGTCTTTACAAGTTCTCAACCTGCGATGTAGTAACAAAATTTAAATTTTAAAAACTTCAAAATTTCCATTTAATATCCTTAATGTATTTTGGTTTCAAAACTCTCTTAATGGATTTAAGAGTTTGGGTAAATACTTAGGCTTTCAGATTTAATTTCACTGCCCCCATGCCCCTCGCATGATCTCTGAATACCGAAGGTAGGAATCTTAATAGACCTCATGGAGAATGAGGTGGGCAAATGGCAGGGAGTCCAAAGAAGACTCAGAGTCCTTACACGTAGGTCCTTGTTCTGTTTTCCAAAGCAGAGTATTTAAGCAGATTGGTCTGTCACTTTTTGGCCTCTGAACTAATATCTCTTGAGATGCTTCATGTCTGAATTAGCATGCA
>NW_011889170.1:522106-524471 GCF_000151845.1 Pteropus vampyrus
TAATCTCTCTACCTTCAAATTCTGTGAACTCCCTACCCTAAAAGTTAGAATCATTAATCCAGAGGCTAAACATCAAGGTTCTTTAATATTTAACATTTATTCTTTCAATAAATGTATATTAAGCTATTATAGATACAGGGACTTCTCTCTGAGTCTATAATAAAAAGCCAAATAGATAAAAATCCCCTCCAGAGTTAATGTTTCTGTAACAGAGTGAAATGCCCAACCTCTCTGACTCCATCTTATTCAAGCCTGCTTTGTTCCCATGACTTTCAGGTTAAGACTAGCTTCTGTTTAATCTTGCATATAGACATGCTAATCATTAGGCTTGAGTTCTTTACAAAAGTAGCCCCTTACCAGAAAGTGCCTCTCCTGAGGAGATGAGGGAAATAGATAATGATTGTTTATCAAAGATTTGCAGGAAACTCTTGACCAGATTCACATCAACTAGAGTCTACAGACAAGAAGTTTTACAATCTTCCTCAGACACCTGTTGGCACCCAGATATCTGTAGTTGTCAATCACTTCTTGTCTCTCCTGTTTCCTCTTTTCCTTGACATCAAAGAAGCCTGAATTCTGTGCTTGCTTAAGATGTTTCTTTAGGTTGCTAGTCCCTCATCTTCTCAGCTTGCTAGCTTTCTGAATAAAGTCGCTTTCTTTGTCCCAACACCTTGTCACTCGACTTATTGGCTGTCATGTGGCAAGTGGTATGAGCCTGGACTCAGTTACACTACTCTAAACAAAGCAGCAAAAACATCGTTGTATTTATTTGTTTATTTTTAGTCTATTTCATTGTCTTAAAAATTTGTCTTGATATTCAGTCCATCTTCCTTTCATACTCCATCAGTTCTCTAGTCCCTATTAAACCCTCTTATCCTATATCTTTTCTCTATATATCCTTATCTATCAAATAACCCTATTCTACATCTTATTTAGTCAAGGTCCAGATAGCCAGATACTTGTAGGTGTCAAGGATTTTAATGATGATAATGAACTAAAATGTAAATCATTCAATAGTCAATAGCCCCCAGCATATAAGCATTGCAACAAAGGCTTTAGGAGGAGAGAGAAAAAGAGAGAGATTAACAGAAGAGAACATATAAGCAAGCAGGGTAGGAGTGAGAGAGGGAGGAAAGGAAGGAGGGAAGATAACAACAATAGTAGAAATGCAGCCAAATATTAGTTGATTGCCAGTAATCTCTAAAACCATGCCTATCATTTGTAGGCATAAGCCCTATTTTGTGCAATTTTCATCATTCATAAATAAAATTTAGCATTCATTTCCTGAAACTATAGATACCATCTCTGAGTGATGCTTTAAGTCCTATAAATTATGGGCCAAATTTATGAAAACTATCGGTGCTACTTTTCTATTGCTGTTTAAAATATCCTCACAACCTATCAGCTTAAAACAATATATATATATTATCTGATCATTTTTATGGGTCAGAAGTTAGGTTCTGGTTAGCTAGGTATTCTGTTCAAGGTCTCAGAAGCCAGAAATCAAGATGACAGCCAGTACTGTGATCTCACAGGAGACTCAGAGTTCTCTTCAAAGCTCATTCAACTTACTGACAGAATTTAGTTCCTTGTGGTTGGTTATAGAACTGAGGTTTCCATTTCCTTGCAGTTACCAGACAGAGAACCACTCACTCTCAGCTTATATAGGCTGACTTCTGGTCTTAGCCATGAGGTCCTCTCACAAGATGGAAGCTTTTTACTTCAAAACGGACTGAGCAATACCACGCAAGTCTGCTACATAACATAACCTAATCACCGTCCACATTTAAGGGGAGGGGATTACACAGGGCATCTACGCAAGGGCACAGGAAAATTGGTGATTATCTTAGAATGCTGCCTGCCATAATACCCTTAAAATTTCCTATTTTACATTTTATAAATAGCATTGTTCTTCAAAAATTTGCTTTGTGGATAAATAATGTGAAATAGGTATGGATTCTATAAAGCAGCAACAATTTAGCTCAATTCAGAGAAAATCTGCCAATTTTCCCAGAGATTTTTTTCCTTCTAGAAAAGCACTCTGCTTATTTTCTCTCTTAACAATGACAAAAAAAAACCAAAACCCTCTTTTATAAAGAAGCAATATCAGATATGTCATTTAAGAATATGTTTAAACTATCAAAATCAGACTGTATCAATATGATATTTTATAGCCCTAAAACATGAGAGTAAAGTAGATGGTTTCTGTGGAATTAGGTATTTTTCTAGCTTCCTTCTTAATATTATGATTTAAATAGTCTTTTAGAACAAAATGTGCTACCAAATTTCTTGTTTACCTTCTTTATTTTAGAATCGCAAAACTTGCCAAGTACATAAGATTCTGTGAATTTTCAAATATCTTCTT
>NW_011889170.1:524521-524921 GCF_000151845.1 Pteropus vampyrus
AAAAAAAAAAAAAAATACAAGTTTCGGGCACACAACATTGTAATTCAACATCTGTATACACACACAACATTGTAATTCAACATCTGTACACACACTAGATTTTGGGTATTTTGATACCCAAAATACCCCAAATCAAAATACCCAAAATCAAAATACCCAAAATCTAGTTACTATCTATCGCTATACAATTGACCCCTTTTGCCCACCTCCTAACCCCTTTCTCTCTGGTAACCACCAATCTGTTTTCTGTATCTAAGAGTTTTTGTTTTGTTTTGTTTATTTGTTTTGTTTTGTTATTTTAGATTCCACATGGGTGAAATCATACAGTATTTCTTTTTCTTTTTCTGACTTATTTCACTTAGCAATATACCCTCAAGTTCTATCCATGTTTTTTGCAAAT
>NW_011889170.1:524971-534271 GCF_000151845.1 Pteropus vampyrus
AACCATGACAGAATAATCTATTTATTCAACTGAGTGGTTTCTTTCCACAGGAGTGATATCATTAACCAAAAGGCTTTGAATATTATTTTCAAAATATAATTATAATATAAAATAAAGAACAAGTAAAATCATGGTTTATTTCATACCTTATGAAATAAATAAATCTAATTTATGTCTTCTATTTTACTCCCCCACTCTGTAGAAATAGGGAAGAGCATAAGAATGGGGGAGGTTTGGGCATGTATGTACCTGGGGAAAAACAAACATAGTCACTACCATAAAGTTACAGTAACACAAAGTAGCACAGATGTGGTCTTACTATATATTTGATGGATTTTAAACAAAAGCAGATTTTTTTTCCTAATTGGGGAAAATAACGAAAAAAAAAAAATTTCGGTAAAAAAAAAAAATCTGATACGTGAGTTAATGTTGCAGACTCAGATACATTCTAGTATGGGTATCTTTTGGGTTCCAGCTCCAAATTTCAATGTTGCAGGGATTCCCCTTACACCAATAAACAATTTTCTGACAACAGCAGGATGTCCAAGAATTCAACTAGATTCTGAAACTATCTACCAAGGGATAGCATTAGATTTCACAGTCTGAGGGTTCAATAGTACGAGACAGTCCCCACTTCCCCAACTCCTCCCCTCCTGACATATTTAGATGCCAATCTTGAGCCCAAGCTCTTCCTGAGCTTCTTCTGATCAATGTGCTATCTATTGACTGGAGGTTCCAACAACCCCCTCCAATTCAGAATTCCAATCACAAGTCCAGTTTGTTACCTGTACTTCTGACCTACTGGCTATAAATCAGAAGTTCCCATAATCCTCTCTTGAGTTCAATTAATTTGCTAGAATGGCTCACAGAACTCATGGAAACACATTGCTTACTAGATCATTGGTTTATTATAAAAGAGAATGAGTCAGGAATAGTCAGATGGAAGAGATGCAGAGAGCGAAGTATGTGGGAAAGGATGTAAAGTAAAACTCACCACTCTCCCTCAATCTCTACATGTTCATCAACCCGAAAGTTCCCTAACCCTATCCTTTTGGGTTTTTATGGAGGCTTTGTTACATAGGCATGATTGACTAAATGGTTGACCACTAGTGATTAAATTCCTTTTGCAGACCTTCTCCTCTCCTGAGGTCTGGGGATGGGACTGAAAATTCCAATCCTCTAATCATGTGATTGGCTCCACTAGCAACCAGTCCCCAACCTTAGGGACTTTAGAAAAGTTACCTAATTAACATAACAAAAGGCACTTTTGCTACTCAACAATTAGGAAATTCCAAGGGTTTTGAGAGGTGTGAGTAAGGAATTGTGGACTAAGACCAAATATATATGAGAGCTATATATTTAATTGTCTGAGTGATCAAGTATATATTTCTTACAAATCACAGTAGGATAGAACTGAAATGTTGGAGAAAAGTTTTTTGGCATCGCCTAGATTTGTGATTAGTGTGGTTCATATAAAACCAAATAGAAAGCAGATCATAAAGTAAATGATTTAATTTAATAACAAAGTGTTTCTCTCTGCATGACAAAATCTGGACTGTGCATTATCTAATCTTTCTTGTCAGCTAAATAAAGGCATAGTCCCTTGTTCCTAAATTGGAAATTATGAAAATGTTTAATTCTGACTTTATAAACAAGGAAGCTAATTTAATAATCTGAGGCCTTCCTTTGTAAGATGTCTGAGTCATCAAGATCTTTTACACGATTCTTTAGTCATGTCCTATTGAATTTATATATTATTGCCATCATTATGATTCTTTGCTCATCTTTCCACTAATCAATTTTAAAGCATTTTAGCTTTCCCCTATACTCAGGCCATAACTACTGACAGAGAGTAATATGGGCAATTATTTATTCATTAATTCATTTATCCATATATATAAATATTCATTCAATAGTATGTCAGTCAAATTTTCACTGGAGAAACAGAACTAGTAATAGATATTAGAAGAAATATATATACATAATATTAAATATCAGTTATGTACACAAATGTGCATAAATTCATTGCAAGGAATTGGCTTAGGTGATTGTAGGGATTGGCTAGTCAAATCTGAAATACGAAAGCAGGCCATTAGGAAGGGGAGGTTTAAAATTTCGGGGGAGGGGCTGATACCGAAAACCACAGGCAGAACTTTTGTTCCCCCAAAAAACCTCAGTTCCATTCTTAAGGTCTATCAACTGATTGAATTAGTCCCATCCCAATTAATAAAGAGTACTTCCCTTACTTAAAGTCAACTGATTGAGGATATTAATCACATCTACAAAATACTTTTATAACACCACTTAGATTAGTATTTTATTGAATAACTTGGGTACTATGGCCTAGTCGCCTTGACACACAAAACTGACAAATCACTGTATCAAATATATGAGAAGTACAATGACAGGTACAATGGGAATCACTACAATGATGAAGTTGCGTCTAACTAAGAATTATACTTCCCCAAGTGGAAATCCTTCTACTTCCTACCATGTTTGGGGGACATGATAGTTTTTTTAATATGAAGTAAAAGGCTTAGTCCACTATGACTTAAACCACATTTTTTAACATTTAACTCCTGGGAACTCATAAGTAGGGGATATGAATTATGTTGGCCTGAAAGTAGGAATTAAAATAAACTCCATTCTTGTGTTCCTATCCAATACTTCACTGACCTTTTTATATAAACCTTTCTCCCTGAGGATGGGCTGACATACACTAAAGCTTGTAAAGGGCTACACCGAGACTCCTAAACTTGACTTTTTGGTGCCTCTTCCTACAAATGTCATCACTAATCCAAAGAGTTCAACTAATGGAGTTTAAAGAGACAGAGTCTTTTATAGAGTAATAAAACCCTTTAATATATACTTTAGAGCATCTAATCCTCCCAGTATCATAGTAAATGTAATGAACATAAAAATTCTTTGCAGCTGTTGTATGTGTCAGTAGCAATAATAAACTCTCAGCACTGCAGACCAAAATAGCATCTGGTATTGTGATTCACCCAATTGAATTGCATGGAGTTTGAACATTTACCACTTTATAAGCTTTGTTTATTGATTTACAAGATTTTTATAAGATTATGTGAAATCCTGTGGCACACTTAGCATGGCCCCATTTTCTCACCCCACAGACTCACACGCACTACCAAAAGGGCTCTCAAGTGTGACTTCAAGGAGAGATTTAGCGTTATACAGAAAAGAGCACTTAGTGAAAAGAAGAAACCAGACAGTGGATTCTTACAATTTGTATGATGATTTCTATCGCAATATTAATAAGCAAAATTAATAAACTTTTTCTAGCTCTTAACTTTCAGGTTTGTAGGAATTACCTTGACAATGACTGCAGACATTTACTAAGATCTCCAATGATGTCTATTTTTTAACACAGCAGATCTCAAATCAGAATTTAAGACATGACACATTTTTATAAATCATAAGTTTGGGAGATTTTTGTATTGTTTTTCCTTTCTCAACAAAACCAAAAACAAATTAATTTTTGAAGTTGGTTGTCTGATGGACACCTTCTAGAAATAATGAAAATCCATTTCTGCAGTCCAGATTCCTTATTTGTAAGTTTCCATGGTTTCTTTCACATTGCTGCTGTATAACACTGGGGATTGTAGGACAGAAGTGGCTTCCACACTGAGAACTTTAATGTGGTTTATTAACTGTTACAAAATATCAAACAACTCTAACTATATCCATATGTTTAATATCTAGAAAATATTCTCAGTTAAAAAGTAAATAGTTTTCTTGAAATTTGTATTCATAATATATACCATTTATATTAAAAAACAGAATTTAACCAAAGATTTTTGCGTTTTATGTGCTAGCACTATGCTAAGCATAGGAAGTTCAAAATCAAATAAACATGGTTCCTGATCTAAAAGAGAATGACGCCTTTGAATGAAGGAGGTAAAAGAAAGTATAGAACACCTTCTTTTCCAACACTCCCTCTGAACATGAGTCCCCATCAGTATTTGCTTAAGGTTGTTTAACAGAGATAAAGTTTCTAATGTAGATATGAACAGGGAGATCACAAAATTTTATTTTAAACCCAAAAGATACATTTAAAAAGAGAAATATAATGAAGTGAACAAAGAATTAAAGAATTTATTTTCTCCTAGCTATTAAAGTAGGCATGTACTTTGCTAAATTCTGCCCCCATCGACTCCTCCCACATCTCCCCCCAAAAATACTAAAGCCAAAATATGTTTGCCTTTTGATTTCATTTGTTTTTTATTGATGTCCTGGCTTTGAAGATAATGTTCTATGGTGATGTGTTGGTGCTTGCTGTGTGCCAACTGCTGCTTTGATAGTGCTTATGTTATATGTCCAAAGATAAAGGCTTGTTCTCTCTGCATGATGTAGCCATGAGTACTATTGGTATTCCTTGTCAAGATTTACTGATATGGAATATTCTTGTTAAGAAGGTACGGAAGAATTTGATACCTGAAGTAAATTAACCTCTGGGTGTCCAGGGGATATCTTACATGTCTATTATTTTCACACACAGGAATTGATCATTGTCTCTGGAAAAGAAGTAAAATATGACTCAAAATGGCTTTCAAGTGTTTACAGGGCAGGGAGGAATAACAACTGGCTGAAAAGAGAATACCACCTTCCATGAGGTTATCACAGAAGGATATGGACTTTGAAATATGGAAAGAAAGATTTAGGTTTCCACATGAGAGGGAGTTTGCTGATAGAAATAAGACTCTGTCTTTTCTGACTGTCCATCTGTCTTGAATAATAAATGTGTATCTTCCTTAGTTACTGACAAATGATTAAAATCACAACATATAAGATGCTTCACAAGCTGGTGTAGATTAATATGAATCCCTTACTACCATACAAGCTAAGTACTTGATAATTTTTATTATGAGATTGCAAAATAATTGATTAATATGCTATCCTTAAATATGTAGCAAAGCAATGACTTTAAGAGACTCGATAGATCTGTGAAGCTCAACATACTTAGCCCTTTCTTGTAGAATTCAGTAAATTCTATAAGAAAAAGGTAAGCTGCTTGCCTGACTCACGGTAGGGGGAAAACAGTACAACTTAAACAAACAAACAAACAACAACAAAAAAACCCTCCTTTCTCCTGCAGTCCAAAATCCAAGACTATTGATCATCTGATAATCATAAATTTTACAGAACTGAAAAATCAAAATTCTTTGCCTCATAGTGAAGTTAGTACATGTAAAAACCAGGAGACAAGAATCAGGACAAGGCTTGGATTCAGGAAGACCTGAAAAAAAAAAAAAATGGATCTGACCTGCCAGGCATCTCTCAAATACTTTATTGCCAAGCAGAAGTAATTTACTACATCATCTAAGATATAGCAGGTTTTCAGGAGCTGACTTGTTATGTTTCATTTTTGACTGAGAGACTGGGTAAAGCCCTGAGGACTACAATGAAAAGATTGACCCTGTAAGAGAAGATGCAGTTTAAATGGCCCTTCTTCTATTATATCTGGTTTGGTTTCTAGCCCAGGTTATGACCAGAAATTAAATCAGCCAACTAGTAACCACAGCAAATCCCAGTAAAATCATAGTGACTTTATTTGCTGAGTGAAGACGTCCATCCTTAATCCTTCATAATTGTACCAATGTGAAGTACACTTTTAATGTAATGGAGTTCCTAAAAAGAGAAATATGTCTCTAGTCTCACTGAGTCAAGGTTATGGAAGACAAGAGAATATGAATATTTGCCCAAGAAGCAGGACCTGGAGAAAGAAGTGGAAGACCAGGGATTAACTCTGCTGGTAGGGAAATTAGTCCTTGTTATTTCTGTCCAAAAAATGTGGAATATGATACAGATCAGTGCTATCTTGCTGTAGTGAATCTCCAAATTTGTTCCCCAGTGAACCACTTCTTCCAATGTTCATGCCCTTATGGAGTCCCTTGTATATTTAATATGGATGTCCCTGTGACTAGCTTTAACCAAGAGAATGTGATGGAAGTGATGCTGTGACAATTTTGAGCCTCAGCTTTAAAATCGCCTGAAGAGCTTTCTAGAGAGCCTTGAGCCATCATGTAAGAATTCCATCTACTCCACTGGAAAGACCCCAGAGAGAGACTGTGTAGAAAGAACAAATAGAAAGACCACGTGAATAGAGACAGACACCCCAACTTGAAAAGGGAGAGAGCCCAGCAGTCCTAGCACAGCAGCATAAACTCCAGATGAATCCAGCTCCAGCTGCTATCAGACTGCAACCCCAAGGGAGAAAATAAGTGAAACCCATAAAACCATGAAAGATAATAAAGTGATTATTTTAAGCCACTAAGAGCTGGGGTGGTTTTGAAGACAGCAATAGATAACTAGAACAGAAGTTGTCAACTCCTTTGTTTTTTTAAAAAACTTCTAAATAAGTGTTATTATTGTGGTTAGCCTGTTTACTATCCTATAGCGTATGCAAGTTCTTGAAATTAATTTAAAATAATCATTTAGGCATAGATCATGGACTGTGTGAAGCCACATTTAGACAAGACTGATTGAAATACTCACCACCCATTGATCTTAGATCTGGAGCTGAATGTAGTATTTGCACATGAGTTGGGGTTGTGGGAAACATTATTAGAGCATTTTGGTTTTATGTGGAATAGTATGAGGAAAAAGTGTGCATGGGGGAAGACATTTGTTTGCTTGCTTTTTTCTAGAATCAATTCCCTACTTTATCTGTTGGATATGGTTTGGAGGTACAGATGTCATCCTAACACCCCCACAGGATGCTGAGCTTCCAAGAAAGACTATGTAGAAGTTGCTTATTTAGAGGAATATGAGTCTAAGACTGCTGCTAGCCTGCTTGTCTACCAGGTAGGAAGAGTCTGAGAGAGAAGCCAGATCAGACAAATATGTATGTTAAAGAGAGGAGGAGGAAGAGAGAAATGGAGGAAGGGAGGGAGAGAGAGGAAGAAGAGAAGGAGGAAGACAGAGAGAGAGAAGGAGGGAAGGGGGCGGAGAGACAGACAGACAGACAGACAGATAGACAGACAGACTCCTGACATTATTTAAGCACCTGAACAGGTAGCATGTAGACTAGCTTTTCGAAGAAAACAAGCCAATAAATTCTCCTTCTCTGTCTCCTTTATTATTGTTATTATGATTATTGTTATTATGTTTTGCTTTTGAGTTGTTTTTCTATCATTTGTCATGGAAGGAGTATAACTAATGTCATTTCTGCAAAATTTTACTGTAACTTCCTCAAGTATCAACTATAGTTATTATACTAGACAAATGAAATATAAATAATTGGAAACTTCTCCTTTTCCTGGGAGAGGTATACAGAGGGTCATGTCCTGTGATGTTGCCCAATGTCATAATAGCTCCTTTCCAACAGGATTTTGAGCAGTGTTTTCCCCTCTGGACTATGTCTCAGGGAGGGTCTGACTTTCCAAGGTGTGTTTCACCACGGCCCTTTTTCAGGTAGGATGTTTGGAGGCATATGCATCAAGGACAGCGTCATCAGCCCAAATGCAGAGGCATATTTACTTTAAAAGCAGGAAGTCACATGAGGTAACCTAGGCTACAACCTGGGAGTGAAATCACTAGTTGCCAGAAAAAAAGTATTTTAAGCTTTTCCCAAAGCCATAGACTTAAGCCAAGTCAACTCTTGTGCTCTGAAGTCATAATAGGGTGTTGAGCAGAGCTTTAAAAGATGAATATCAGCAAAGGCTAGTCATGAACTAAAAGGGATAAGAGGATGTGAGGGTCCTACCAAAGGAATCGCACACCTTTTGCTCACCGGGGTGGGTGGGTGTGTGTACATGCACATAGGTTGAGGAAAGGCATCACAAAAATGTCCATAACCAAAATACCTCAACTACCTTATTAAAATCTGCACCCTTTGACTTTATTTTTTAGACAAATATTTTCAAACGTGTGCTCCATAGAACACTATTTTCACACCATGAATCATAACTATGATGCATAAGACTGGGAGACAACATATTGTACGCTTCCTTAGAGATCCACAGTAGACATAACAACTTTAAAGGTGGTGAGAAGTTTTCACTAAAGATATTATTTAACATTTGTTAAACAGATTAATCAACTCATTTCCCACATCTTAAACCTCAGAGAGTCAGTCTATTAGCACTTTCTCTGGGAAAAGATCTGCTTATTAAATGCTTCCCATGCTTTTTAGTACAGCCTCAGTTTCCGTAACATACTCCACATTATCTTTACAGACTTTCTCCTACTCTCTACCTGCATAAAAATACTGGTCAAGCCACAATGATCCACTCTTAAATCCTAAATGGGATATACACGGTTATGCCATCATGCTGTTCTTAGGCCCAGTCAACAACCTTTACTTATCCTTTTATTGAGTGCAAAAAACTACTTCTTCTGTAAAGTCTTTCCTAATTCCCCCATTAAAAACATGATGTTTCTTTCTGTAAAATTTCAAAGCAGTGCTTGGGTCTCTTTGAAGCATCGATTTGACCTAACATTAACATTATTTGTTAAGTTACAAATTCTTTGTAGGCAGCATTATAATTAATTTATCTCCTTATACCCTGATGCCTAGCAGAGTAACATGACTATATGAGGAAATACACAAATATGTTGAATTGATTATACGAAGTCATATTTATGGGTTTGCTAAATGGGGGCATTGCACAGTGACGACGTAAGAAAGATATCATGTGTGGTAAAGATATAATGAGAAGTGACTGTATCTAGGCATAAAAACTTTTTACTATTTCTTATTAGATGCTGTGATATAATGCCAAAGACTCCTCAAGGTTAATGAAGCTGGCTCACTGCTACTCCCTTGAGATAATCCAGCATTGTCTCTTCATATTGTACTTTTTCAAAGCAAAAATCTGGAAATGATATTTCTGTGTATTTAAATATCAGAAATTCTCCAGTGCAATCTCTGGCTCTCAAATTCATCATTTCATAATGCTTTTCTGGGAAAAATGAGGCACCTGGGCCTCTTATGTAATTCATCCCTTCCATCACGACAATAAAAAAAATCTTCCCTCAAAATAAATAAGGAATCTTACATTTATTTGTATGCAAAATCCAATGGGAATTATTATGCCTGTACCTGAGAAGAGACATTGTCACAGCAAGGTAGTGCAGAAAAAAAAATTCCTCAGGAGTTTGGAGGCAGACACTCCTGAAATGAAATCATGCCCCACTACTTATCAGCTGTAAAAAACTAGGGTAGTTACATAACTCTTTAAACCTACTTTCCTTATTCATAGAATGAGATAATAATACCTATTTTATAGTATTGTTACATAAATTAAATGACACGTTATATGTAATGTACCTTACATC
>NW_011889170.1:536236-541093 GCF_000151845.1 Pteropus vampyrus
TGAATTAATAGAGCTCTAATTTATTTATTTTTTATTATTTATTATTATTATTTATGCCTCTAGTACTTGGTCTTCCTAGGTGGTCTCCCATCCAAATACTAACCAGGCTCGACCCTGCTTAGCTTCCGAGATCAGATATCGGGCTTGTTCGGGGTGGCATGGTCATAGACCATGGATTGTGGCTCCACTGGGGCACAAACCCAGGACCTTCTATGTGTAAAGCAGACGTGCTAACCGCTACACTATGGTACCACATCCTAGAGCTCAAATTTAAATCAGAGTCCATTTGCTGCAAAATCCAATTGTCTTTTGATTACACCACATTGCCTTTTTCGTATTATCATGCTTTTTATTAGACTCAAAAAGTGGAAGTTATACTATTTCATTTGACCATTATGTCCCAACTTATGGGACAGTGATTAGTCGAAGAGATCAAGCAACGATTTAATGATAATCACATCAGAATTAGTTGTGAACCTCTAAAGAGAAAAGAAAGTACAACTTCTTGTTCCCAGATAACTTTATACCTGTCATAGTTTCTAAGCCCCTGTATAGAAACAAACTAAAAGAGGAAGAGGTATTTCCACTGCTTATTTCTTATTCCCACAAAGCACTGTCATTTGTCTTCTAGTCTGCACTGTTGTCTGCATTACTAAATCATTTAGAGTGGTGCAAAGGTATTCCTCTGTGCTGCTACTCACACCTTTTTACTTTCACCTCACTTTAGCCAATAGATCTTTTGATTGAGAGGAAAAAAAGAATTTCAAATTTAAATTATCCAGTAGCACTTGAGACTGCTCCAAATTTCAACCTAAACCACTTATATTTTTGTCATTAACTTTCTATTCTTTGAAAGGATTTTCCAATTTTTTTCCATATGAAAAATTCCATATGAACCTTTATGAAGAAAGTTCCTATGAGCCAGCCAAGAAATATTTCTACACTTTGACACAGACAACATCTACACATTATCAAGTGCAATAACAATTTAGAAAGCAATCATTCTTTATTTTAAGACCTTACTCACTCTTAGACAAGAACAAATAAATATAAGAGGCTATAACCTCTGAACTGTAGAAAAGGAATTCTGAAATTTTGTTTTTGCCATCTGTGAGTGATTGTATCTGGGTATACTATACTGAAATGTTAGTGCATGGAAAACAAATTATGTAGTAAGACTAATAGTAATTCATCAATGTGATTTTGTTTGGTTTATTTGTTCATGGTATAGTCCTTTGGACTTCAGAGAAATAAACTTCATAGGAGACTTTTCAATGTCTCCTATCTTTAAACCAAAATGTCTCTTATCATAGTTAACCTAGATCCCATCCGGTATATTTTAATCTAGACTTTTGCTTCTTTCCAGTGTTTCTCATTCAAAATACTATAGAAAAGCAAATTTATAATAAACTCTCCTAAAGACTTCTTCCTTTATATTTCAAAAATGAAATTATTTTAGCCTTTTGCTAAGGGCAAAATTCTAAGCATTTTTCAAGATTCCACTCTGCATAGTCTCCTGACTATTCCTAACAGTTATGAAATGAAAATATGAACACAGGACTCAATTAGATTCCCACTGATAATTAAGAGGTTAACTCCTCATCTTAATGTGGTAAATTTCAACATAGCCCTTAAAAATGATAATAAAATGTATATTATGGCCATGCAGAAACAAATCCAAACTAAAGACCATGACTAAAAACATTTATCTAAGAATTTTTTTGCATTCTGTAGGTGACAGAAATCTGTCGAAGTTTTCACAACTTTAAAAAGCTTATTTTCTATAATTTATGTATCATTTTTGTTTCTTGTATCCCTTGCACTTCCATAAAATTACATGCCCACTGATGCAAGAAAACAAAACAAAGGAAATAAAAAGAATTTCTGGCTTTTGGGTAAGGGAATACAGAAGAGTAGAAAAAGGACAACGAATACTGCCAAATACTAGAAACTATTTCCTTATTCAGGAATGGGGAAAAGCTGGAATGGAATAAAGAGATCAGTGAAGTAACTACCTATGGCCAAGAAAGAAGCCCGAGCCTCACTTTCCACTGAGACCCCCTCATGCTAAGTCCCAAAGTGGGAAGGGATGACTGACGCTCCCCATTTTATTAGAAGCTAAGAGAAAAGTGAAGAGCCATGCTCCTGTCAGTCTCTCAAAGGTGACACTGGAGATGGCTATGTCATGTATTTGGGCAGTTTCCCTAGTTCTTGTTATGAAATAAAAATAATAGAATTACTCATGAACACTTGGAAATGGAGCAGAATTCTGAAGATATCTACACAAAAGAATACTGTGTTTATTGCAAGCACAGGAAAAAAACGATGAGGAGGTTTCTTAGCAGAGTCTATGAAGACATTGAATGAGGACCAAGATATCATTCCCCATGCAGATTTATCAACATATATACACGTCTCCAGAACGTATACAGATGCCTGGGAACACAGAGAAAGATCCTGTATCACTGAGTTGTCTTAGCTTTTTAAACACCCATAGAATAAAGACCTAAAGCAAGGTAAGTTACGAAAAAATAAGAAAACACATATCTTTTGTTTTATACTTGAGTTTCTAACTGATAACCTACAATAAAGATTTCATCAGGTTAACGTGAGTTTAATAAAAGTAGATGCTATCCATTGTGCACTTACTTTTACCAATCACTCTATTAAACATTTAAAATTTATTATCTAATGTAATCTTCACAAAAATCTGTTAGGATAAGTATTATTATAATTGCCAGGTTACTGATGAAGATGATGAGGCTTAGAGAGGACTAGAATATTAGAGTATTAGTAAATTGCCTAAGAACACAGAGATAATGAGATAGAACTAGAGCTCACATCCACCTTTGTTTGCATCCAAAATCAATGCCCTTAACCAATGTACAATGTCAATTTATTAACACAGAGAGGAGACACTCCCTATAAATTTTCTAGTGATGTGAAATTTTGTCTGAGTCCTTCAAGGAATGCAATCGCTCAGAGTAAATCTTTCTCAAAACATTTTAAAGCTTGACCATCTCCTCTTCTATACTTATATGTAGCCCACGCAGACACCACATTCTTGCCACTGATCATTAAAAATATTCTAGCCCATTCTTTTTTATGTAGTTTATTTACTCTCCAAAATAATTAGAGTTAATTTTTTATATCAATGTACTTCTTCACCCTGAATGTTCTTCACTGCCCTCTACAATGTTAAAAATTTACTCTTAAGCTGTTGTCCTAGGCAATTTTAATAATCATTCTCTTAGTTCCATCACAATAGGCATTTGACTGTTGAAAAAAAAAATCTTTCTCAATTAAATGCAACTTTATATTATGATTACTATTTTAGCCCAGTTGAGTAGGAACGCGGGGGAAATTCGTGACATGAATTTAATTGGGTAAGGAGAGGTATTCAAACCTGATCAGTTGGGAGATAGGTGATTTGTAAGATTAATGACAAGAGAAAGAGAGAAAGATTTGGAGAAAAGTTGGAGATTTCTGTACAGAAGCATATTACATACAGAAGTAATTTAGAGATGTTGAATAGGATAGGAGAAATTCGGCTCTGGAAAGAGGTCAGAACTAGAATCAAATACAGAAAGGAAGAAATGAGCAGATGCTCAGAGTTCAAAGTACAGAAAAATTTTCTGACACTCAAGTGTGGTGACAGGAAGATTATAGGAACACTAAAGTCACTACAATAACTTCACAATTTATTCTAAATCTCTTGTTTCCTATCATCGCTCCTACCAATATTTTTTATCCACTTTTCTCCCAACTCTTTATAAACTAATTCCTCTATCTTATATATGTGGAGAACCTTACTATGCCAACGATTCTAGTATCAACTGCTCATAATAATGGAGCAAAAAGCAAAAATTATGCAAACATATTTTTTAGAAAGAAATAGGACATAAATCCTAAATTCTTTGAAATACATCAAATTAGACTTAAGGCACATTTTTTCTATAGTTAAAGAATAGAAACATTTAAATTTTATCATATGTTAAAAAATTCCTATGTATGTAAGGTCTTTCTTTTCTTGAGTTTGGTTAAAACGTGGTTACTTAAAGAGCAGCTATATCTAATGCTAATCTAAATGATAGTTACACATTTCCTTTCTGCTTCTTACCCCAATGAACTGAAAGTTCTTATACTCAGATATCTGGATGTTTTAGGCTTTTACGCTCAAGTAAAATGTTACTTATTACATTGCTAAACTTGACAAACCACTGTAAACCGAAATTATTCCCATCACTGAACTTTTAGGTTTCTTTCCTGATGAAGCAATTCACCATGAAATAGCAAAGGTGCCATTAACATTAGTGTACAATTAACGCTAAAGTTTTTAATTTGTCTCAAATCTAAAGCTATTATGGTTCTTTCTCAAATATTAATAATATTATGTACTATTGTAATAGCTGCTATGGAAACTCAAAGAGATGTGTTACATTATTATTTTTAAGTTCTAACACTAAAGAAACTCAGGGGTTCAAAGAAAGGCCCTCCACTATACATCTGAAAGGAAAAATCTGAAACTCTAAAAACAGAACTGCAGAAAATGGAACTGAGGTGAGGAAAAGAAATGTAAAGTTTTTCTAAATATTTTCTATTTTAACTTCACTTAAAGAGAGAGACTAAGAGCCTAACTTATTCCAAGCCTCAGAAATGTTTAAGTATTCATATGGAACAAAGAAACAGCACCCTAGATGCAATGAGACACCTGGTAAGGCAGTCCCCAAGAAGGAAACAAGGGTGCATAATGTTTTCTCTTTTACATCCTTACAGAAGCTCTATAAAAAATACAGCCACATCTTATCTGAGATCTATAAGGAGGAGATAGACTGTAGGCATTTTCATAGGAAGTTG
>NW_011889170.1:542143-552750 GCF_000151845.1 Pteropus vampyrus
TCCCTCCAATATTTAGTGTAGGAGTTGAGTTCTTTATCCTGAAATCTCTTTGTGACATTTCTTTGCTGTCAACTACTAAGTTCAAAGTTTTGATAGAACATGTCAGACAGACATGATCTGCCAGCATGTCTCATTCCTCCCTATCTATTAATCTATAAAGATAAAATGAACATGTAAAGCCATGGATTCTCCAAGTCCAAAAGTGAACACACTTCCAAAATGGTAAAGCAGACTTATTTTTTTTTTTTTCAAAGCCGTTTCTCTTAGTTTTTCCTTACAAGTTGTAAGGCATGCCTCTCATTTTGATTGAGGATTCGTTTCTTTTATAGCTCTTTTTTTTTTAAAAAAGAAACTTTACATTTCTTTGCCATATGCCATCTCATTCTTGTTGGTCCTTTATCTCCAAATAATAGCTTTCTTCAAACTCGATAGGTACCTCAGTTGTGGTAACTGGCAACAGACTGCTGGTAGAGGAATCCTTTTGTGTGAGCACAAATGGCCATATAGGATACAAAATTTCCTTGCACATCATTGCTCTGTGCAAACAGCTAATCTTGAACCCATCTCTTTGAAATTATTCTTTACATTTCAGCTCTATCCAAACATCATTAATTCTACCCCAATATTTAATAGAGATATCATGAACCTACTCTATTCAAAGAATCTACTGAGGCAAATGAGTGTGAGGGTAACTATTAATAGCATGTGCTTGAGTAGATTAATTACGAATGCATTTGAATCTCTATTGGGACAATATTCAAGATGGACCATTGGAGCTCTATGACATCAGAGTAAGACGGTTCTCCATATCCCTCACCATGCCCTTCAAGTCTCTACTCTTGCTTTAGTCAAATAGGGGATCTGTAATTCCATGTCATTCTGTAGAGATCCTCTCTACTGCTCCCTTCCAATACCCTACCCTGGCCACTGCTTCATTTGCTCTGAGACCATTAAAATTAATTATGTCTTTGTCTCAATTTTCATTAGTCACATTAAAAATAATCATCTCCCAAATTATACTTATCACCCACATTCTAATCCTGACATGTTGTGTGTGTGTGTGTGTGTGTGTGTGTGTGTGTGTGTGTGTAATCTATTATCCTGTACTTTCTAAAATTTTTTCACTGTGTCCTGTGGAACTCATTGTCATTCATCAGAAAAATCCTCTATATCTTCAACCTCTTCTGAATCTTTCCTTTGTCTTCTAATGAAAACTCAGTTCTCCCAGAGGTCGTTTCTTCCTTTTCAGACTTCTCAAGTACAGGATGACTACAATCCTATTCACTAGATGGTAGACATGTGTGGCCCATGGTCTTCATTGTTAATTTCAGATTGTTCTTACTCCATCCCCTCTAAAAACCACAAACTTCGAATCTTATGCTCTTAAACCATAATACTAATTACTCTTCTTTACTGTACTTATCTATAAATTCTGGTTCTCACCAACTTCTGCTAGAAGATTTTATATCCTGACTTACTGTCACTTTCTCTAATACTAGTCCTGTCATATTTTGGGTGCCTAGATGTTAAAAAAATACCAGGAATCTTGGTTTTATTCAGGTATCATAAGGCCAATAGATCAAGTGTCAATTGCCATTAAAAAGATAGTTTACTTACAGTTCTTAAGGGAAAGGGCACATCACACTAAGCAGGACCATATAAGAAAGTACTAAGATGGGTAAGAAGGCAGAAGGTGGGTAAGAAGCTAGCATGGGCCACAGCCTTTATCAGAGGAAGAAATGAGCAAAGCGGAATAGGTAGGCTAAGTTTAGGATTTTAGTAGTTTTAATAATTTCGGCAGGCTTTGGGCTGTAGAAATGGTTCCTAGTTGTCCAGTGATTTAGTTGTCTAGTTGTCCAGTTGTCTTGGGCAAAAGGATTTAGGGCAAAGAGAATATTGGCTTGGTGTCTTAATTATTAAAATCACTTCCTTGTATATACCATCCATTCCTTCAGCTTTCTTTTCTTATACTTGTTTGACGAAATCCCTGCTGCAGACACACCTACATATTCACACTACACAACCATACCTTGTCAGCTAAATACAGAGGGAAACACACCCACATGCTAATTTTAAATATCACTTTAATTTCATGATCATTATTCTGAAGACTATTATTTTATTACTGTCAAGCAACTGTATTACGTTTTTTAATTCACTCTTTTAGCTCCTAGACAACTATTACACATCCTCTCTTTCTTCAAATCTCCAAAACCTTCTGCTTATGCTCTATCTGCTGATGGTTTTTTTTTTTCTATTTCACTTCCACACATTTCTAAGGTCACATTCACCCAAACTTCCCTACATATGTACCTGCCTTCCTTCTGCCTTCCCTGATGCTGTTATAAATGCCATAGATTCCAGATAAGGCCACCACTTCTGATTCTGAAATCTATCTCATCCCTTCTCTTCTGTTAAGGTCACTGCCCCCACAATCTTCTCTCATTCTCATAAATTACCAGTTTCTCTCCCTCTCTATGGATCACTTGCATTATCACACAAACATGCCATAATTTCTGCTCCTCTTTCTTTCATCTCCACAAAAACTCCTCTTTTGATTTAATTTCTTCTTCAGTTAACTTCACATTTTTGTGATTCCATACAAAAGCCTTTGATTTGTCTCTATTTACTTTCTTTCAATTTGGCCCATTTTGTTTCATCTTGAACTCAACAAATTTAGACATTTCTCTCCTGCCACTCCACTGGAAGTTTTATTGTTCAAGGTCACCAATAATTTCTGAGTGCTTATTCCAATAATTAATTGTTTCCATTTATTTGATGTATTAATAGCATCTGACATCACTGATGTCCATAAAGGAAGGGGAAAAAACATTTTTTTATTAGTTTCCTAAATGTAATACTCTCCTGATTTTCTTTCCAATCTCACCTTTTCTTATCAGACCCCATCACTTATTCTTTCTTTCCTCTTTTACCTTTTCAGGTCAAAATGCTCTAGATGTGAACAGTTGTACAATTTCTCTTCTCTCTATATACACATTCCCTTGCTGACCTTACCCAATCTTATGGTTTTGAATACCAACTCATGATTAAGAAACTATAATATTTCTCAAATGTATAAATTCAGGTTGGAGTTTTCCCTAATCTCCAAACTTATATAGACAAAATATACAAGCAAAAATAGTGTTGGCATTTCCATTTGGGGGTTCAATATATATCTCAAACTTAACACATTTAAAATCCATGCCTGATTTTCTCTTCAAGGTTTGCTTCTACTATAGCTTTCTCCATCTAAATAAATGGCAGTATTATCATTCTGGTTGTTCTGTCAAAGAAAAGTTTCCTTTTATATATATTAACATCCCTGTCCCAACTACATCCAGAATCTGATTACTGGTCAGCACCTCTACCATTATCTCTCATCTGGATTAATGCAATAACCTCTTAAGACCTCCCTGTTCCTGTTCTTATCTCCTACTGTCTTCTATTTTCGATATAGAAACATAGCTTCCCATGTTACTCAAAATAAAAACAAATTCCTTACAGCAGCCTCCAAAGTCCTACAGAAGCTGTCCTGTCCTCAGAATTCTTCGATCTCATTTCTGCCTACCTTCCTTACTGTTTACTCTGTTCCATCCACATTGTCCTCATTACTCCTCAAATAGACCCATTTCTGCCCCAGGGCTTTGTATATGTTTTTCTCTGTATCTAAAATGCTCTTTTCCCAGATGTCTGCATAGCTCATTTACTCACTACTCTTGGTCTTTGCTCAAATGTCCTCTTTTCAGTGAAGCTTCCCAAAACACTTATTTAAAACTGTAGGCCTCATGGAGAAATGACAGCATGGCAGAGTGAGAGATGTCCTCGGATCTCTCCCCTTAAAATAACAATAAGCTAAGATCTAAATCTCAACAAAAAACATCCAACCTGCTCACAAGCACATTCGAGTGAAGGATCTGTGCATAAGAGCTACCAAAAGTCAGAACTCCGGGAGTTGGGCGGTAGACTGGGCGAAACAAAGATGCTATTTCTTGCAGACAGAGCTCCCTGCAGGAGTAGAGGGAGGGGAGAAAGTATGGTGGGTTCCCTGAATGGCCCTGCCTGAGAGATCTGTGAGCTCCACGCAGCAGCAGAGCCCAGGAATCAGGGCAGAAAACAAAGGGGGGACAGCAGAAATGCAACAAGTAATTATTACCAACTGCGGGTGCAAAATATGAAGCTGAGCCACAACAATCTCCAATATCCTCTACCCCCATATCCTCTAAGACTGAACACCGCGGAGTCCCAGGGAAATCTCAGCAAATGCTACTGAAACTGTCACTAACACTGACAGGGACTGAGACTGAGGGTAGTGATCATGAATTAATACTTTTAAGGAAAAAAAAGGCATTATTAAAGCTCAAAGCAGGGATCCAAGAGGCTTAGATGCCACCTACTGGAAACCAAAAGAAAAACACCTTCTTAGCAACAGGCTAAAGAGAGACTTTTATATAATAAATCTTGCTGGGACAAAAAAAAAAAAAAAAAGCAGAATACACTTCCATTAATGCCCAGGTGATGAAATAGTCCATTAAAAACCACGAACAACCAAGGTGACAAGGCAGTTCAGAAAGAAAGAGAAAAATTTCCAGAAAATAAGCTTAAAGACAGAAATATGTGACTTAAATGACAGAGAATTCAGGATTGTACTTCTGAAAAAAAAAATCTCAAGATAATACCTATCAACAATTTCAGTAGTTAAAAAACAACTAGATCAGCAGAATGAGATTTTTAGCAAGGAGAGTGAAATCCTTAAAAAGAACAAATAAAACTTCTGGAGATGAAGAACACATTAAAAAAGATGAAGAATGAAATAGCAAGCTTAGGAAATAGAATCAACCAAATGGAGGAAAGGATCAGTGATATCAAAATTCGCAAAGAGTAATGGAGATAAGGCATGCATAGAAGAAAATGGATGACTATATATATATAGTCAATTTTTTACAATTATTTGTAATGGTAACTACACAGCAAAGATTCAGAGCTGAAGTATATAACGTAAAACAAGAAGGACTAGAGGGAAAGCCACAAAACACAACCAAAACAACAACAACAACAAAAGAAACAGAAGGACAAGGAAGCAATGGAAACACTGAGCTACCAGAAAGCAAAAGATAAAATGGCTATAAGAAGATCTCATATTTCAATAATCACCCTAAATGTAAATGGACTGAACTCACTAATAAAAAGGCACAGAGTTGCAGATTAAATTAAAAAAAGAAACAAACAAACAACCATATGCTGCCACCAGGAGATACATCTCAGTTCCAAAGACAAATATAGACTCAAAGTGAAAGGGTAGAAAATGATATTTCAAGCAATTGGCATTCAGAGAAAAGTAGGAGTAGCAGTACTAATATCAGATGAAATAGACTTCAAATAAAAAAGGTAAAGAAAGATACTGAAGAACACTTCATAATGATAAAAGGACTCATGCACCAAGAAGACATAACACTTATTAATATCTATGCTCCCAATCAGGGAGCCCCAAAATATGTAAAGCAATTGCTAACAGAACTAAAGGGAGAAAGATACCAAAACACTATCATAGTAGGGGACCTAAATACCCCACAGATCACCCAAACAGAAAATCGATAAGGAAATAACATCCTTAAATTACATATTAGACCAACTGGTCAGAGATGACATTTATAGAGCCTTCCATCCCAAAACAGCTGCTTATACTTTCTTCTCTAGTGCACATGGAACATTCTCAAGAATCGGCCACATACTGGGACACAGAGATAGCCTCAACAAATATAAGAAGGGGGAAATCATACCAACTATATTCTCTGATCATAATGCTTTGAAGCTGGAGACCAACTGTAAAAAGAAAGCAGGAAGTACCACAAATGGAGATTAAACATCACACTACTGAAAAATAACTAGGTCAAAGAAGAAATAAAAAGAGAGATCAAGAGATACATAGCAATGAATGATAATGATAGCACAACATATCAAAACTTTTGGGACATGGCAAAAGCAGTCATAAGAGGAAAGTTCATATCATTACAGGCCTACCTCCAAAAACAAGAATGAGCCCAAATAAACAACCTAATGCTTCATCTTAAAAAAACAGAAAAAGAAGAATAAATGAAGCCTAAAGTCAGCAGAAGGAAAGAAATAATATTAGAGCAGAAATAAATGAAATTGAAAACAAAACAAAAAAAAATAGAAAAAATAAATGCAACAAAGAGCTGGTTCTTTGAGAAGATTAATAAAATTGACAAACCCCTGGCTAGACTCACTAAAGAAGAAAGAGAAAGAAAACAAACAAAATCAGGGATGAAAAAGGAGAAATTACAAGAGATACTGCAGAAATACAAAGGACCATACAATAATACTATGAAAATTATACAACACCAAATTTAATAACCTAGAAGAAATGGACCAGTTCTTAAAAAGTACAACCTTCCTAGACTGAATCAAGAAGAACTGAAAAATCTAAATTGACTGATCAGCAGTATGGAAATTGAAACAATCATCAAAAACCTATCAAAAAGTAAAAGTCCAGGACCAGATGGCTTCCCCAGTGAATTCTACCAAACATTAGAAGAAGATTTAATACCTATTCTCCTCAAACTTTTCCAAGAAATTGAAGAGGAGGTAGTACTTCTTAACTCATTCTATGCGGCCAATATTACTCTGATACCAAAACCTGGGAAAGATAACACACACACAAAAGAAACTACAGACCAATATCTCTCATGAACACAGATGCAAAAATCCTAAATAAGATACTAGCGAACTGAATACAGCAACATATTAAAAATATTATTCTCACTAGAGTGGCCAATATACAAAAACATGAGTTGACACATTGATATATTATGGGGATTTTTTTTTCCTTGAAAGCTTATCATAAGACCGCTTTAAATCACAAACTTCAGCCATACATTGTCTCAAGACTTCAAGTGATTTACAAATGTAGTGTTTGGAGTTCTTAGGGAAATCCACCCACTATACAAAACAAAATAAAAAGGCATATAAATCTTTAATCTCTTTAAAGTTTTTCTTATTAAAAGGAAAGGACCTTTAGTGGGAGGAACTAAGTCTCCATGTTCACCTGGCACAGCACCTGGCCTTCAGAACAAGGCTCACTGCAAATAACTGTGGAATGAATGAATGAAGGAACAAACTAAGAAACAAATTGAAGCCCAAGAATTTAGATTAAAACAGTACTGATGTGATGCTTTAAATTGACTTCATGGCCACCTGCAGCGTACTCCCAGCCCAAGCATGTTGCCTGGTACTGCACAACTATTTTTGGAGAAACGAATTGAACAACAGATGGTCAAATAAGTAAATAAGTAAATAAATACAAATTTTTAAAAAATAAAAAGATTATACACATAGATCAAATAGGCTTTATCTCAGGGCACAGGGATGGTTCAACATATGCAAATTGATTAATGTGATACACCCCACAAAGAAATTAAAAAATAACATAAATAGATGCAGAAAAAGCAGTGTCACAGAAAGAAGTAGAAAAAATAATTCCTTTGGAATTTCAACAAAAAGAATAAAATACCTAGACATAAATCTGATGAAACATGTGAAGGACCCATATAATGAAAACTATAAGACCCTATTAAAAGAAACCAAAGAAGATACAAAGAAATAGAAAGATATTCTATGTTCTTGGATTGGAAGAATCAACATAGTTAAAATGACCTTATTACTAAAGCATTATACAGATTTAATACAATCGTCATTGAAATCCCATCAGCATTTTTTAAAGAAATGGAACAAAAAATCATCAGATTTGTATGGAAGCACAAAAGATCCCGAATTGCCAAAGCCTTCCTGAGAAAAAAGAACGAGGCAGGAGGCATCACTCTGCCCAACTTCAAATTATACTACAAAGCGACAGTAATCAAAACAGCATGGTATTGGCAGGAAAACAGACACATGGACCAGTGGAACAGAATCGAGAATTCAGAAGTAAACCAATATTTATATAGGCAAATAATTTTTGACAAAGGATCCAAAAACATACAGTGGAGAAAGGAAAGCCTCTTCAACAAATGGTGCTGGGAAAATTGGAAAGCCACCTGCAAAATCATTAAACTAGACTGCTGTCTATCACCACACACCAAAATTAACTCAAAATGGATTAAGGATCTAAATGCAAGACCTGAAATAATAAATGCATAGAAGAAAACATAGGAACTAAACTCATGGACCTTGGACTTAAAGAAGATTTTATGAATTTGACCTCACAGGTAAGGGGAGTAAAAGCAAAAAAAAAAAAAAAAAGAATGAGAGTATATCAAACTAAAAAGCTTCTTCACAGCAAAAGAAACTATCAACAAGGTAAAAAACAGCCATCCAAATGGAAAACTATATTTGCAAGCAACGCCTCCAATAAGTGCCTAATATCCGAAATATACAAAGAATTCATACAACTCAATAACAGCAAAAAAAAAGAAAAAGATCTAACTAAAAACTAGGCAGAGGATCTGAACAGACATTTTTCCCAAGAAGACATACAAATGGCCAAGAAACATATGAAAGGATGCTCAATACTGCTAGGCTATTAGGGAAATATAAATCGAAACCACGATGAGATATCATCTCACGCCTGTTAGAATATCTATTATCAACATGACAAATAATAACAAGTGTTGGAGACAATGAGGAGAAAAAGGAACCCTTGTAAACTGCTGGTGGGTCGGCAGATTGGTACAGCCACTATGGAAAACAGTATGGAGGTTCCTAAAAAAATTAAGAATTGATCTACCATATGATCCATCCAGCAATCCCTCTACTGGGTATTTACTCCAAATACTTGAAAACCCATATCTGAAAAGATATTTGCACACCAATTTTCATAGCAGCATTATTCATGGTCAACAGGATGTGGAAGCAACCTGTACTGACATGTCCTACAATAGATGAATGGATAAAGAAGCTGTGGTACATATATACAATGTAATATTACTCAGCTGTAAGAGGAGATGAAATATTGCCATTTGCAATAACATGGATAGACATGGATAATCATGCTAAGCATAATAAGCAGACAGAAAAAGTTGAAAACCACATGATATCATTTATATGTAGAATATAAACCTAAAAGCAACAAACAAACATGACAAACAAACAGAGACTCATGGACATGGATAATATACTAGTGGTTACCAGAGGGTAGAAGGGAGGAGGAGGAGGGAAGTAGATAGGGTAAAAGAGGTCGAATATGTGGTGATAGAAAATAATCTAACTATGGACAGTGAACATACAATGTAAAATATGTATGACTTACTATTGAAAAAATATAAAATAAAATGTTCCTGTCATAAAAAATAAATAAATAAATAATAAGACTATAGGATTCTCTCCATCATTATCTCACCCTTTTTCTTCCTCTGTTGTTCTCCACAGTGCTTTGAACCATCCAATATACTTTATATTTCGATAACTTATTTTACTTATTTTATGTCTCTCTGTACCCTCCTTCTCTTCCCTCCCCCCAAATTTCACCAGAATGTGAATTCTTTGGGGACAGAGATTTTAATCTGTTGTTCACTAATGAATCTCCAGTGCCTGGTACAGAACTGAGTACACAGTAGGTGCTCAATTCATGTGTGTTGAATGAATGAATATAAACCAAAAAAATGTATGAAAGAATCAGACGCCTCCATTTTCCCCTCCTTTAGACATTCAGAGCTCTTTTATCTTTCTTCTCTGTACCTTTAAAGCAATTCCTAATTTTATGAAATATTTTCTACTAATCAATAACACCTCATTAGGAATTTTAGTCCTTAAATTTCTGTTTCTATAACATTTTTCTCTTAAATGTCCAATATTTAAGAGAAAAATGCACCTGTTTCTATAACATTTTTCTCTTAAATGTCCAATATTTCCTATACATTTCAAGAATGTGCGCCATCTTAAATAGATATCAGACAACAGAGAGAGAAATGATGGTGCCTCTTTTCTGTGCTCCTGATTTTACAGTCTTACCTCGGCCCTCTTCGAATCATCTCTTCTGCCTGTCCCCTGTGCACTTGCTAACATTGTAACCTGATAACTGAAAGAGAAATGGGGTGAGCGCATCATATTTAAACTCAGTTATGTAGGCACAGCTTTTGCCCTTTCTAGATAAGACTGGCCAGGCTTACAGCTAGCTATTATCCACTTGAATGATTTAGTCTTCTCTTTCAGCCACATAAAAATGCCACCTGCTACTCATTTGATTGAAGATAGAATGATGTGAGCATCAAGAAGGCAGAAAAATAACACAGCATTTGTCATTCATGTGTTTGTTTTAGTTCTCATTTTACTTCTCTCTTTACATTTCTTTCAGAACAGACTATGTTTGCCCCACTATTAAGCTCATTATATTACTGTATTTCTATTTTCATTCTAGACTATTTATTCTCAAAATATATTTATCTATTCAATTGGCTCTTCTATGAAAAAATTATTGATAGCTAAGTCCACATTAAAGGTTTTCAGTGAGATACAGCATATTCTTCCAACAGTCTAAAGAAAAGATTTATAATGTCATTGTGAATATCATTCAGATACCTGGACCATTAAGTTGCAATTGATGCTTAACTAATGTGCTTTCTCTTGAAGGGCCTATCTTTCTATAGCAATGGACA
>NW_011889170.1:553735-590695 GCF_000151845.1 Pteropus vampyrus
CATGCTCTAAAACCTTCAATATTTGCAATTACCTACAGAAAAATCTCTAAACTTTTAAAACTGCTATTCTATGTTTACTATAATCTGATTGTAAGCTACCTTCAGAGCTTTATGTTCTGGTACAAACTCCACCATCTTCATACCTGGCTTTTGACAAACGTTTCCATACATTTGTATCCTTCTTCATACAGTTCCCTCAACCTTCACTACTTCTCTACCTACCAAAATCCTATTCATTCTTTAAACCATATTTCAAATTTCCTTTGGGAAAAACTTTCTGATCTAGATTAATAGATTATTTCTTGTCTTTCTCCATGGTTTGCCATTATTAAAACAGCTACTCCATTTTGCTTTATATGCGTTATTAATTTATATGGCTATCTCCATATTCAATCATAAACTACTTGACATCAGAAATTGTATCCTTTTCAAGTTTTTACCTTTAGTACCTTTCACACTGCCTATTATGAAGATACTCAACAAATGTTTGTTAGATAGAATAACTAAATTTAATTCCGGAAATGTTTATTAATGACATTAATTTGTTAAACAGTCTGCCAAAAAATAGAAATAAGCCATGGAACAAGACTGAGTTCTTGTTCATAAAGAGTTTACAGTAAAGTAACCTCAAGTTTGTGAGGTCTATGAAAAGTAATCAGATCTGTATCGTTCTCAGTTTCTGAGGTTAGTTATTCCATGAGGACATGCCTGACAGTAAAAAAGGCCAAAGCAACCCATGAGGAGGAAAAAGAGTTCATATCTGATCTAGCATAGAAAAAAAAAATCCAGTCATATTAATGATAATATTGTGGACTGAATGTTTAGTTCCAGTAGATTAACAACTCATAAGAAAATAGAAAACTATAATAATATATTGTAATAAAAATTATGTGAATGTGGTGTCTTCTTCTCTCGAAATATCTTAAAGTGCTGTACTCACCCTTCTTGTGATGGTGTGAGATGATACAATGCCTACACGATGACATGAAGTGAAGTACTCAGAATGGCATCCAATTTACAACTAATAAATTTTTTTTCTGGAATTTTTAATTTAATATTTTTGGACCATGGTTGCCCATGAGTGAAATAACAGAAAGTGAAATATGGCTAAGAGGGAATTACTGTACAGAAAAAAACTGGCCATCTGCAGGCCAGGAAGAGGACCTCACCAAGAATGGAATCCACTGGGACCTAGATCTTGGAATTCCCAGCCTTCAGAACTATGAAAAATACATGTCATTTATAGTTTTGTCATTTAAGCCACCCAGTCTTAGATAGATAGGCTTATTTATTTTTCAGGTTCTGCACCTGAAAACTGAGAATTCTCCTTCAGTCTTCAATTGATCTAAATCCAAATTCTAGGAATAATTAGAGCATTTGCGGAGAATCTCAATCAGAACAGTTTCCAGAGTTGTACAAATCTAGATTTCAAGAACAGATTAACCTAAGGATTTAGTGTGTTCTTATAGCACCTGATCCATAACATTATATTTTTCATTTAGTCATTTCAAAAATATTGGAAAATACACCAAACATAACTTACCCATTTTAATCTTTGTTTTTTATTTGTTTAAAATAAATTTCTCTCCATTCACTACCTCTACTCAGAAGTAAATTTATAAGAGCTCAGTTTTCCCTAAGTTTATATTTTAAAAGCAATTATTTAATACGTGTATCTTCTTCCATAAGCCTAAGAATTTGTAGTTTAACATCTTTATGCACAGTACCTACCATGGTGCCTCATAGGTATGTTGTGTTTAATAATAATCACTTCATGTCTTCAGTGTCTACTAAGTGTTTGAAACTATACTATTTTAAACATACGATTTTAATCTCACAAAAATACTAAAAGATGCCACTGTAATTTCTATATTTTACAACAGATAAAGTTTAGAGAAGTTAAGGGACTTGTTTTACTATTCACGAGTAAATTTAAACAGTAAATCTAACTTAAGAAACCTTATGTCAAAGCACTATATTTTTTTTATCAATTGTTCTTTTAAGAGAATGTGTGTATAAATCCTACACAAAGATGGTTTGAGGACATAAAATTCTATTAAGTCATTTTGCCCTATGTGTCTACTTTAAATCTTTTAAACTTATAGAGAAAAATTAGTTTTGAAAACTCAATGAAACCAAAAGAATGCTAATTCTTAATCATCTCTACTGGAAATAAGCTATGGGAAAAATTATACAGCACCCAAAAGTCATTTGTTTTTGCCTTTGAAGTTAATCTTATGAATTTGTATAGAATGTTTATCTTCTTAATTGTGTGTTACTTAGGCTAATAATGAAATGAATCTATGCCCTGTAATAACATTCTTTTGAGCTCCTCATGATAGAAAAACAGAAGAATAATTCAGCCCCTACTTGTATTCTAAAATTAAATATTTTCAGCATATATTCTTTAACATGTTATATCCACTTGGGGGTAACTGAACAATTTAAAACCAAGCCTCCAAAAGTGAATAGGATATGCTTTGGTTCTATATATGAATTGATTAAATTCCTCTCTCCTCTGAAACTAGGCAGCACATTACCTTTCCTGGATATTGGCATTTAATTATTCCTGATCTCAACTCTGCTAATTACTAGCAAATGCTCTTGACATACTAATATCAACTTAGCTTCTCTGTAAAACATGAGAATGAGGGTATTTAGATGAGTTTAGCTTTTACCTTGACACTAGTATTAATTTTTTTTTCTGATTTTCCATAGAACCCCAGCTATTCAGAATACAATAGAAAAGGTCACAAGAATAGAGAACCTCTAAGGTCTATTACTAATGCCAGCAATTCTAAACTCAATGATACATTATATTAAACAAATATTTTATTTTGATGTGTGTATATCTTAGTTCTTCAATTACTCTGACGTTTCCCTTGAGGTCAGAGATAGTATTTTACATAGTATACTGAATCCATGTTAAATGTTCAATGAACGTTTGCTGAAACAATGAATTAACAGACACGATTCCACAACTGCCAGATTCAACATAGAAACACAGGCCTATGTATCTCAGGGGTATCAGGTTCACTACTGTGGGGGCAGGGAAGGTCAATAAAGAATGCCTCCCAATCCTCTGAACTCTATTAGCTCCTCCTGAGAAAGTTACTGCCTCATTAAATACAGTATTTGTGCATGATTTTCCTTCTGTAGCTATCAAAAAGGTATTTTTTCATGACTCTAGTTGTAGTCAGTATGATGTTTCTCTAGTTACTATACCTCTTAAGCTACATGCACTCATATGTGTGGCAGGTTTGCTCTACCAACACCCACCTCCATGGCCCATGGGACACTAGTGCTTATTCCACATTGCAGTTTGATGTCTATTTGGCTCTGAACATAGTTGAAAACAGAGGGTGCTGTCAAAAGCAAGGACAGGAATTTGGGAGGAAAAGCTCCTTCTTTAGAATATTAGGTAGGATATGAGAAAGTGAAATGGGGAGAGATGGTTCTGAGAGAGAAAGAATTTGCTTGAGGAAGATTAATTAAAAAAGAGAAAATTGCTATTTGAGGGAACACTATACTATTTTATCAAGTTGATCATATTTTTAATTTTTATTAAGTATATAATACATAATTTTGTTTTGGTTTGTGTAGTGTGTGTGTATTTTAATGAGTCATCTTGCCTACATTTTATTTTCTTAAATTAGAACAGTTTGCACCTTTTCTGGAGCACAACTATTGGCCAGTATATCATGAAGGGGGGAAAAAAAGCCATTTATATAAGACTATCTAAGCCTAAGTAATTTTTCTGTTATTAGCTCCATTCCTTCCCTTTTGCTTTTCAGAAAGTCATACATACCTCTGCTATGAAGATTATTCCTTTACAAAAAGATATAGGAGTGAATTGGTCTACTTAGGGTACAAAAATTCATTGACCCATTCACATTTCATTGTGTGTGTATGTGTATGTGTGTATGTTTCATCTGCTTATAGCTAGTTACTTCCACACTTGGATCTTCAAAAGGTAATAACAAAGTGATGTTTGTGGAGTGTGTATGTGTGTCTGTTCACTAGCTACTAACTGTATGATTTGTGCTTTATTTCTTTTTGATCCTAAATTTTTCTCTTGCTTCTTTGATCACTAAGTGAATATGGGTACTTTTATAAAGCTAATTGTAATTCACTAAAAAGATAATAAGTCAAGGATTTTTACCCTACAAGTGAATTCACCGAAAGATTTTTTCAGTATATTTCAAATACTAAATTTATACCAATTTACTTTAACCTATTACTTTTCAGGAGCACATAAAAGTATATATAAAGTATGCTTTACAGTATATTTAGGTTAACAACACAATATATGAATCTCCAAGAAGTAATGAGATAAAGAGAAAAAATAGAATATGTAATATTTCCTTTGGCTCTATATGATTCATTTGAGACCTTGGTAATGTCATCAATGTTTATATTCTTGCTGAAACTATAGGTCATTCATCATTCATTTATTCAGCCATTTCCTTAAAAAAAATTGAGTTCTTACTATAACCTAGTTAATTTTTAAGTATCTTACAGTCCAAGTAAGAGACACTGGCAATAAACAGAATTGCTTTCATAATCAATAACAGAAAACAAACAAAACACATTTACACAATAACAGAAAAAGTATTACTGGGCATTACTAGGCAACAGCAGTGTGGCCTTTTAATGCGACAGTAGTTTGAGCGTTGCTCTATTCATTTGTAATCTTTGGTAAGTGTGTTATTACCTCTAGACCTTGTTTTTTTTTTTTATCTTTACATTTCAAATTATATATTTACCTCAGACCATTATTAGAGGGCTAATTAAGCTAATGTATGTAAATTATTTAACATATTGCCTGGAATAGAGCAGGCTCTCAATAATCATTATCTCTTTGTTGTGTAATTATTATTACTATTTTATCATTATTATGACTATTATTATTTGCCTTGTCTTGAATAACTTATTTTTTTTTCCTATTTCTTTGACAGCTATGAACCAGCCTTCTTATACTCAGTCATTAGTCTTCCCAATGCAGTAGTCAGCATTTCATCTAGGTAATTCTTCATGCTATAAATGGAGCCATTTATCAAAACTTACCAAATTTCTTCCTCATGTACAAGAAGAAGCCATCCTGGATAGTCTCTGTCCACTGAAATGTGCACTCAGGCAGTGACATGGAAATCACTACAGCAGGAGCTAATGATCTGGTTCCATTAACAATTGCTCGTTTGGGTGCTAAGTGACCTGAGACGAAGAGAAAATGCAATTTTGCCTGCCAATACAGTAAAAAATGGTTGCCATTATGGTTCTATAGAGATTATAATCAATGATACTTTTTATTGGCTCAATTGAACTACATTATAGCCAATTAAATCCTTGTTTTGATGACATGAAGTAAAATGAAAGAGTCTAGTATTTTCCATGGCTTGCACAAAATTAGCTTGCATACAACAGCTTTAGCCCTAATGCCTTTTTAATGGCAGGAACTCACCTTGTTCACCTGACAAATTAATCTGTTCCTTAACCAAACAATTTTGATCTCTACACTAAAAAGTTTGCACATCTTCAAAGAAGAAAATGGTTTTCCTTCTGTCAATTTTTAAATAAAGTATTTTGTTGTTTCTTTAATTACATGGTAAAATTTTATGTGAAAATTGGCAACTTTATCTGAGATTTTATTTCTAACTGTACAATGGACAAATTATTGAGAGCTTTGAAGCTGTCACACCCTTTTATTATCCAGAAATATATATTAAACATCTATGCAATATTTTGATCTATTCATGCCAAAGTATGAATTTCTTTATAAGAATCATTATAGAACACGCATGTGAGCATATAAGATAAAACTTTTAAGTTTCCCAAATATTTGGGCTTTGTCTGAGATTCACCATGTTTCCAAATCAAATCATAATTTTGTTTCTAAAAAGATATATGTATAACCTGGAATTATATAAACCTAGTTAATTTGGTATGACCCATGATGGTGATGTTTTCTAAACTTCTTAATTCTCAGAAAGCTTTCATAACATAAAAAAAGGGCATATGCCACTAAATTATTCAGCTTGATTTCTAACCCCAAACTTACAAAGAAGAGAAATTAAGAGAGAATTCTGTTTCTTCTATGTTCTTTTCAATTTTTAATTGATTTTTGTTTCAAGCATTATTGAGCACTTAGTTTTATCTGTGATAAAAGCTAGATATACAAAGATGAACATAACAGAATAATTTTCTTTCAAATGTTTATAGTTTTGTCTTTCTATATACTGATAAACTAATTTTTCCTTTAATTGGCTGGATATCACTGAAAGGGAGTGAGGAAGTGTTATCTGTCAGGAGGAGAATGTAGACGACTAGATAGTTGTAAAAATTATGTTATTAACATGAACACTTCTGGCTATTTTTTCAGCAAAATTTGTCTGCTTTAAAGAAATGAAGCCAAACCCCTTTATCAAAAGACCTGCTAGGACATCGATGATCAGGATCCTATGTAATTACAGACAAAGGAAACTGTCTGTTCTAGAGAAGAAACTGAGAAATGATTGAGGTAAGAATAAAAAATAAAAACTTTTGTCTCTTAAGGAGATTTGTAGTTTAAACATCGTTCATTACTTCTTTTAAGTTGTAGGCACCAGGAAGAACCCATGATATTTTCTTTTTTTATTACAAGTTGGTTCATTTGATTATTTAATTTAAATAAACACGAAAGTGGTATCTTGTTTAAAATAAAATCTGGAAAAAAGCCGCTGGTGAAAGAGGTGCCAACATTAATATCATACATTCATAATACAAGTGGAAAAGATCTTTCATTGTTCCCTTCTAATGACCCAGATCAGAAAGTCAAGGTCTTTATCAAGTAGAACACTGAACAATTATTCCTGTGTGTCTAGGATGTCATTTCACCTCTTTGACTCTACCTCCTTCCTCACTGGTAGCTTTCTTTTAAAATCTGAATACTAAGATATCCGGAAACAACTGGATAGAAATTGTAGAGTCCTGGAAGATACAAAAAAATACTCACATAGTGATTATTACAGCATTTTATTTAAGTTATCTTAAAATAGAAAAAGCGCTAGATGAAAGTCCACTAGAAAGCTTCTCATGACTCCAAGCCTTGTTTATTAAACAGCTGTCCATTTATAGACAAAGTTAGGAGACTTAACACAAACCCAGGAAGATACTAAGAGAGGTTTAGGGGAAAGTCACATGGATCTTCCCACATTTTAAGTTAAATAAATAGAAAGTTGAAATAAAATAAAATGTTAACTTAAAAAAATCTCCACAGAAGAATAGTTAGGATATAATATCCTGAGTTTTTCTCTGAATCTTCTAATAGATTTTAAATGTCATGCCAAGTTATACTGAAGCCTGAAGGAAAATTGTTTGTTATAATATAAATGTTTTAATCTATTTTAATTGATAAGTTTGTTCTAGATAATTAAGGTGGTTATTAAAAATGTTGAAACTTTAAAAATAGGTATATTAAAATTCATATTATTTTGTTTAAATATTTTATTCATACCAAAACAGAATTTTAAAAATAATTTTACTGTCTTGGTTTTAATAAAAAGAAACTCTTCAATATTTTTTAAATCTACTTTTTTTCTTACCTCATTTTCAGTTGAGAGAATTGCCACGTTCGATAATTTATTGTGGTTAAATAGTGATAATAATTCATTTTAATTAATTTTATTATTTAATATCACTGTATATCTAAACTTGTGGAATATGCTAAACTGATATTTAGAGAAAAATGTATAGCCTAAATGTTTATGTTTCGAAAGTAAAAAGGCTAACAAATATTGAGAAAACTATCTTTCTTAAGATATGAGAAAAAGAACAACAGAACAAATTCAGGCAAAGAAAGAGATAACAAAGAGCAGTAATTAATGAATTAGAAAATAACATAATAGCAAGGATCAAAAAAGTCAAATGTTATTTCGAAACACTAATAGAATTTTAAAGAAAAAACCTCTATTGAGGTAAACAAACAAAAGAGAGGTTTCCCACACACACAAAAAACAATAATAATAAAAGTGGACAAATAAATTCAGCACATTTTTCAAGAATATTAAAATAGCTAAAAATATTTTTAAATTAAAAGGTAGATTTATTAAACATAATAAACATCTTTATGCTAATGAATTACAAAACTCAAAATCTATATATCCCCCCTAAAATTTAACTTGCCAAAATTGAGTTAAGACATATACTTTTTATAAATCATACTTTATATTTTAAAGAAATTGAGCTGAAGCTGAAGCCAATCTTTCCCTGCAAAATACTGGAACCAAGGAATTATACTCCAAAGAGAAGTGATTTCCTATAACCACCAGAAGACATGAACAAGAAGGTTCATTGCACTTTTATTCACAACAAACTCTATAAGCAATTTCAGTGCTCATAAACACTAAAATGAGTAGATAGATAAGAGGTTAAGTATTTTAGCCAGGGGACGCATGAGAACTATGAAAATATATTTCACCTTCAAGGCTGTGAAATAATATTTCATGACTAGAATAGGTGTTAAGGAGAGAGTAGAAAGTAAAGTAGCCTAGCTAGAGAGTTGGGAAAAACACAAATGTGGGAGAATCATAAATACCATATTAAGGAATTTGGACTTTTAACCAAGAAAGGCATTGACAAGTTTAAACAAGGAAGAAATATTATCAGATTGATGTGTAGTTTAGAAGGAGGTTATGGGTGCAGAGAATAAAATTAATTGAAACAGAAGGTGTAATTGTGGATGCAAGACTATTCACATAATTGGCTCCTTTATAGCATCATAAACCTACTTAAATTTAACTTTATAGCGAGGCTTTTCTTAATTTTTCTAAAATAGTTACCACTCTCTTACACAATAGGACTCAATATCTTTCTTATACCCCTGATTTAAATATATGTATATATGTGTGTATATATATATATATTTATTGAAGTTATATTATTTGTCTGTTTTCTACTTTCTTTGCTAAGCTACAAAAACTAAACCTTTATTGGCCTTTTTTTTCTAGTTGAATCACCAACATCAAGAATAGTGTTAATACATAGTAAATATTTAATAAATATTATGTTAGTTAATAAATGAATTCCAAAAGTACAGCATTATATTCTAGGTATAGTTAAGCTTTTACAAATAAGACTTTTGTGATATTCTTCCATCTACTGTATAACTGCTTGCACAGTTCATTTATACTTTTAATAAATGACAACAATAATACAGGCAATATACATATATACAACATGTTATATATTACCTCATAATATATATTAATAATATGTTATACAAGAAGGTTCATTGCACTTTTATTCACAACAAACTAAAGCAATTTGAGTGCTCATGAACATGTTATATATTACCTCATAATGTATATTAATATTTCTATATTAATTTTATGCCTAATAATATATATTAAAATAGGCAAGTGGCTGGACAGAAGTAAAAAGAAATTTTAACTATCTGAAAACAAGCTTATTTATACAATAATACCTCAATTTCTTTGCTGACAATATCATTTCCAGAAAGTAGGAGAAATTATCAAGGAATTTTGATGCCTTCTAATCCATCTAATCAAGGAAGAACTGTCAAAATTGAAGTCATTTCAAAGTTGACGAGGATATTGAACAAAATGACCACTTCATTTTAGAAACTGTGATAAGGAGTGAAAGGTTAGATAAAGGCATATATGTCCCCCAGTATTTTGGATTGAAGATTCTTATAAATTCATATGAAAAAGATATGTGATTTTTTAGCATGAGCTTTTGAGGAGAAGATGGGTTGCATTAGAAACCTCATAAGAGCACCCTTGACTGTGTGATTAATAATTATTGCAAATTGTATCAAGGAGCAGTTGAGGAATATGAATAAAGCACCATGTTTTCTTCATTCAATAAATATTTTAGAGACTACTATATGATAGAAACTATGTCATATGGAATGCCTTTCTATATAGAGCTTATAATCTAATGGGGAATACAGAAAAGGACACAGACAATAAAAACATTATGTTACAGGTGTTATGTGGGGAAAGTGGGTGGTAACAGGGCATATATGAGGACCACCTAACCTGGACTTGAAGAGAAGATATCTTTAGTAAATGAAGTTTATATAAGGGCTTGAGGAACAAGTAGGAGTTAGTTAGACAAAAGCTGGGGAGAGTTCTAGGAGGTGGTAACGACATAAGTTTATACTCAGAAAATGTTTTCGAATGACCTTTCTAGAACTCAGATTGTTTTTAAAAATCATGTATATGTAATGGATTGAAGGACGTAAAGTTTGGTATAAACACAAGTTTTACAATAGAATAAAAAGTAAAATTAATGTATTGATTAAAAAAAAATTCTGAGTGATCAGTGGGGAATTGTTTGTAGTTAGAGTGAAAGAAAGACCAAAGAATGGAGGAAGTTGATGATGGGGATAGGTTATTGAATACCGACAAGCAACACAGAGAAGGCTAAACTTTTGTTTCTATCTCAAAGAGAAAAGTCCTCAAAATGGAAAGGAAAGAATAAGCTGCCTTTGGCCAGGGAAAAAGAAACACAAGATCAGTAAAAACACATTAAGGAGACTTACAGATTTATTAAATGCATTCAAGTCTCCTGGCCCATTCTATATTCTTGTCAGTGCCGCTAAGATTCAACAGAGCAAGAGTTACAGCATGTGTGACTGCTCATTAAAAAATAACCTTCGGCTAGAAAGACAATCTATTCAGCAAAATTAATCAGACTGCCCTTGACAATGATCACATATTTCTGTCTTTTGGTACATTAACTAGGATTCCTTGCAGAGATATGGGGGTCAGGGAGATGTTGGTGGGTAGGGGGAGAGAGATTTACATAATTTGGACATGGTACATATTTTTCTTTGAGAAGCAGACATTTTTTATTTTATTTTTTATACTAATTAAAAGTTAGCAATTTTATAGTTTAGCAAAACAAATAGATCTGTAACATTATTTCCTATTTATGTAGTCAATTTTATGTATTTTTAAAAATTTTTCAGGTAGGAGTAAAACATAATGGTTATGTGTGCAATCTCTGGAACCAGAATGTTTGAGTTCAAAATCTAACTCCTCTACCTTTTGTGTGACCTTGGACAAGTCACTTAACATTCAGTGAATCAGTTTCCACAACTGGAAAAATAGATTTGATGATGATAATTGTCAAGAACTATAAAGAGTCTGAAGTTTTACCACATTTGTCTGATAACAAATTAAAGTATGACATTTTTACAAGTGCTGGCAGAAGACATGAGACTCTTGAATCGGAGACAAAGGACTCTATTATTCATGAAACAGCAAGCAGTATAAAATTCAAGTTTCCATAGGTTTCTCTTGATCCTCAAATAACTTTAGGGGCAATGTAGCAATGAGTCCAGGTAAATGCTATGTACATAGAAGTCTGTGTCACAACTGGGGAAATTTAGACTTAGGAAAGTCCTTAATCTTATAAGAGTTGCTAGCAAATCTAACCAAGCTTTGTTCAAATGTAGGCATTATCTTTTTTTATTCTGGATAGCAAACAAATCCACCCTCTCCCTGTGAAAAAGACATTTTGTTTATTTCCCAAGGCTGTCTTCTATACTAACATGCATGAAAAGATAGTCTGGAACAAAAGCTATCATCTGACATAAAGAAATATGAGAGAACCAAACAGAACTATCTCTCAACAATAATAATATACCTATCTTACAAATTTACTAAAAAATTAAATGAGTTAATGGTTGTAATCATCTACCACAGTGCCTGACATAGATATCTGTAAGTAACACTACTATTGCAATAACCCAGGCTTGTCTGAATATTACTTGGAGACACTGAGAAAGTCAAAGCACTCTCAAATATTCTCTAAATTGCATATGCCATCAGATTTCTGATATACAGTATTCTCCCTGGAACATGACTTCTTTTATTTCTTCTGCTGAGATCATCATCCTTAAGAGAATCTCTGAAACTGGCCTTGAATGCACAACTGTAACCTTAATAATATAATGAAAAAATATGTATTATTTTAGGCCAGATCTTGTTTTAAGAATTTAACATATATTAAAACATTTCATTCTCAAAAAACCCTTTGAGATACTGTTGTTTTTCTTGTTTTCCAGGTGATGAAACTAGATAAATGACATCCCTCTTGGTCATACCACTGTTGATGTTAACCATGGTGTTTTTAGGTTTATCTTTTTTCTTTTTTTTTTTCCCCTCCCTTCCTATACACTACTCTTTGCAAGACAGTTACAATGCACAGCCCAGGCCTAATGAATGTGAAGTTATGTTTCACCTTCTTAAAGGTGAGTGATCTACGTAAATTATTTGGATTTCTTTGCATGGAAGACTTGTCTATTCTCCTCTATTTATTTGTTTATCTCAATCATTTATATCAGTGCGGTTCTACGGTTATTCTATACTTTGTTTTGTAACCCAATACTACTACATTTCATTGTTCACATCATTCCACTTTCAGTCTTTGAGAGCTCTGACTGGTTCCCATATAAGTGATATTTTGACAGATCCTCATCACTGTGGTTTTCATAAAGTGCTTTCTTACTTTATATTACAAGACGCTCTAGTCTCTTCGTGCACATTTACTCTCCAATCATACAATCAACCATTTCTCCAAGAAGCCCTTGTTTCTTTTACTAGAGAATGCTATTAGAAAACATGATTTGGGTATTAGGTGTGCTTGTTGCTACTAGAATATCATTGTATATAGAATCTTAGCTAATAGAGCAGGGAGGCATTGACTATATTAACACAAGTATGTCTATTTCTAAATATTTCGGCATATGACCACCTGTATACAGTAAGCTAAACATGAGTTAATACTGCTATCTCCAGTGTTGATCAGTTCTCACATGGTCATTCTAGTCTCCTTTTGCTAGTCTACCACCTCTTACTCTGTCAGTAAGAAATCTGGCTTCTCTTATCTACCATCAATTCACTTAAAAGTTCAACTCCTATGTACATATATGTATAATGGTTTCAGAAGCATTAGCCTATAATCTATAAGAAACAATCGTATCCACTAGAGGACAGTATTTATGTATACTCCCTTTTGCTCTTAGTTTTACAGATATCTGGCTGCTAGCAAGCTGCTGCTGCTGCTGCTGCTGCTATGTATTTCAAAGTTACTTAGGTCAGTATTCTTCCACCCTCTTTGGTAAGTTTGTTTCATATATTTGTAATACATTTCTTTTTTTTTTTTATGGTGATATTGGTTAATGAAGTCCAGTAAACTTCAGTTGTACATTTTAACAGTAAGGCATATACATATTTACATTGTGTGTTCACCTCCCATAGTTAGATTTCTTTCTGTCACCACATATTTGACACCCTTTACCCCGTCTACCTCGTTTGTTGCTTTTAGGTTTATATACCACATATAAGTGGTAACATGTGATTTTCAACTTTTCTGTCTGACACGTTTCACTTAGAATGAGATTCTTTCATCACAGTATGCATTTTGTCCTGAGATCCCCCTACCTCCTAAATACTTTTTAAAATTTACATGCATTATTTTTTGTGCTGTAAAGCTCTATGATTTCTGACAAATACCTATTGTTTATATTCATAGATTACATGACCATACAGGATAGTTTGACTAACGAAATCCCACGGGATTCACGTATTAAACCACTCTATGATCCCAAACCATCGGCAAGCAATAATCTTATTGTCTTTATAATGCCTTTTCCAAAATATCATATAATTGGAATCATAAAGTATGCAGCTTTTTAAGACTAGATGTTTTTCACTTACCAATATGCATTTCAGACTTTTTTTTTTCTTGCTTTAATAGCTCATTTGTGTTTGTAGCTGAATATTTCATTTTATGGATATACACCCGTTTATTCATTCACCTATTTAAGGACATCTTGATTGCTCCCACGTTTGTGATTATGAATAAAGGTATTATACATATTCAAATTCAGGTTTTTATGTGGACATAAGTTTTTAAACCAGTCGGTTAAGTGACTAAGATTGCTGGATGATATGGTAATAGTATATTCCACATCCTCACCAGCAGTTGGTATTGCCAATGTTTGGATATTAGCCATTCTAATAGATGTGTAAAGGTATATCACTGTTATTTGCAATTATCTAATAATAAATTATATTTAATATTTTCTCATGTACTTATTTACCATCCAAATATCTTCTTCAGTGAGGTGTGTGTTTTTGCACATTTTTAGAATTTGAATTGAGTTTTTTAAAATTCTTTGTATATTTGGGATATAATTCATTAAATATGTGTTCTCCAACTATTTTTCCCAGTTGTAGGTGTCTTTTCATTCTCTAACAGTCTTTGGCAGAACAAATTTATTTATTTATTTATTTATTGATTGATTGATTGATTGATTGCAATTTATCAACTATTTTTCATGGATCATAATATGGGTGTTTGATCTTAAAACTAATCACCAAATACTAGATTGTCTTCTGTTTTCTCCTAGAATTTTTATAATTTCCCACTTTACATTTAGATCAATGCTCTATGTTGACTTAATTTTTATATAAAATGCAAGGTCTCTTTCTAGGCCCATTTGTTTTGTTTTCCATTTGGATGTCTAGATGTTCCAGCACCATTTCTTGAAAATATCTTTTCTCCATTGAATTGCCTTTTTTTCTTCGTATCAGATCAGTTGGCCTATTTCTGGGCTCTCTATTTTGTTCAATGCTGTCCTATAAAATGAGTTAGGAAATGTTCCCTTCTCTTGTCTCTTCTCTAACCAATATATTTTTTTATTACTGTAGCCATATGATAATTTTTGGAATTGGATAGTGTGTGTCTCCACCTTTGTACTTTAGTATTGTGTTGACTATTCTAGTCTTGCCTTTCTGTATAAACATTAGAACCAGTTTGTCAATAATTACAAAATTGCGTGCTTAGATTTTGACTGAGATTATATTGAATATATAGAATAGTTGGGAAAATTTGACATTTTAACACTATTTTGTCTTCCATGAACATGGTATATTGCTCCATTTTTAAAATTTTCTTTGATTTTTTTTATTAATGTATTATAATTTTTTGTAAATAGGTCCTATACATATCTTTTGATATTTACCCTAAGTATTTCATTACTGTAATATTAGAAATGCCATGTTTTATTTTAAATTCTTATTATTGTCAATACATAAGAAAGCAATCAATTTTTCTATATTAACCTTGGAACCTGTAGCCTTGCTGTAAGTTTCTGTTATTGTTGCTGGTGGTGTTTTTTTGAGATATTCTACATAGAAAGTCATGTCATCTAGGGATAGAAACGGTTTTGTCCTCCTTTCCAATTTATAGTCCTTTTATTTCCTTATCTTGTCTTTTTTTTTATTAGGTAAGACTTCTAATATAATATTGAATAAAGCTGATGAAAAAAGACAACCTTGCCTTATTCTCAGTCTTAAAGGGACACAGTCCAGTCGTTCACCAATAAGTACAATGTTACTGATTTTTGCATAGAGCTCCTTTATCAAATTAAGAAAGTTTCCCTCAGACTCTAATTCACTGAGAGTTTTGTCATTAATTGGTATTAGATTGTTGTCAGTTGCTTTTTTCTGTATCAATTGCAGAAAATTATTTTTCTTCAGTCAGTTAATGTGATGGATTATGTTGATAATTATTGAATCATGTTTGAATATCTAAAATAAATTCCTCTTGGTCATAGTGTATAATTCTTTCATACAACGTTTGACTCAAATTGCTAGTATTTTGTTGAGGATTTTTGCTTATATTTTCATGCTAGATGTTGATCTTTAGTGTTCCTTTCTTGTAATGTTTTTATCTGCTTTTTTGTATTAGGGTAATGCTGTCCTATAGAATGTGTTAGGAAGTGTTCCTTGGCCTCTCTTCTGGAAGAAGTTGTGGAGAATTTCTATAATCATTTCTCCATTAAATGTTTGGTTGAATTTTCTGGTGTAACCAACTATCTTGGCCTGGTGACTTTTTATAAAGTTATTAATTATCAATTAAATTTTTAAATAGCCATAGGGCTATTCAAGTGATCTATTTTTCCTTTGTGAGTTTTGGTAGTTTGTGTATCTCAAGGAATTGATCCAGTTTATCTAAATTATTAAATTTGTGAGCACACAGTTATTCACAGTATTCATTTATCATTTAATGTTCATAGGATCAGTAGTGATAAGTCCTCTTTTATTTCTGATATTGATAATTTGTGACTTAGCTATATTTTTTCTTCATTAGCCTCTTGAGAAGTTTATCAATTTTATTGATATTTTCAAAGCACCATCTGCTGGTTAATTGTTTTCTCTCCCCCATTCTGGAGAGTAGCCTTTGCTACGGAGAAGTCTCTGGGAATATTTCAGAGATATTCTTTCCTTCCTCCTGTCACGGTCATAAGAGAGTCTTTCTCTGAATTTCACCATGAGAAACAGTAGATTTCCTGGAAATAAAGCTCACAAAATTATGGGAGTTGAGGGACCACCAGGAGTTTCTCACCCTCAGGCTGGTCACATACCAGCTACCACTTAATGACTCCAGCACCTCTGCTCCAGTTAAGCAGATTTCAGCTGAGACTCTTGGAGTTTGCCTGTTTCTCTAGTTTTTTGGGTGGCAATTTGACCTGCTCAATCATTTCTCTATTAAGTACAAGAACATTTTTTACTTTTGTTTGTTTAGCTTCCTCTTGCCATAAAAATGGGAGTGACTAGACTTTTCACATGTTGGAGTGAAGTTGTGCCAAACCATTGACACAACTTCTATACAATTAAACCAGGAAAATGTGATAGATAAAATTCTTAAAAACAAGATGATAAAATATAAATAGGACTAAATAAAAGCCAAATGAAACCTAATTAATTCAATTATCATACTCAAAACATACAAATAGATGGATTGATAGTAATCTAAGAAGCTATTTGTGGAATTCCACAAAGGTTTCTACTTGATTCTATCTTGTCTGTCTTTTGAATCACTTACTGAAATACAGATAAACCATTTTTATCGCAATCACAGATTACAAGAAATTTAGAGAATATATGGGATGACAAATTGAATGCCTCATATCTTGATATGTTTGAAACATATTTAAACTTACAAGTTGAACTTCAATATTTTGTAAAGATTCTAAAAAAATCTCTTTTTGGAAAAAGTTTCCAAATTTGAATTATATACAATTGATAAGTCATAACAGTAATGGAATTAGTCAAAAAAGATTTATATGTTTTTGTTGACATTTTGTTCCTATGTGTTGAAATTTTGATATGATCATCAGAGAAACTAATCTAACTATAGAGATATAATACGCTCCTTGATAGACTTACCCTGTTATGAGCTGGTCTTATACATGACCTAGTATTTTCAGTTCTGAAAAACATATGTAAAGAAACTATAACATTCAACGAAAAATGTCAGAATGGTAAATAAACGAAACCATTCCAATAGGAAATGATTAGAAGAAGTCTAAAATATAGTTTAGAGAATAAATGAAAGGTCATTGTAATTCTTCAAATATCTAAAAACATGAAAACATAAGAAAAATCAGATATCTTACCATTAGAGAAAGCTAGTAGTTAGGTTATAAAGGTAGGAAGAAATTTTTCATTTGTGTGAAAAAAAAAAAAAACAAAAAACAAAAAAAAACAACTGTATAAACAGAGAATGTGCTGTAAAGAAAATGCTGATTTCTCTTATATTAGAGATAACAAACAAGGATATTTCAGAGAAAATTAAAGCATCGCATAATTGATTATACTAGAGTTTCCTAAAGATCACTTTTTCATTCCAGATTTCATTAACCAATGAAAAAGATTAAAGATAGACTGTATCAATGAACTTTAGATAGTTCAATATAAGTACCCCTGAGATATGAAGAAAAACTAAGACTTATTTGTGTGTAGACAATATGGCAAAGGTATAACTAGTGTCATCCATTTCACATTCTTTTAACTCCCATTCCTGATAAAAAATCAGAGTGCTTTAATATTCTTTCTTTTTATGTGAATGCATACCAAGTGGCTTCTTCTAGTAAGAATATAACATATATCCTTCTTTCCTATCTAGGGAATCCTGGAATGATGTGGTAGATTTTATTTTACAAAAATGACAATGACACTATCTCTTACTCTATAAGCTCCTTATATTTAGCATTACTATTTCCTTATCAACAGGTGTAGGATATTTCCCTTTTCCTTGAACTTGGAGAGTCTATCCAGTGAACCAAGGTAAGAATGAAAACTAAAAAGCAACAAATCTAGAAAGGAATAAGTTGTCATAGACACTATGCAAAGGCAAGAGTGACACCCATCCAAGATTAGATTGAGACTGATGATACTACACACACTAAGAGGGTAGGAAAAGTATATTAACTACATAAATTGAGCTTCTGGGAAGAGCAAGGAAATCCTATCTAGCAGGTCTGAAAGGACTAGAGAGAAAGGAGAGGAGATTGATTCAGGGCTTTGATTGTAGTTAGCAGGTGGATCAGAGCAAGTGTTCCTACAGGAGGGCAGGGAATTGTTTGGTTTAAATCTCCCACTGAAACCAGATGTAGATCCCCTAACAATATAGGGTCCATCTGTCTTAGCTTTCTCAGAGGTGAGATGCATGGGAAGAGAAAGGAGTGAAGTTTAAAAGTTGTAATCAAACATTGAAAAATGGAATCTAATTCCTCATTATAGAAATATACTTATCGGGTTTTACTATAACATAATCTCCTAGGTAGATAATATAAAGAATGAAAGACAAAATCAACTATTAGAACTAATAAGTTTAGCAAGGTTATAGGATACAAAAACACACAAAAATTATTTGTTTTTCTATATGCTAGTAGTAAACAATCAGATATTGGAAGACAACCTTGATTTATTCTTGATTTAAGGGGAAACACATTCAATCTTTCACCATTAAGTGTGAAGTTAGTTTAAGAATTTTCATAGATCTTTATTATTTTTTTAAATTTTATTTTATTATTAGTTTTGAGTATATAGTACATTGGTTAGACATTTATGTAGTTTATAAAATGATCCCCCTAATTACTCTATTATTTAGAGAATGTTCTATTCTCAGTTTGCTGAAAGTTTCTATCAGATATTAAAATTGGATTTTGTCAGATGATTTTTCTTCATTTATTAAGATGATCATTTTTTTCTTTTTTTAATATATTAATACAAATTAAATTGGTTTTTATATATTAAGCCAACTTTATGAGTTTGGAATAAACCCTCTTTATTCATGATGTATTATTTTTAATATATTTTTGTATTAAATTTTCTAAGTATTAAAAAAATATTTGTCTATAATCAAGTTTTTTTCTTGTAATATTTTTGTCTGGTTCAGTTATCAGATTAGTTTTCTGGAATATTTTGTATAAAATTGATATAATAGCCTCTGTATATATTTCATAGAAATTAACAGTGAAATCATCGGTATCTGGCTTTTTTTGATGGAAGTAAGGAGGGAAGATGTTAAACTATGAATAAAATATCTGCAATAGATACAGGCTACTTCAGACTATTTGGAGCAAGCTTTGGTATATGTGTTTTTCAAGGAATTTATTAATTTCATCTAAATTGTCAAATTTTTTGATATAACATTTGTCATATTTTTCTATTATCATTTTCACTTATATGTAAATTGAGTGTAACCAGTCTCAATCCTCATATTTGTATCTTCTTGATTTTTTCTCTGATCAGTCTAGATGTTTATCAATTTTTTTAATTAATTTATTTTTTATGGTTACATTGGTTAACAAAATCCAATAAGTTTCAGTTGTACCCTTTAGCAGTAAGGCATATGTGTGTGTGTGTGTGTGTGTGTATGTATATATACATATATACGTATATATATACGTATATATGTATATACATATATATAATATATATATAATGTATATTTACACTGTGTGATCACCTCCCATAGTTAGATTTCTTTCTTTCACCACATATTTGACTCTCTTTAGCAGCATCCCATAATTTTTATATTCAGAGTTTTCATTTTCATTCAGTTCTAAATGTATTCTATTTTACTTTTGATTTCTTTTTTGATCCAAGTGTCATTTAGAAATGTGTTAATTAGTTTCCAAATATTTAGGATCTGTCAAGTTATCTTTCTCATGTTGATTTTTACTTTAATTTCCTTGAAGTCAGAGCACATATTTGTTAAGATTTGAATCTTTCAAATTTATTGATACTTCTTATATGGCCCAGAATGGGGTCTATTTTGGTAAATGTATGTGTACTTGCAAATAATTTGTATTCTGCCCCTGTTGGCTGACAGTGTTTTTCTTTTTTCATAATCGTAATTTAAAAAAATATATATTATTAGTTTCGATCATACAATATATTGGTTAGATATTTATATAGTTTATGAAATGATCCCCCTGATTGTTCTTTCTCTCCTCTGGCTTTACACCTAGCCATTACATTACTGTTGACTCTTTACCTGTGTAGTGCTCCCCATCCCTGTGATCATCTATCAACTACTAATTTGTACTTTAACCTATCATCCCTTTCTCCCAGCCCCTCAACTCCCCTCCCCTCCAGCCATCACCAGATTGTCCTCTATATTTGTGAGTTTGTTTTTGATAAGTTTGTGCTTTTTGTTCCTTAGATTTCTCATGAAAGTGAAAACATGGTATTTATCATTCTCTTGGCTGACAGTGTTTTTCATATCTTCCATGTCCTTACTGATTTTCTACCGATTTGTTCTATAAAATATTGTGAAAGAATGTTGAAATCTTTGGCTACAGTTATTGATTCTCCTTGCATTTCTATCAGTTTTATTTCATGTTTTAAAATTCTGTTGTTAGGTGTATAAACATTTAGAATTATATGTCCTTTAGATAAATTGACTTTAAGATTATGAAATGACTTTTTATCATAAAATCTATTATGTCTGATATTAATGTAAATATTCCAGTTTTCTTTTTATTACAATTACTTTGGTATATATTTTTTATCCTTTTTCTTAGGGAAAGAAAAACCTAACCGATTTAATTTTAATGTAGTTTTAAACTGAGATGAAAATACAGAGAGGTATCTACTCCCTCTCCCCGCATCTTATAGTTTCTACTATTATTAACACCTTGCATTAACGTAGAGCATTTACCATAATTGGTGAATCAGTATCAATATCTTATTAACTAAAGACCATAGTTTACATTAGAGCTACATTAGTGTACAATAGTTGCATATTCATATACAATACTGTGTTGTACAGTTTTACGGGTCTCAACAAATGTATGATGTCTTCCACACACAATTACACTATCATACCAAATACTTTCACTGCCCTAAAATCCTCTGTGCTCCATCTATTCATACCCTCCTTTATATCCTTTCACTTTTATCCAATTTAAGTTTATATTTAGAGTATTTTTTGATACTCTAAATATATGAAAACATATAGCTGAGTCTTTTAATTTTTTAATTTATTTGATAATCTACACCTTTTAATTGGTAGATTTATATTTACTTTGGTTATAGTACTATTTGGTTTAACTACTCTCTTGATATTTATTTTCTCTTTTATCATCTTATTTGTGCTCTTCTTTTTCTTGCTATTTTGTACTAAATATTTCATTTATATATATTTTTAATTTACATATTTTTTATAGTCTATCTTATCTATTCCTATTGTTGCCTTATCAGCTATAACTCTTTGTTGTGTTATTTTATACTTTTTTAACTTTAACTTTACAGTGTCTATCTTAAAGTGATATAACACCACTTTAACACAAAACCTTACAAGAGTACATTTCCATTTCTCCTCTCCTGGCCTTTATCCTAATTTTATCATACATGGTAATTCCACATATGTTGTACTTCCAATAACATTATATTCATCATTTTTCATTTAAACAATCAATTATAATTTTAAAAGATTTTAATAAGAAAAGCAATTTTGTATCCATGTTGTTAGCATATCCAGGGATCTTCAATTCTTTGCCCTGATCCAGATTTTCACCTGGTATCATTTTCCTTCTGCTTAGAGGACTTGTGTTAATCTTTCTTGCAGTGAAGGTCTACAGTTAATGAATCATCGTAGCTATTGTACCTCTGAAAAAGTCATTTCTTCTTCATTCTTGAAAGACACTTTTTCAGGATTTAGAATTCTAGATTGATTTTTTTTTCTTCTTTCATTACTATAAAGATGTTGCGCTGCTGCCTTCTGGTTTTTATTGTTGCAAGCAAAAAGTATTCTGCCATTATGATATTTGTACATCACTATATAATGTATATTTTATATGTCGGCTTTATATATTTTCTTTATTCTGACTTTAGACAATTTACTTATGTGTTTTGCTGTGGTTTTCTTTGTGTGCTTGAATGTGTGTCTGTGTATGCATGTGTATATGTGTGTGATTGAGGTTCATTTAGTTTCTTTTATCTGTAGGCTTATAATTTTATCAGCTTTGGAAATTAATGGACCATTATTTTTTCTTTTTTTTTTTTAATTACAATTGACATCCAATATTATATATGTTTCGGGCCATTATCTTCTTAAATAATTTTTCCGAAGGCTCCTCCGACTTCTCAACTTCAGGCCTCTAAAAATACATATCTTAGGCCATAGCCAACTGAAGTTTTGTTCAATTTTTAATTTTTTTCTGTGTTTCACTTTATTTACTTTCTATTTCTGTCCTTCAAGTTCGCTAATCATGTCCTTTGCTCCTAGTTCCAGCCAGTGTAATATTTACCTCAAACATTATAGTTTTCATCTTTAAGATTTTAAGATGTGTCTTTTTAAAAATATTATCTACATTTCAGCTGACGTGCTTGCTTTTTACCTTAGCTTAGTGAACGTATAGAGTTATAATAACTGTTCTACTTTCTTATCTACTACATTCGACATGTATATCATGGATCAGTTGAAATTGATCTTTTTCTCTTACAATAAGTTTTTCTTTTTTATACTTCTTTGCATGCTTAATAATTTCTTGGATATGAGTGAGACTGTGAATTTTACCTTTTTATGTCTTGAATATTTTTGTATTTGCATAAATATTCTTAAGCTTTATTCTTAGACATACTTAAGCTACGTGGCAACAGTTGAATTTTTTGGGTCTTGCTTTTAACTTTGTGAGGTAGAACTAAATCAGAGTTTAATCTGGGGCTAATTTTCTCCACTACTGAGGTAAAAGCTTTCTGAATACTCTACTTGAGTACTTGTAAATTATGAGGCTTTTCATGCTAGGAAGTAAAACCAGAACTATTCCCAGCCCAGCTTTGAATGGTTTGTTCACATGCATACACTAATCAGTTCTCAGTTTGACATGAGAGGGACTCTCTGCATATCTCTGGACAATTCTCCTTTTGCAGGCTTCTCCACTTTGGTACTGTTTTGAGCACTCCAGCCACTTTGACCTCCCTGGTCTCTCATCCCATCTCCTTAACTGAAGGAGACCACTAGCTTCTGTCTTAGTTTCCTCAACTGCTGCCATGGTTTGGAAATTCTCCAAGAGGTAAGCTGGACAATTAAAAAGTCTTGCTCATTACTTTCTCATCTCTTAGGGACCACTTCCCTTCTTTTTCTCATTTCTGATATCTTTACATTTGTAGTTTTATATATTTTATTTGGATTTTAGTTGTTTTGAGTGGAAGAGTATAGCTGGATTCTATTATTCCATCTTGTCTGGAAGTAGAATATACTTTTTTCACATTGTATAACAAAATGTTTTATCATTTGGAAATTTGTATAACTTTGCAAACCAATGTTTTCCCAATGATGAAAGCATATTTCAAAATAATGCATAAATAAAATACCCATTCAAATTGCAAGATAGATCAACTGATTTTTACAAAGCAGAATATTAAAATTACTTTATGTGGTTTCAGATTCCACAAAGAAAAATGCCCAAAGTTATCTGAAAAGAGAACAAAATGCTTTTCTCTTTTCCAACTACATATGTGAGACCAGACTTCATTTGTATACCTCATTTAAAATAATATATAGCAATAGATTGACTTGGCAAAGGTATAAAATGATAACACTCTCCTTACTACAGTTTTTTGTCTGTTTTGGAAAATATAGTTAATTTTTTCTTAAAAGTATGTTATTTGGGTTTACATGTAAGGAGTTTAGCATTGATTTAAATATATTAATAAATACACATGATTTTTGGAACTTCTCAGTTTTAGTTGAAGAATATGTAGATATTACCTATGCAAGCAAAAACAATTAGACATTCTCAATTCTATTTAAGAATGCAAGAGTCCTGAGATCTCAAATTTTGAAAATAGCAATATTGGAAAAGTGAAAGCCTCTAATTAAATCTTTTCTCTAAGGTTGCTAAAACAGAAGTAAGCAGCTTACCTTTTGTGGGCCTATTTCCTTCTAAGAACTTGTTAGGGCAGTATGTCTGAGTATGTATTAGAAAGGCGTGAAAAATCTAGTCACAGAGGTCATCATTCAATTATCTATATGACTAAGTAAGAAAAAATTTAGTAATACTACATATAAAAATAGGTCTAGCCGAAGCACATTATCTGTTACTTTTGTTTTATGGCACGTTTTAAGTCAAAACAATTACCACCTGAAATCTGAATGTAACAGTATTGTGTGCCTGTTTTCTAAGGATGATAAAAAATATTCAGAAGAAAAATCATTGAACTCGCACTCACTTCTACTTTACCTTATTTCCTACAACAATGTTAGAGTATCACAACAGAAGTATCCTCACAACTCTAGTCCTTTGATTCAGAAAGTATTTATTTGATATAAGTTATGGTGGTAGGAATGCCAAGGCAGAGTTTTTGCATTCAAGGAACTCGAAATCTCATAGACTTTCAGAAACTGATAAAAAAAAAAAAGTAACAAAAAAACAGTATAATGCATGGACTTATGCCATAGAAAAGCAAAATGGATTAAAATTTAGATTAATCATAAAAAATATGCCAGTAATAAACTCTCAAACACAGTCCTTAGGGATGAGTACTGTAACAAAAAATTCTGTCTTTTCATGACTTTAAAGAGTTACACACAATAAGAGTATTGAAAATTGGCCTATTGATGGTTGACCTCTTTTGGTTTTTAAGAAATGTAAGCACATAGAAAATCTTCCCATTGTTCCAATTTAAATATTTTCTGTTTCTGAAAACATGTCCTAAAATGAATTATTCCGAATCAACAATGGTAGTTAAATCAAATACGAAATACTTAGGAAAAAGAATAAAAATATTTAAAAGCGAAATATTATTTTACTGTAGATCACAGCTCGGTTCAGAACTTTTATTCTACTAGTTAGCTAATCAGGAGGAAAAGCAAGTGTACCTGTCCACAAAGCCAAGAGAATGAGTTCTGCATTTTATTGTTTTGTCAGTTTCTCTGGATGTAAAATAGGAAGAACATCATTTTCTTTTCGGGCTACCTTTAGCTTACTCAAATAATGTATCCCTTTTCTTCCTAGGAAATAGCATACTTCAAGTAATTCCCATGGGGACTTTAATGAAGTAAGAAAGTGCTTATTTTTATTTTTCACCTCTTGAACTTTCATCTCCTTGAAAGTTCAAAAAATGTTCCATCTCAGCCTCTATTCTGATAGGATTTTGAGTGGCGTTCACTTTTTATTTTATTTGTACATTGTAGTGCCATAAGCAACAGGTTTTTTGTAACTACCCAACCATTTTTAGATATTATAAAGATGCTGTTGATTTCATTTGTACTGCATATTGTGATTTTAATAATTATTTAGCCTGAGTACTAAATATTTCACTTTCTAATTATCTAATCATTTTGGATATGAAATCATTATTCAATATTGATTGAATGTTTTCAATGTTCTATACTTTATAGATATAGCCAAGTTCTTGCTGCTTAGTAGCTTTATTCTGAAATGATAGCCTATACATCTAATCCGAACAACTATTCTCCATATACTTATTTATTTTATTCTAGTGTAACATTCTACATTTGTTTCTAATTTTTAAAAATCATAGAAGTGTAGATCTTACAAATTAACAAAACTACTCTTGAAATTTATTTTATACGGAAAAAAGGTTTTTTAATTCATTTAAAAGGTGATTCAATAATGTGAAATGAGAAAAATATTAAAGGTCTCTGATGGAGATGAAGAAGATAGAGGACAGGATCACAGGGGCTACCCAAGTTGAAAGTTTTCATCATAGAATAATAAAATGTTAGACCAGAAACAGACTTTAGAGAAGTATGCATTCCCATTCTGTGTTTTACACAAGTAATTAAAGTTTAGGGGGAAAAAAAAGAGACATGTTCAGTAATACATAGCTAGTCTTTGGCAGAGTTAATACATGAATCCGGCTCCTATGCAAACTTTTACTGTTTAGTAAATTAATTAGGCAAATCAGATTTTAAAACAGTTTTGATTTAACTCAAAAAGAAAATAAATAGACGTAGGCAGCATTGAGAGAAGTTTTCATAAACAGAAATGTTAATGAGGCATGGAGAAGGGTGCACTATACAATTAAATGTTCGATTGAGGTAGAGGCTGATAGTCAGAAGTTGTTCACATTGAGGAGACTGCCAGTGCTAAAGCTGAATTTAAAAAGTCACATTGTTACTTCTTTACTACATTTAAATTATCCCTTTTCTCACTGACAACTAAATTTAATCAAAATAATTTAAAAGATATGCTGCATGTTGTACTCAATCACCTGATATCTTTTTTTTTTTTAAAGGATTCGAAAAGAGAAATGAGTAAGAATCAAGTGCACTTAAATGAGATTGTATTTACAGTCACTGAAGGGAAGCTATTCTCTACACCAATATTAAAGGTTGTCATTGAGGCATTAATTCTACAGTGAAGATTAGTGTAGGAGGAAAAGCAGAAAACTTCCTTTCTCTTCCTTTCTTAATGGCTTGAGAATAGAGCTGTCACTCCACTAAAGTGAAGGGCTTTCCGAGAAAAAACAAGCGAAGGAACTGAGATACCTTCAAGGTGGAGCAGGTTTCTCATGTGATCTTCTTGTGTTAAATGCCATTTCATACACTGTCAACTCTCACATTGCTGTCTCTGGCCCAAAACTCCACCCTGAAAAGGAAATCTAACTGCAGATTCAGTCTCTGTAATTGGATATCTAACATTACAAAATGGGCATGTTCAAAACTGAACTTATTTCTAAATCCTCCCTCACACCTCTCAGTCTTCCCTCATCATAGTAAATGACAACTCCTTCCAGTTTCTCCAGTAAATGTTATCAGGGTCATCTTTGACATTTCTTTTTCTTACATCCTATATTCAGTCTATAGGAAAATTGTAACAATTCTTCCTGTAAAATTCAATCAGAATCCACTTATTTCTTTTCATTCCTTCTCCAACACTACTTCCCTGGAGCAAATCTCCATCAGCTCTTGCCAAGATTATTGAAATAGGTTCTGAATTACACATCTTGTCTTTGCATTACCTCTCTCTATTGTGTTTTTGTTGTTGTTGTTGTTTTATTCTGTTTTTACAGCTGCTAAAGTAATCTTCATTTAAAAAGATAATTTGATCATGCCACTTCTCTCCTCAAAACTTTACAAAGCTTTCCTATCTCTAAGGGTAAAATCCGTGAAGCCCTCACAATGATTAACCTCACAATATAGCTAACCTTGCAGCCTCCTGCAGCCCCGCACATCCCCCCACATACTTCTCTGAACCTCTCTCTTCTACCCTTTTCCTTTCCCTTGCTCATTTTTTTTTATTGTATTTGTTGTGCCTGGTATGTGGCATAAATGCTTTCATTTCAGTTCCTTTGTACTTGATGGTTCTTAGGCCTGGATCTTTTCTCTTTCTTCTTTACTTTCTTCCAGGCTCTGCTCACAAGTCTCTTTCATACGGGGGCCATGGCCAACGCATATACAAAATAGCAGCATTAAGCCCTGAGTATTCTCTAGCTCTCTTATCCAATTTTATTTTTGCTATAGCCTTTATCACAATATGACATAGTATATTTTTTTATTTTTATGTTTTGCTTTCTTTTTCCCAGCTAGCATGTAATTCCATGAAGATAGGGCTGCATCTATTTTATATAATCCTATATCTAAGGTACCATATAAAATATAGGACATGTAGTTAAACTTTAATTCTGGATGAAGTCAATAATAAATAATTTTTAGTATAAGCATGTCCCAAATTTCACATACTTTTAATAAATTATTTGTTTATCTGAAACTCAAATTTAACTGAACACCTGCATTTTTATTTGCTAAATTTGGCAAGCCCATCCATATGTCCAGTGCTAAAAACAGTAATCGACATAGAGTAAGCACTCAGTAAATATTTGTTGCATTAATAAGAAAAAAATGAGTTTTGTGGCCATCAATGGTAGAGCATTATTCGAGTATTCTTAGGAAAAACTAATGTATATCCTTAGGGGCTTAGAAGAGCATGTGCATCAAGAACCTGATGCCCAACTCTATCCTAGAAAAGTCTAAAGACCAAATGTTGGCCAAAGTAACCATGATCTACATAATTAAGATTGAAGAATTTATAGTCGGATATGGTACACTCTCTTCCTCCTCTTTGGCAGGATAAGGATACAATAAATTCCCAAGGGAAAGTAATCTAGTTCATATAACCTGGAAAGTACCTTGGCCAAAGGAGTTGTCTATTACGGAAAGAGTACTACAGCAATAAAAGTCTATGAGTGGGCCACTAAGGAAGGGATATGAAAAGCAATCATATATAGGAATTTGCCAGGGAGAGCATCAACCAAGGCAGAAAACTGGAAATGCATGTTCCCTGTGAGGGAGCCAGCATTTGAAGGTCAGCCATGACAGTGGACAGTTATGTCTGGATTATAACAACATGACTCATTTGTCTCTCGTTATTTAACCATCATTGACCCTATGCCATATCTAGAGGACAGAAAGCAAAACAGGAAGGAAATCAATAAATATTTAAAAAAGACATGACACCCTTATTTCCATGTTATAAATTCCTGAATTGAAAGTCAAAGTAAAACTAAAAGGAGAGAAAGTGAACGAATAATAATATGTTTATAGAAAAATAAAGCCATTTCCTGTATTCCACTGGGTTTAATATAGTCACTGTAAGTTAACTTCAGGAATGATGTGGAACAGCAAAAAAAGTGAAAGCCAGGGTAAGAATGATTGAAAAATAAGGAGAAAAGAACTTGAACATATGTGTTCAACAAAGTTTAATGGTAATTTAAATATTGCACATCCTAGCCAGACTATAAGATGCACAAAACACCACATTAGCATTTAGGAAGTCTAAAAATAATTATGATATAGATTAACTGTCCTAACAAGGCAGTTAAAATGACAGAAAAGTGTAATTATAAGGAAATAATAGATGAGATATCATAAAGATATACATGGTTAACTGCTAGATGACTTGTACAGACAATGAGTAGTTTCGAAGAGAGAAATATAAATTGGGCCATAGTAGATAAGGAATATTATGAGTATGTGAGATTTTAAATGTGTGATTAGTAATAAAAATGATTTTAATAGGAGTCATAGAGAGAAATTACATCTCAAGTACTCAAAACAAGAGCAAATGTATAAGATGGAAAATGTTGTTAAAGGACTATAAATTTTTTCTTTGTTTCCAGCAGACCAACAATAGTCTGAAAATTCATCTAAGTGCAAAAAATCAAAACTAAACTAAACTAAGGGCTGAATAAATTTTTAAAAAAATACTTTAAACCCATCAATGAACCTTCAAGAAAATATAGGAAATAACCAAGGGCTAAAAATTATAGCCACCATGAATTTTAATCAGTGTTAAACCAACTGGATATTAGAAGTGTTCCTGGAAGGGAAAAAAAATATACTACCAGTAAAGTAGAATTTGAGAGACTGACATTAGTCTGAAGTAATGGTTTTTAGGCCATGAGCCTACACACTGTTGTGGAGCAGAATCTGAGACCCCCACATAAAACTGGGATTCCTGAAGGGACTACATCCTCAGTGGAACTAGAAAAAAATATATATCAGCCAGAAAAGAGAAACTACAGAAGAAACTAGATCTACTTCAGGTCAAGAAGGAAAAATAATTAAATAATAATAACAACATAATCTCCTCTGAAAATTTGTAACTTTATATGGATCTGAAAAATTGTAACTGCAGAAGCAACTCAAAATGGCCTTATCCTGTTTAACAAGATACTAAATTGCTTTTTTAGAGACAACAGACGAAAAACACAAATCAGCAGCCCAAGTATGTGCAGAAGAAAGAACTTTGACCGATAGATGCACCCAGAACCAAAGTCCCGCCCAACCTCCCCCAACCTAACGATAACTTGAACACCTAGACTCACAGAAACCAAGGGTCCATTGTTCAGGGAGATCTCATGTTGATGTCTCTTTACCATAAATGGCCAGGTTCCAAGTTCATCTAATTAAAACTTGCCGCACCAAAGCTTTAACATACCTGATCTCTCCAAACCCTTAAAAACCCACGGCCCAACCTCTGGATTGGGGATTTCAAGCTTTTGAGCAATAACTTTCCCTTTCTCCTTGCTTAGCGCTCTGCAAACAAAGTAATTTTAATTTCTCCACTGCAATTCTCAATGTTTAGTGTTTTGCTCTGCTAGCGCCCAGTGGACAAACTCTTTATGTCTGTAACAAAATGAATGTATATAACTCATATCAATGGAAAATTCCATGATAAATATTATATAATAGAGATTAGTATTTCCCCTCATAAAGGTAGGATTGAAAAAAAAGGAAAAAAACTTCAACAAATACCAAATTCATTATTAAATAGTAGAATGTTTTCTTTAATTGAAGGAAACAGACAAGATGTCTAATATCATTCAACATTTTATAGAAAGTCTTTGCTGATCCAGAAAGGCCAATAAATACATTAAGATGGTAAGATTACATATATTTATATACCTATATATACCATATCTCTACCTATATTATCTATTTTAAATGGAGAGAAATAAAATCTACGATCTCCTTATTATAATTAATGAAAGTTCAGCAGGGTGGCTAGTTAAAAGAGCAATATATAAAAAATGCATTTTTATAGTTATTCAAACAGTATAGTTTTAGAAAAGATGACACTTACATTCCATATATTTGTGTATATATGTATATAACATTTATTAATGATTCTAATAAAAGATGGATGCAAACTTTATAAAGATGTTTAACTTTTTTGAAAGGCATTATTGACGTAATTAAATGGAAACATTGTGATCATTGAAAGGAAGTCACGGCATTATAAAATTCTTAATTATCTCTAGTATCCTATAGATTTAATGCTATTACAGAAAACAAATAAAATTTTTGTATAAATTGATATTGATTTAAACTTTATACAGAAAACCTAAAGGTCAAGAACTTTAGGAGAATGATATCAGAAAGAACCATAAGCCTTCAGAAATTTACATAAACCTATAGAAATTAGGTTAGAGACAAAGATACAAAGATTAACATACATTGGGCGGTGGAGGCGGGCGGGGGGCGAGCGGGGGAGAGAGAGAACAAGAGAGAGCGAAACAGAACCAAGCATAATTGAAAACCTGATATCTGAAAAGATAGTATTGGAAATCTGTAGGAAAAGATGGTTTATAAATAGTACTGAGAAAATGTTTTCATGTGGGAAAGCATTAAATTGTTTTCTTACTTGATACTATTTAAAATTAATTTCAAGTTTAGTTTTTCTGGAATTAATGTATATGTAAAAAACAACAAAAATTTGGAGAGTAGAGAAACATCTCCATGGTCTCAATAAGTTAAGAATACCTTTAAAAAGACACAAAAAGTATACATGAAATGGGGAGAATATAAGTTTAGTCTATTCAAAGAACACCTTAAAAAGTGAAAGTCAGTCTACAAAACAGAGAAGGTATTTGTAATGATAATAGGCATTAAATATTCATGATATGTAAAATCTCAAGTATTAATTTAAAAGAATAACAATTAAGAATGGGCATTTCATAGAAAAGGAAATATAAATGACCAAATAACATTTTTAAAATGTGTTTAATTTCATTAGTTAGAAAAATTACTACCTCTAAACTGGCAAAAATATAAAGATCTGACAATACAAATACCGCAAGCATATGGAACAAAGGAATCTCATCCATTTGGAATGCAAATGGAACTGGCCAAAAAAAGTTTGGAAAATAATTTGGCATTTGCAAATTAATGTGCTATAGCTACAGGCATCTATATAGATGAGTTTCAAAAAATAATTCTGAAGAAAAAAACATGAATACAGAAGTAACATAAGTAATAGTATATCTCTCATGGTACCTGTGAATATTCAATGACAAGATACTTGTAAAACACATAGAACACATACACAGTGCCTGCCACATAGCATGTATTTAATAAATGTTAATTATTATTGCTGCTGTTATTACTACTATTATGACTATTCAAGTAGTTAATTAACAAAACACAAACATTTGATTAATTCAGGGAAAAGAAGATCACAGACTAATCATTTCAAACAATTGTTGATAATATGTTGTATTCCTAAAGAACTGATACTGAATCAAACACTTTGAACTTATGAAAACAGATATAAATTCAGAAAATGAGATTTTTTTTTGTACATTTAAGGAGCTTGACCTATTATCTACACATCTTCTGTATGGATAATAGTTTTCAGATGAAATTATAGGACAAGGAAACACTAAAATAACACCTTTACAAACTTGTACCTCTCATAATCTATTAGATTATGATTACTTCAATATGCAAGGGAAAAATAAAGTAACTTATCTAAGATTCTATAGTTAGTGGGCAACAGATCTAAAATAAACTCCCCTTTTCTTAAACATGCCTTACACTCTTATAATTACTAAATCTCAAAGCAACCTCAAAATGCAGATCACCTAACCAGATATGTTTCCTCTATTCTTCCTTTGAATTGTATTTTAGTGGAATCTGTATTTTATTTTCTATTCAATTGCATAGTTACCATGAGCAGAAATATGTGTTCTCTTTATAATCCCTACATTACTTCATGTTATTTAGTCGTCATTGTTTAATATAAATATATTGGCCAATTAGTTCCTCTGAAGCACAAGTTAGATAGCAGAAGTGAGTTGGAACTCTTTCTTTTTGTTCAATTCTGCTGACAGACAAGATCAGGAAACGGATGCTTTCTCTTCTCATTTCTATCAGTTTTTATGTTGTTTCTTATGCACATAATTAAAGTCACCGACTTCTTGGAGGACTGATCCTTTGATCATTATGTGATGTAAATTTCTTTGCTATGAAGTCTACATTATCTCATTAACATATATATTCTGTTTTTTAAAAAAATAATATTGCCATAATATATCTATTTTCATTCATTACTTTCAGTCTACCTATGTTGTATTTGCAGTGAGCTTCCCAGAGACAACATATAGTTGTTCCGTGTTTTCTCATTAGATCCACAAATCTCTGTCTTTTAGTTGGTGAATTTAAAATTACATTTAGAGTTATTGAACTTTAAAGCTAAGTCTGCCATCTTATTATTTGTTTTCTTTGTTTTCCTGCTTTTTATCACACTTTTTCTTTTTTTCTAGCTCTCCTGTGCGTTACTTGAAACTTTTGTAGTATTATATCTTGTTTTTTTAATGCTGTGTTTGATTAAGTTGTGTTACTTAGTTTTCTTAGTGGTTGCTCTTGGTTTTCTGATATACATATATAACTTATTACAGCTTATTGTTATTAACAGTTTACCACCTTAAGTGAAGCATTAAAACCTCCCTTCTACTTAGGTCTCTGCATTCTTCTCATCACTTAAATATAATTGTTTTGAGTATACTATCTATATACACGGACCACCCCAACATGTTATAATTTTGCCTCAAGTATCATACATAAGAAACTCAAGAATGGTCTATTACATTTATCCCAACTTTTACCTACTGTACTATTTTCTTTCCTTTTTAAAGTTCCAAACATTTTCTGTTACTATTTCTTCCTGTTTGAAAACTTCCTCTACATATTCTTATGATGTTTGTCTCTTTACTCTTTACAAACATATAAGACTATGCTGACAATGATTTTGCTTAAGTTTTTCTTTGCCTATAGAACAATTTTAATTGGAAAAAAAAACACCTTGAAAAGATTTAAGAAGGTCAAGAATGTTTGATTAGGAAAAAGAGAGACTAATAAATGAGATTTCTTGATCTATAAGATATTGGATTATAAAGATATGACTATATTGTAGTTATGACTTATATCACATAAACTACATATACATATGCATGTGATTTTAGTGCTATATACATACTTATTTATTTCTCATAACAGCCCTATAAGAAAGTTACTATTTTTATCTCTGTTTTCCACTTAAGGAAACTGAGGCACAGAGCAAATAGAAAATATCTATTGGGTAAAAAAGAAAGAAAATTATATTTTTCTCTTGATAGAAAAATTTTGTCATTTTTGTCTTTATTATGTTATCTTTTTCTAAATTATTTCTATTGAGTATAGAGTACATTTAGAACTAAAAAAAATTCCAAAAACTGTTGGTCAGTGATGCATTGGGCCATTTTGAACAAACTTCAGTGTAAATATCAATACCAGACAAGTTAGAATATAAAGCAAATGTAAAAATTGGATAAAATAAATATTTTATATTACTAAACTATGTAATCAAAAATTGAAACAATTAGTAAAATAATTACTGGAAATGATTGACATTACTTTTAATAAAGTAAATGCTAATGATAGCAACCAAATCTCCCTCTTTACAAAAATTTACTATGATTTTCTTTACATTAAAATATCAAAGAAGTAAAGATAAAGTTATACAAGTCATATTGTAGCAAAGACTTCTTCTACTATGGGAAAAAATATTTAGAATACTCATTTTTAATTCATATATTCTATTTCGGAGAGTCTACTTTAAGAAATTCACTCTGAACAAAGCAAAAACTTTGTGCATAATAATGATGATTACTGATATCTAGCTTAAATATTTCTGCATTTTGAATTTTGGTATAAATTACATAAAGACAAATTATTCTGGCTCAAATAATGTTATGATATTTTCTGAAATTCACATTGATTATCTAGACAACATGAAAATGAACCTTTCCAAAAGCCATGCGGATCCAATTAAAAATGGGAAGAGGACCGGAACAGACATTTTTCCCAAGAAGACATACATGTGGCCAACAAACATATGAAAGGATTCTCAGCACCGCTAGCTATTAGGAAATGCAAATCCAAACCACAATGAGATACCATCTGACACCTGTTAGAATAGCTATTATCAACAGGACAAGTAATAATAAGTATTGAAGAGGATGAGAAGAAAAAGAAACCCTCATACATTGCTGGTAGGACTGCAAATTGCTATAGTCACTATGGGAAACAGTATAGAGTTTCCTCAAAAAACTAAAAATTGATCTACCATATGATCCAGCAATCCCTCTACCGGGTATTTAACCCAAATACTTGAAAAGCCATATCTGAAAAGATATTTGCATACCAATGTTCACAGCAGCATTATTCACAGCGGCCAGGACATGGAAGCAGCCAGTGTCCTACAATAGATGATTAGATAAAGAAGCTGTGGTACATATATACGATGGAATATTACTCAGCCATAAGAAGAAATGAAATATTACCATTGCGACAACATAGATGGACCTCGAGATACTCATGCTAAGTGAAATAAGCCAGACAAACAAAGTTGAAAATCACATGATATCATTTATATGTGGTATATAAACCTAAAAGCAACAACAACAACAACAAACCATGACAAACAATCAGAGACTCATGGACATGGACAATAGACTAGTGGTTACCAGAGGGAAGAGGAAAGTGGGGAGGTAAATGAGGTAAAAGAAGTCTAGTATGTGGTGACAGAAAGAAATCTATGTGCAGTGAACATGCAATTCAAAATATGTAGGACTTACTGTTGAATTATACGCTTAAAACTTACTGGATTTCATTATCCAATGTCACTATAAAAAAAAAAAAAAGCCATGTGAGCATTAAAAAAAACTTTATTATTACCATCATTTATTTTACCTATAATAAAAGGAGCTACCTGGTCTGCTATCAGGTGATGATATTGTGATGACGAGAAAATGTTCAATTTTTCACACGTACACAAAAAACTTCTCGCTTTTAGCCAGAATCTTATTTACTTGAGGCAATAGTACAGAACTTGTTTGACTATTTTAACTTACTTAACCAGTAAATTAATTAATGGAATTTTAATCAAACTACTGTGTGTGTGTGTGTGTGTGTGTGTGTGTGTGTGTGTGTGTGTGTGGACAATGGGGTCTAGAATAAAGCAAAGAAAAAAACAAATTAACATCTGTTATATCCAATAAGTACCTAACATGGTTACAGACCCTTCTCACATATTTTATCTCATTTTGTGCTCTTAACACAGCTGTTAAGTATTATAATTCCCATTTTATTCATGATAAAACTACAGCTCAGAAAGTTTAAGTAATTTGGTCAAAGCTATAAAGCCAGCAAGGAGCAAAGTCTGAATTCTAATCTAAAATTACTGATTAACAAGATGATTTTCTTTTCATTATACTACTACATTAATAGATTGAACTAATTTAATTGTTCAGTGACTTTAGAGACAAGTCAAATTTTTCAGAAAAGACAGAATTATTTATAGATACACCTAGAACAAATAGCCCACATTAGAAGATATCCAATCGTCTTGGCAAAATGAGCTTTGACTTTGCTTTATAAAAGAGTGAGATTTTGCTTTGTAAATGAAGATAGACTTAAGCAAAATCTATTTGAGTCATTTGATTATAAGCATACCAACTCATGAGCAAAGGAGATACAAATAGTAGCATTTAGGACTATTAATCCACATTGAGCATTGGTTATCTATCTTAGTCTAATTATACTATAATTTTGTTTCAAGATGACAGAGACTCAGTTCAATCTCTCAATAACAAAAATGTTCCACTGAAAATGCAGACGGTTTTGTATGTTGAAAATTAGGAACAAAGTATCTTGTTTATCATAAATTAAAATGTTCAGATTTCTTTTTATTTGCCTAGAATCTCATGCTTAATTCCAGTTACCTTTATTTTTGCTTACATGAACTGGGTGTTGTCAAAGAGTAACGGAGTCTAACATTTGCTTTCTAACAGATGGCCA
>NW_011889170.1:592030-598965 GCF_000151845.1 Pteropus vampyrus
CATGCTTAATTCCAGTTACCTTTATTTTTGCTTACATGAACTGGGTGTTGTCAAAGAGTAACGGAGTCTAACATTTGCTTTCTAACAGATGGCCATGATCATTAGTTCATCCTTCTGATTATGACTTTAAAAATTAAAGGGTCATCACTACTCACATTTTTTATTGATTTCAGAAAGTTAAATATATTTTTTTCTGCCAAAAATTTAAAATTTTTCCAAATTATACCTTAAAGCACTTAAAAAATAATGTCTACTTTTCTTTCCTTTTCATTAAGTCTGGAAAACAGGAAAAAAAATGACAAATGGATAATCCTAAACAATGGATTTCAAATACTTAAGACTAGAATACAAAATATTGATCAATAATTTTCTGCTATACAAAACATACATGACTTTTTTTGTATAAGCATAAAAATTCAAAATGAGTTATTCACTTTTATAAGCTTACCTATTAAGAAAATGTTTTGTGAAATTTTATAAAAATCATAAATAAATTAAGAATCTTATCTGTTCTCATTTTTACAATGTGCTAGCTATGCTTGTTCTATTTGACCATCATCCACTACTTTGTAATTTTTAGTTATTGTGCTTTAAAAATAACCTAATATAGTAGCAATTCTGTTAAGACTTCAAATGATTTACAATATTTCATTTTTCCTTGACTATTTCAGTTCTATCTCAAAGCCAATGTACTCAAAAATTTTGACTTGAGTTGTCATAAATTAAGTTGTAGTTAATCTTAAAACAGAAATTCTTAAAGTGATGTAGAGTTGAGAGAACTACAATATACAAACACCTCTTATACAGCAAGCAAGTTTATTCTCCACAATAATTAATAATTTTAGAAGTGCCAAAGCTTAAAGGAAAAACTCATATATAGTTTGCTCAAAGTCAGACTGAAGTTTTTAACTTCAGTAATATGCCTATGTATATAACCAGTTTTCCTGGATGAGTTAAAGTGACTAGCAAGTAGATAATGCCTGTAAGATGACTAGGTAAATGACCTTTAAAATAGTGAGTATTAAATGGTTAAATCATAAATCTGAGGATCCAGAGGAAAGAAAGTATGTGTAACGGTGAAAGAATCATAGAATTCAATGGTTCCTATAAAAAATCATAGACAGCATGAGACCAGCCTTCTCGTTACCAGAAAGCTAGGAGCATAGAAAACCCTCCTTTTACTGCTATATGTCTCAAAGGCAGTTGAACAATAATAGAAAGATGTGTAAAGTGTGAATAGAAAGTTACACATAAAAGTTTTAGATATGAAAAGAGGGTACATAGACACATTAAAAGGAACGTAATGGTTGAGATTGATGTTACTAGGTACTAAGAAGCTGCAGATGGTTTTGTATGATGACAAATAAGTTATATTCAATTAAAACAGTCATAACTGGAACCACAGGAATAAAATCAATTCATATTTTGTACTTAAAACTGAACTTTGAAGTGTTTCAGAAAAAAGAACACCTAATTCTCACCAACAAGGATTCAATAATCCAAGTAAGAGAGGCTGCTCATGAAAGGACTTTTCTGGAAGAAATACCCTGGCACCTGGATTCTGCTAGCAGGTCCTACTTTGAAAATCACGTGTACGACACTGAAGGAGGAAAAGGAAGGGAAGTTTTCAAAGGAAAAAGAATTAAATCAATAGCCTAGATAGAGCCAAGGCTGGAGACAAAGGTAAATTCCCAGCAAGGTGAAAGCACATATTGAAAGTGAGCTGAAAGAGGAGTCACTAAAGGAGGTTGAAAGCATGAGCCATGACAAAACATGTGGGTGGATTAAGCCAGGGATTTAAAGATCTAAGCCTGAGAATTTGGGGAGGTTCTGAGGATTTCCTTTTATGAAGGCACTATACAACCTTGCCTGGCCAAGACAGACTCTTAAAAAGTAATGAGAAAGAGAGAGAATGAGAGAGAGAAAGGATTCTCTGCAATTAGTATCACATATCCTAAAATGAGAAAGTAATAATACATCACAACTCATGTAAAATGAGAATGACATAGATTGTGTCAAAATATATCAAAAGACAATACAGAACCTAGACTGTTTAAGAAAAAGCAGATTAAAAGTTAGACTAGTTATATTTTCTCTATTTTCACCTAAATATGAGTATCTTCAATTCCTCAGAGAAGAGAAACTATTTGTATATTCAAGGAACTCATTGTGTTTTTATAAATCATCTTACCAGGAAATTACTAATTTTTCTGGCCGTATAATGTGATTTAGTCAAACAACAATTATTGTTTATCTTTAAACAGTTTAGAATTAAACAATATTTCAAACATTTTAATATTTGTTTATTCGACAACATTTAGCAAGTATTTTGGGGGCCTCTGCTATGTGATAAGCCCTACTCTAAGTCCTGAGAATAAGACAATAAGCAAAAGGGGTAAAAATTCCTTTCCCTTGTAAAGCTTTCATTATAGTAAAAGAAAAAGAGGGGAGGAGAGGGGAGGAGAGGAGAGGAAGATAGAAAGAAAGAAGGAAAGAAAGAAAAGTTAGAAAAGAAAAAGAAAGGCCATAAAAGAATGAAAGAAGGGCCAGTGTGGCTGGAGCACAGTGTTGCGGGCCTTATAGATAATGAAAGCATAAATTTTGTACAGAATGGACACAAGTGATACCTGAAAAGAAGATTTTGGTGCCTGGAGTGGAAGAATGCATAATTGGCTGGCTGACAAGTTGCGACCTCAGTCAGCTTTCTTTTCTTTTTTACCTGTTTAGATACAAAAGAACTTTTGATACTAATTTTTTCCTCCTGTTTTTAAATGGAGCATATGGGCACATAAGCAAAATGGAGAGGAAGAATATTAAAGGTTTCTAATCTCAAAATTTCCAATACTTCTAAAATCCAAGAAATAAAAGTTCTCTGAAAAATTTTCAAAACAAAGACAGATTTACACTTTAAATTACTTAATAAAAAAGGAATCTAGCAATTTTCAGCAAAATATGACCACTAAGGAGAAGGTATCATTTCTAGACTACTTTACTTCTATTATATTCATGACATGGAAACACAAAAATGACCATATCCATAAGCTCCACTGTGTACACATTTGATCTTGATATTTTTGGCATGTTTTACCTCAAACTCCACCACATCTGAAACATCATCACCAATTGGAACAGGCCTAAATTTTGCCTCATATGTGACAGCCTGTAAAATTTTTGTTTTTCATGCTGAGAAGTTTTGAGAGACAGAGATTCTAATAATTTTCAACACAATATATCCATTTACCATCATATAGAATTCATCCTGGCAAAGAAAAAGGATGATTGTTTCTATAGCTGTCCTTTCATTTTCTCCCCAAATTATTATTTTTTTAGTAATTCCAGGAAGTTAAAAACTAATGTGAAATACATTAAATTAGTTTTTAATTTAAAATTAGCTACTTTTTTCTACTTCTCTCCCCCAATTTTCCACATAATTTATAATGTTTACAAATAGTATAAATAAAACTCGTATGAAATTCTAAGATTTCCATATGAATTTAATTCTCTTCCTCCAGATAAGGGTCCAATTCTCCCTTTCCTGTAGACTGTAAGACAAATTATATATCAGCCATATGTATAGCAATTGTTTTTTAAGTATTTGACCTAAGGGTACATTTTTTAAAAAATAGCTTAGAGTTCATTAAATCATTAAAATGATTTCTTCATTTAAATGGTTTCAAAAGAAATTCAATGTCCAAGGTACCTTCCTCATTACATATACCCAAGAAAATGTAGCAAATAGATTAATGAAACTGATAAAACCGATAATTTATTTTTGCCATACTATGAAAATTCACAGAGAGCATGAGAAGTATAGTCTCATTAAGACTTGTAGTTTACTCTGCCAGAAGTGAGCACTTGCAATGGATGAAAAGAAGAAAGATTTGGCTTTAAAACTAGAGATTTCTCTTTCATTTTGAAGATCCCTGGGAGAAAAAAAAAATTTGGTTCCTAGAGAAATTGATAAGTGTTTCGGCACCTACCTCTATTCCCCCATATGGTTTGTGAACACTTGTTTCTAAATTTTCAAGATATCCTGGAATCTCTGTAGCTGCATCTCCAACAAACAAGAGGGATTTACTTAGCTTAAGTTCACAGAGTGTATATAGTATTTTGACCTTAGATTTCAGAAATATATTTGCCTTTATTAAAAAATAAACTTGATAAAGTACTAGAAGAAGAACAAATATCTTTGTAGAGAAATTACTTGCTCAAAATGCCCATATCTAACCTATAATTGACTTCTGAAAACCTCTGTGTGGAATAATTCACACTGAAGACTTTATAGGGAAAAATTAAATTGGTAGAACAAGATCACAAGTATTAATGTGAACGCCTCATAAATATGTTGCATTTTCACAAAACTAAAATAAAGTGATACTCATTATAAAGAAAACATTGATATTATACATATCTCAGTTAGTACTGATTGGCAATGAACAATTTGTCATCTTGTATTTTTATTTTTAGAAAGAGCAAGATGATTTTATAAATTGGTTTTACTGTTGTAATTATTATGATTGTGAGAGTCCAAAAATAACAGCCACCTGCCACCAGTAAATGTCCCATAAATATTATTAAATGAGTGAACTTAATAAATGAGCCTCCATTCAAATGCAAATGCTTTTGAGTTTATAGCTCAGAGATTCTAACTGCTCCCCCAGAAGCACATATTGAGACAAAGTACTAATCAGCAGATCCCTTGATAAAAGGCTTAGCTGACTCACTCCTAATAGACACAGGAGTGTAGTTCTAAAGGACATCTTGACTTTTCCTCAGCTTCCGTTATCTCTCTAGAGATTTTATTCCCACTTTTTTCTCATACTTTGTCTTTTGTTTTATCTCCCTTGTCTAATCCAATTTATCAGTTTCTTCTTTTCTAATATTCCAGCAATGACTCAAAATCAATCTATGCTAAAATTAAATTATCAACATTACAGAAAAAGCATAAAGATGTAAAACCACATATATTAAAATCTTACTTGCAAATTCATTGCAATTAGAATTTAATCTTGACTTCTATTTGGGAATCAAAATCTTTGTAGTTTTCTAAAGAAACTTTGAAAATTCAGTCTACCTTTTCACATCCTGACTGTCTCATTTGGGCCATCTCTTTTAACAGGTGTATTCTCAGGGAACACAAACTAATTGCAATTTGACCAGACATAATTAAAATGGCAATTACTCCCTGCCCTCCCCCAATATATAATGTATTTTTAATTGATATTGGATTATTAGTCCCACTGATTTTCCCTTGAGTAGATAATATGGAGGTAAGTTTATATGGTAACTAACAAAGGAAAGGAAATATTGCTTAATAGACCACAGACTGACTTGTTTGCAGAAAGCTGAATTTTCTCTTGTTCACCAAGGCACAGATTTGCTCTTACACCCATCGGTAACTGACTCCCAATTCTTAAATTAAAAAAAAAAAATCAGTTTGATTAGTACTCAGCTGCAAAAATAAGACTTAAACATCTGCCTGCTTCTCTTCTTAGATCATTTTCTCTGGAGGAAGTCTGCAGGACAAGTAGTGCTGAGATATCTTTATCACAAAGAACTATGGTCTCCTGAAAACAACCAGCATTAACTTGTCAAGTGTGTGAGTGAGCTACTTTGGAAGTGGATCCTCCAGCCCCATTCAAGCCTTCAAATGACTGCAGCCTCAACTGGCATCCAGACTGTAATTTCTTTCATAAGAAGCTCTGGGACCAAACCCTCAAATGAATCTACTCCCAAATTCCTGACCCACAGAAACTGTGAGATCTAAATGTCTTTGTTTAAGCTGCTAAGGTTTGGAGTAATGCAGGCATAGATAGCTGATAAAGGTTTTGACTTAGGATAATCATTCCACGATCCATCCTGGGCTATCCTCCTGGACTTTATCCTGCATCACAATGATGTGGCAAATGTGTATGAGTACGATTCTCCATGCCAATAAGGGGATGACATTTGCTTTCTACCATGTCTCACTGTTTTGACTATTCCGAGAGAGAGACTTCAGACAAATCTATATCTCTCCAATTTTTTGCCATTATATTTCTCCCATTAATACATTTCCAGATCCCTTATTTAAAAAAAAAATAAAAAACTAAAGAGATATCCAAGGAATTCTGCTGTTTATGAATTATGTCAGAAGCATATTCCCCAAAATATTTACAAAATATCAAGAAAAGCTATACAGTTTTATTGCTGGGAATAAATGCCACAGGAAACAAGAAGAGCTCATTGGATGAGAGGAAAATCCTTTCTGTTCAATCTAATAAATCCCCATATTCTTTTAGACAGGGACCTTGGTCATTACATTTTCTTCTTCGTAGAGCTCCTTCAAGCAGCCCTGAAGAGGGGAAATAAATCAGCTAACTGAACAGGTGCTTAATCTCTTTCTGAGGGCAGGAAAAACAGGGAGGACATTAGGATTCTTGGTTACTTTTACTGAAAAGTTTTTTCAATTTCCTGAGAATGATGTCATTTAGCTATTAGCTGAAAATAGCTAAGCTTAACTAATAGAAAGTGGTAAATTAAAAACAACAACAACAAAAAATACCTTCCGCTTTCAGAGGCTTAATATTAGCTTCACTAAATTTCTTATTTCAGGCATTATTCAAGCAATAATTATATAGAGTAAAAAAAAAAAATCTGTTTACGAGTTTTCTTCTGCCACAAATTTACCACCAACCTTACCAGAGAAAAGCTGGTATTGCACCTTTCCTTGTGAACTTATGTTCAGTTTTGAGTCCATTAAAAAAGATAAAGAAAGTAATAGGAGGATTTTGGCCCTTTTGGGAAGAACATCTACATTTATGTAGTACATACCCAGGTATTATGTGTAGCAAGCAGGTGAAGCTCACCAAGAGGCTCAGAGCGATAATAGTGTGAACAGAGGTGAGAAAGAGCTAAAAGAGACTGCATTTTCTAGGACCCTTTTTTCAGAGGTT
>NW_011889170.1:599015-601294 GCF_000151845.1 Pteropus vampyrus
AAAAAAAAAAATCTGTTTACGAGTTTTCTTCTGCCACAAATTTACCACCAACCTTACCAGAGAAAAGCTGGTATTGCACCTTTCCTTGTGAACTTATGTTCAGTTTTGAGTCCATTAAAAAAGATAAAGAAAGTAATAGGAGGATTTTGGCCCTTTTGGGAAGAACATCTACATTTATGTAGTACATACCCAGGTATTACGTGTAGCAAGCAGGTGAAGCTCACCAAGAGGCTCAGAGCGATAATAGTGTGAACAGAGGTGAGAAAGAGCTAAAAGAGACTGCATTTTCTAGGACCCTTTTTTCAGAGGTTTAACTGACAGATGTGGGACACGTGGTCATTTTCACAGCAGGCCCTACTTGTCAGTTATTCCTCTGTTACTAACTCTGTGAATCAGCTTAATGAGGAGGTAGAGTTTAGAATTTCATTAAATGTCACTGCACAGCATTTCTGAGTATACCCTATTACCCACTTAAACCGTGCTGAGACTCACTTCCTCTCCTTACTTTTCCCTCCCCAAAGAGAATAAGAATTCCATCTACTTTTTGTTCCCCTTTAATCCTACTATTTATTCTTCTACTAACCAGTTACTTTAATATCCATAATCTTTTTATGATTCTCTCATCCCCTAATGAATCTAATACTCAGAAATCAAGAAACTCATAAGAAAATTTTTGCTACTTTGCATGTGTTGAAGTTTCATTCAATAGCATTGCCATTTGGGGGCAGGGGGAGATACACTTTTCCTTATTAGCAAACTAGCAATGTTTTAACCTACTTTCCATCACTAATACCGCTTTGCTTTTGAAAAATGCTAATATCCAATGAAATTAAACCAAGCCAGCCTGTCTTTTAATTTTTTTTTTCCTTTTCACTCATAAAATGCATAATACTAAAGCTGATTGCCTGGCTGACTCCATTATTAGATAACCCCAAAATGTCAAATGGTACTGTTCAAATTAGGTGAGCAGAGCAAAATTACTCGTCCCATACAGGGAAATTGTGAATCACTATAAAATTGGTGAAAAGAAGAAAAGAAGCTTATAAGAGTTTCGCAGTTTGAAATTAATAATTGGGTTTTGAGGTCTTGTATTTGCTTCCCTTTATTTTCACTTCATTTCCATTTAGGTACTGGAAGCCAACTGATTTAGAAGGAACAATTAAACTCTCTTGACACCATGGATCTCCCCATAGTTGGGTCATGACACTGGGCAATTAGGTGGTCCAATGTAGGTCATTCAAAATATAATCAGCTTTCCTCTATTTTCTTACAAGAGATAGTTAGTGCTCAAAACTAATCACCAGTGTTGCTAGGTTGGTTTTTGTTCATTTTAGTTGTTTTTAGATCCTCTTCAGGGAGATTTCCATTATTATTAACTTTATCTGGGAAATGAAAGTTGGTTCTGTTCTTTCTATTCATTGTGACTGAGGCAGAACTCATGTAAACAGATCTTAAAACTAGAATTTTTCCATTAATGCTATACTACTACTAAGATTATGAGACTTTTGTCAAAGAAAATTGTTTTAATCAGATCCTGCTCATTCAAAAGAGTACTGTTTCATGGGACATAGTCTATTCTAGGTGATTCTAAAACTGCCCGCACCGTAACTGGTCCAGTTAATAACAGAAAGTAAATCAGAAAAGTAAGCCTTGAGAGCTCAGTGAGTAGTAGCCATGAGTAAGTGCAATTCTGTACCTTAAAATACTTTCCCAAACAATAGAAATTGTTAAGATGGGAAAGAAGTCAGCAAGATAAAAAGCCTTAAAAACGTGACTCCAAAGTAACCATAAATTTTCCAAGAAAGCTATTCTATGGTCATGTGCCTTTTGGCAAAGCTCCCAAATAGTGAACATCCTTTTAGAGTACTAAAATAGAGGGATATTGTAATGTCAGTTTTGGCATTTGACATTCCCTAGGTATGACATAACTGATATTCTGAGAATATTCCAAGGGGAGGTGCTAGAGGGAGATCCAATCTAAGTATCACCCTGTCTGGAAGTCTTTCCACATGCCCCTGCTCAGTGTTACTTCCCTCTCTTCCGCTTTCTTAGCACTTTCCTCGACGCTCTTTGAAGGTAACCTGAATGCTGCATTCACAACTTATGAGTCTGCTTTCTCCACTAGATAGCTGCCCAACTCTAAATATGAGACTCAGTCAATTTGTGTTTCCAGAGCCTGATTCAGTATTAACCCTCATTACATTCAATAACAAATAAATATATCGGCTATCATGAACTCATAATCTAGCAGAAATTCCCAGAAAATGCTTTATTTTTTT
>NW_011889170.1:601344-608591 GCF_000151845.1 Pteropus vampyrus
ATTATGAGACTTTTGTCAAAGAAAATTGTTTTAATCAGATCCTGCTCATTCAAAAGAGTACTGTTTCATGGGACATAGTCTATTCTAGGTGATTCTAAAACTGCCCGCACCGTAACTGGTCCAGTTAATAACAGAAAGTAAATCAGAAAAGTAAGCCTTGAGAGCTCAGTGAGTAGTAGCCATGAGTAAGTGCAATTCTGTACCTTAAAATACTTTCCCAAACAATAGAAATTGTTAAGATGGGAAAGAAGTCAGCAAGATAAAAAGCCTTAAAAACGTGACTCCAAAGTAACCATAAATTTTCCAAGAAAGCTATTCTATGGTCATGTGCCTTTTGGCAAAGCTCCCAAATAGTGAACATCCTTTTAGAGTACTAAAATAGAGGGATATTGTAATGTCAGTTTTGGCATTTGACATTCCCTAGGTATGACATAACTGATATTCTGAGAATATTCTAAGGGGAGGTGCTAGAGGGAGATCCAATCTAAGTATCACCCTGTCTGGAAGTCTTTCCACATGCCCCTGCTCAGTGTTACTTCCCTCTCTTCCGCTTTCTTAGCACTTTCCTCGACGCTCTTTGAAGGTAACCTGAATGCTGCATTCACAACTTATGAGTCTGCTTTCTCCACTAGATAGCTGTCCAACTCTAAATATGAGACTCAGTCAATTTGTGTTTCCAGAGCCTGATTCAGTATTAACCCTCATTACATTCAATAACAAATAAATATATCGGCTATCATGAACTCATAATCTAGCAGAAATTCCCAGAAAATGCTTTATTTTTTTCCAATTTCGCATGCACAAAAAAAAAATGTTTACTTGCACATGATTCTAGGATATAGATGCTTTACTCTCTTAAGATTTGCTAATGTCATCAGTGAACTTCAAGCGACAATGTAATAATGTAGCTAGACCAACATATAAAAACTTAAGTGATCTGCCCATGATGAGGTTAAATTTTTCACTTATATCTAACATTGAAACTACAAACACCCTGTTGAAACTGCAAATATTCAATATGTGAACTATTTTCTCTTATATCGATACTAGAAACATATTAAATATTTATTTCCAATGATATGTAAGAATAATTTCCAATACACTTCTGAGTTTTGTTTCATAATTATAGAGTTATGAACTAGGCTATAAGAGCCTAAACTAATTTATACATCTTTCTAACATGTATATTGCAAATGATTCAAGGTACATAAAAGTCATTTGAAAATTGTAAAGCACCACATCACTGGGCCCTCAAAATAGAAGAGCTAAGTTTTAAGTCCCTGAAACTAGACATGAATAATAAAGTTTCAGATACCAAATCTCAGGGAATAATCAGCTATAAGAGTTGATCTACCACTTCAATTCATTGCACATGTATTACTATAGATCTTTTGCTGAATATACAGCATATTAGCCTGAGTTACTGCAATTTTGAGCCTTAATTTTTTATGAAAGAAATGGCTTACTTTCTAGAAACCATTGTGACATCTCTGGGGAAATCATACAAGATTCCAGCTGTGTGGAAACATAATCTATACATGATGTAAAGAAGAATCAATATTGTTAATGATAGGTCAGGTAAGATTTGTATTCAGGCAGGGTTTGTTAGGGATTGTCAATATAAATAAATAAGGGATCTATAATATTGTTTAATTACAAGTGAAAAACAGATCTCACAATATTTTGTCAATCAATGGCCTTCTAGTCAAGAGAAGTACTCTATTTGGTCTATTAAATTGGAAACTAGTAGAAATTTAAGAGACAAAAAAATGTGGAGGTTTTTCTGCAGAAATAAGCTAGAATAGAAATTACCCAATGTAATTTTTTGAGTACATGTATCCAAAATTTCTAATTTTTACAAATTCAAAATCATGTCAAAGAGAAAAATGGGAAGATCTAGAAAAATTTACAGAGCCGTTTCTGTTTAAGCTTAAGCAAGATTGTCTATGGACATACTGCCCTGAACATGCCCCATCCCATTTGATCTCAGAAGCTAAGCAGGGTTGGGCCTGGTTAGTACTTGCATGAGAGACCACCTAGGAAGACCAGGTGCTGTAGACATAAAAAATAAAAAATAAGGGATTGTAAGCTGATAAGGTCCTTGCAATCTGTGAGGTCAACCAAGTGTTTCCTCGCCTAAAAAAGAAAAAAAAAAGTTTAAGCAAGATCTCGCTATGCATTTAGAGAAAAGTTTAAGTTTTACTGTTTAGTTTTTTGATAATTTAAATTTCTAAAGGGAATATCAAGCTTTTTCTTTGGTTGGTGTAACTTAACTGTGATCTTATGTCACTAATCCAAAAATACAAGGCAGGGCATGAGGTCATGAATAATTCTTCCTCTCCTATACCTTAGAGTGGGGAAAAAAATTAGAAATTGCATATAAATGCTGATTCAAGAGGTTTATGATATCAAAGATGAAAACAATCATTTAATGCTACTTTATACTAAAATATTTTAAGTTTATTTTTCCATATAGATGTCACATGTACTTCTAATTATGGTATGTGTTGCCTGTATAAGAATGTATATTGTATATATATACATATATATAATTGCATATGTAAAACTTATATGTATATGCATTCTATATAAACATTTTGAGTATATTATATATTTATATACATTAATGTACTTATATGTAATTCTATAATTATATATATTTTTAGAATGTCTTACTGTCTTACTCACCATCATCACTCTTAGCATTTGAAAGTCATAGCTGTACTTCTTCTCTTACCATTTTCTCTTTACATCACTCAAATCAAATCAAGTTTTGACCCTATTATCTCACTTAATGTGATCTCTGCAAGATCATCTTACTTGCATTTTTGTATTTGACCATTGATTATCTCTTCTTTCTTAAAATAATACTCCATTTGCTTTCAAGAGACATTATATTTTTCGTTCTTGTTGTTTTCCCTCCTGGTTGGCCATTCCTCCTTAGGATCCTTTGTAGAAAACTTCACCTTGTCCTGGTCTCTAAGTTTTGGCATGCCCCAGAGTTTGGTTCTTGAGCCCAATCAGTTTTCTGTCTGTATTTTCTCTTTAGATGGTCTTATCCAGTTCTTTTGGCTTTAAACATCACCTACAGTTTTATAACTACCAAATGTAAATAACCTCACCCATGAACTTTAGACTAGGGTAGAAAAATTATTTACATGGCATTCCTGTTTATTTCTAATGACATCTCGAACTTAACATACCCCAAACTGAATTTCCCTTGTCCTGTGTTCCAAATTTTAGTAAATTACAAGTGCATTTATCAGTCCCTTTCTTGTCTCTTATAACTTATACTCAGTCCATTAGCACATCCTGTTGACTCCTTTTTCTCAATAAGTCCACATATGACTAAGTGTTCCCAAAATTTCAGGGATCTTGACATCTAATTTCAATCCAAAACACATTAACTTTGGGAAACACTGTGTAGAACTGACCCAAATTATAATAGCAGGGACCTATGTAAAATCATAGCAGAGTGGACTGACCTCTTGAAGAAACGAGCTACTGGTAGTTACCATCTTCTCTCTCCTCTTAATCCCTCATCATACTACTTTATCATACTTGTGAAGAAAATAATATATGAGTAGCACAAACCTTAGAAATATGTGACAATAATAGACCAATCCTATACGCAAACTCTTCACATTTTAAAAAGTGCTATCCCAACCATTAGTTCATTTGATTCAGAAAACCTGAAAAAGCCATCATTTATGTAGTATTATGATATCTTTAATGGTACGAAAGTTTTTACAATTGGGATAGAAAATTATTTTCTAAAGTCACAAACAAGAAATTAGTCATGTATGGCCACTGAGTCATATTTTTCATCTTAAAACCTTACTACTGATGCATAGAACACCAAGACAGACACAATTCTTATTACCACATTTTATATGTGTGCTACCTATCTGCTTTTCCCTCCTCTTGTTTCATTTCTGTGTATTATAGCCATAACAGCATCATACCCACTCTCTGCTTCGTGCTTTTTAATACAATAATCTCCACCACTTTGGAATACTCTATCTTCTTTGCTAAAAAAATTCCTTATCAATGATCAGGTCTCAACTAAATTGTCACTTTCTCTAGAAAGTGATACTCTAGAAAGTGATACTCTACTTTATTTTTCTCCCACTGGACTCATAAGTTCAGCAGTGACTGGGCCGTATTTGCAGCTGGTTTGGTACACCCCAGAGCCTCAAGTTCAGAGATGGTTTATTGTAAAACAAAGGAATGATGAGTGACCATAAAGTTTGAACATTAAACCTTACATGTAGTGTACCTGGTTCAGATACTTATCCATAATTGCCTATTAAAAAAAAAGAAAAAGAAAAAATTGATTTTAGCTCTGACATGTTAAAAGCATGGAAGTTATCAATCCAATCTTATATAAGAAAAAGCTTAAAAAAAAAAAAAGAAACCCTGAAAATCAACAATTTTTTTCTACCCTGCTAGAGAACAGAGATTGCGAGTCAAGACAACACCCTGAAATCTGGAAAGATAAGCAAATCTAGAGAGTCACAATTAAGATCCAAGATCATGTTAGCTAAAGTAGAAGCTGCTGGAGGCATGAATAAGAACTTAAGTGGTAATTGTGATGAAATGATGGAGGCTGAATTGACAAAATTGAGAGTGACAAACTCCTGGGGACTGCAGTCTTAGGATGGCCTCATAATTTTACAGGAACCCACCAGCTTCTCATAATGAAGAGGCAAGAAAGAGCCCCTTGTGGCCTAGGCAGGGGAAGGAAAAAAGAAACCATTACGAAACACACCACAATGTTCTCTATAACAAAATTCTACTCTCCAGGGAAAAGACTTTACCAGACCCTATTCCACACTAGGGAAGGGCAATTCTGACTCCAGTGCCCGATCTCCTTCCTGTTCCATCTAAGTGAAAGTCACAGCCCAGCAACAAAGGCCCACTAAAACATGGAGATTTAATCACAAGAATACATACTTCCATCTGCCACACATTACCATCACACTAATAATAACAATGTCTCTCTCTGTCTCTCTCTGTCTCTCTCTGTCTCTCTCTCTCTCTCTCTCTCGTCTCTAGGGAGGATCAGTTTGGAATGATCAAAGTCCACAGGGAAAATAAGAGCAAGGACAATAGAGAGATTTGTGGCCTTTGGTTTCTACAGCTAAGCAAATATGACACACAGCAAAATCCTAGCCAATACTATTTAGCTCAGTTCCTATTACCTAATAGAACATGTCCAGGAGAAAGGGTATACTGATTTGATAAGCAGCACAAAGGAAAGGAATCTCAAAGTGAAAGGTCCAGTTTAGATGCCTACCAAAGTTCTGAGAATAACTAGACAGATTACTTGTGATAAAGGTTCTAAGATCTGAGATCATTTCCACAAGAGAATCCACAAGTGTATCATTAACATGTACAGTCCTTCCGAGATGATTAATCAGATTAATTCTATCAGTACTAAACCAAGAGTAAAAGTAGAAGTCACCACTGTAAAAGTTTAAATCACTATTTTAATAAAAAAAAAAAACTTTAAATATAAAGTCTCTGATGAGTTAAAAGTAAAAGGACAGGAAAAGATATACCATACTACTACTAACCAAAAGATAACTGGATTATATATATTCATTTTAGAGAAAAACAGTCTTCAAAGCAAGAAAAAATATTAGGAATAAAGTTTGGCCTTATATAATTGTTAAAAGTTCAATTCTCAAGAAGATGTAAAATTTCTAAACATTAAACATTTATGCATCTAATAACAGAGCATTAAAGTACACGACAAACAAAAATTCATACAACTGAAAAGAGAACTATTATCGTGTGATATTAACTATTATCGTGTGATATTTCAACATGTTTCTGTTAGTAATTAGAGGTGATTCTTAAACAATACGGATGTGAACTGAGTGGGTTCACTTATATGCAGCTTACGCTACATATGCTTACCTTGTAGACGAGGTCAGCCACAAACCCAAAAGTTATGGTCCATTAAATCTCACTGTGAAAGATCTGGAGTTTCTCATACCGTAAAAGGCTCAGAAAGCAAAACAAGGGAAGCCCAATTCAAGAGAAGCTTGAGAGTGGCCGATGAGGCAGTACAACGAAAGAGCTCTGTAGGTACCTTCACCTGCATCTAGGAGCCATCCCAGAAGCTTCAGCAGCTGTCTTCAGATTCCATCTTGTTGCCAAACTGTCAAATGACAAGATTAAAACAATCTAGCAATGAGTTTGATTTCCATTATTCAAGGAAAGACAATCCATAGATTGGGGAAATACAGTGCCTCACAAGAAGTGGAGTACTCTTCCCAAGGGATTTGGAACAAGAGTAAATTTTTAGAACCTTAGAATTCTCAGTAGGGAAACAGGACATGATTGGCTAAGAGGTTGGGGATTTCCTTAAAGGCTATCAGGTGCTATTTTTCTAGGGCAAGGTAAACTAGCTACAGCTGAAGTGAAGGATCATAACAGGTGTTTTATATAAATGCAGACTGACTTAGGTCTAGTTTTGTGATGTGGACCTTGCCACTGGAGTGGTCTCCATTTTGTGGGTCCTGATATATGAATTAACATTATCAGATGTTAATAATAGTGAAACTGGATGTGGAGTATATGGAAACTGTTTAAACTATCTTCATAATTTTTTCGTATTCTAAAACTGTATCTTCTATCTTCTAAAACTTCTAAAATATGATAATTTTAAAATTATTTATAAACAAAATTGATCAGCAAAAATGACTAAATAATGTGAAGGGGTTAGGAACAATATGTATTTAGCTATAAACTAATACAGAATAACTTATAGGTCATGTGTGTGGTTCAAATAAAACTTCAATTCCTCCTCACTTAAGAGTTGATTAAGACAGTCCATTTCTTGGTCAGGATGGCATTGTGTAGGATTTGCTGAGCTCCCATGTTTCCTAAGCTCTGCTTGCTAACAAGAGTTTACACAGGATACATTGCTTTCTTGTGCCACTGGCTGTGTTCTTGATAGATAGATAGATAGATAGATAGATAGATAGATAGATAGATAGATAGATAGATAGATAGATAGATAAAATAAATAAAGCAATGGTTTTTAGAATTCTAGTCTGGAAACCACATATTATTGTGCACTTTAAAGCTGAACAAGGGTACCACGTTAAGGATGAAAAAGGGGGTGAGAATTCAGCCAAGCTTTGTATCCAGTCTTGGTATTATATCTTCCCATGGGATGGAGTGTTATCTCCTAACTAGCATAAAGGAACCATGTCGCCTAGTGGTGGCTTTGT
>NW_011889170.1:609624-647172 GCF_000151845.1 Pteropus vampyrus
ACCTTTATACTGTCTTTTGATGAGCAGATGTTATTTTTAATGAAATATACATTATTAAACTTTTCATTTATAGTTTGTGCGGTTTGAATTTTATTGAAAATAATTTTTAATCATATAGACATTCTCCTATGTTAATTTCTATAACTTACATAGTCTTGATGTTTATATTTAAGTCTTTCATCTGCCAGTAATTAATATGATCAATTGTCTTAGTACTATTTATCTAAGAAATATTTTTCTCCATATTTGTCATATCTAGCTCTTTTTTAGGCTTCTGGGATTACTATTCTGAGCCATTGTGTTATATATCTGTTCTTGTGCTAATACCACAATGTTTTGGTTTACCAATAAAATAAGTCTAGATATTTTGCAGGCAGTTTCCTCAACTTGTTAATTTTTGTCAGATGTATCTCGGCAATTTGTTTGCTCTTATGTAAAAATTTAAGGATTGGCATGATCATAACACTTCAAAATAATTAAAGTATCTTTCTATGGACATTTTATGCTTGACTTGGCCTGTGTTCCACTTGCTTATCTACCCTACAGAAGTGCTTTTAAGCTCCCACAGACTGCAGTAGTTTATCTATACCTTGTGCTATCTGATGACATTTCTTTTATCTTAAACTATTTTTAGTCTCTTTTTGTGATTAGAGAATATCTAGAGTGGATTGTTTAAGCCTACCTCTTATAACTGAGATTTTGTTTTAGCATTCCCATATCTGTCATGTTGAATTTATTTGAATCACGTATCTGTTACCTATGATGTATGCCAAGGCAGAGGCTATGCATGGACCTAAGCATATGCTTGATGTCAAGAGTTAAAGTACATAAAACCAATAAGAGTGTTTTTAATTACTAGTATTTGAACTAAATACATCAAAATATACCAAAGGTTTTCAAAAATGTAATATCTCCTTGGATTGCTAAGAAAAAACAACTTCAAATTAGGAGTGATGGTCTCATTAGCAGCCTTGAACTTCAAACTCTCCTGGAAACATTCCCATATTCGATTATAGTATATAGATTAGCTTTGTTTTAGGAAAGAGATTTACTGAAAGAAGATCATGACGATGTTGCTACATGATAAAAAGGGCTTTATCTATTTTTAGGCTGTATTTGAGGTTTTGCATCACAAGTTCTCATACCACTAGAAAATATTATAAAGCCTATAAAGTTTTCCAAGATTCTTTTTTCTTATTAAACTTATTAGTCTTACATAAATCAATGGTTAATAAAATCATATAGTTCTAGAAAATTATATAGGTCTCAAGTGTACAATTCAATAATACCTCACATGTATATTGCATTGCATGTTCACAATCTCCTGTCACCATATATTTGACCCCCTTTACCCTTATCTACCACCTCCCATCCCCACATTCCCTCTGTTACCCACTAAACTTATCTGCGTCTATGAGTTTTTCTGTCTTATTCATTTGTTTTCAGTTTTATATCCCACATATGAGTGAAATCATGTGGTTCTCAACTTTTTCTGTCTGACATATTTTGCTTAGCATGGTACTCTCAAGATCCATCCATGTTGTTGAAATGGCAATATTTCATCTTTTCTTATGACTAATATTCCATTGTATATATGTACCACATCTTCTTTATCCAATCATCTATCGAAGGGCACTTTTATTGTTTTCATGTCTTCTCCACCATAAATAATACTGCAATGAACATCGGGGTGCATATATCTTTACAGATAAGTTTTTAAATTTGGGGACTAGATACCCAGAAGAAAGATTGCTGGATCATATGGTAATTCTATTCTTAATTTTTTGAGAAAACTCCATACTGTTTTCCATAGTGGCTGTATCAACTTACATTCCCACCAGCAGTGTGAGGGTTCCTTTTTACCCAAAACATCTCTGACACTTGTTATTACTTGTCCTGTTGATGATAGTCATTCTAACAGGTATGAGGTGGTATCTCATTGTGGTTTTGATTACCATTTCTCTAATAACTAGTAAAGTTGATCATCTTTTCATATGTCAGTTAGCTGTTTATATGTTTTTTGAGAGAAGTGTCTGCTTAGATCCTCTGCTCATTTTTGAGGTTTTTTTTTTTTCTATTATTGAATTCTTTATATATTTGGATATTAGTTCCTTATCGGAGACATTGTTTGCAAATATCTTTTCCTATTGTTTGCAAATATCTTCTCCTATTTAGTTGGCTGCCTCTTTGTTTTGTTGATGGTTTCTTTGCTGCACAGAATCTTTTCAATTTGATATAGTTACATTCATTTATTTTTGCTTTTACTCCCCTTGCCTTTTGAGTCAGACTTTTCTCTGTTTTGCTGTGTTGCTCTGAAGACCCCAGGGAGGCTACAACTACCCAGTGGAAGAGGGGAAAACTTAAGGAGCAAAAGAAGAGTAATATTCTAGCAGTATGTGATATGTCAAATAGGAGCATAATGTATTTAATGACAAGAAATAAAAAGTGTTAATTATTTTTCATGGCTCAATTCAAACCTTTTCCCCTCATGTTTATAATACTAAGTTCAACTTTGATAATTAATCATATCCATTACAGAGACAGAGAAAATTAGAGAGAGACCAAAGCACTGTTCTACCATTTATGAAGCTTTAATTTAGAGAGTTGTTATCTTGAGAGTTGTTTGTTGGTTTTATTGATCTTTTTGCAGAATCGTTTAGTATTTTTATCAGTTTAATTGTTTCTTTTCATTTTTACTCTATCATTTATTTATGTTTAATTTACTATTATTCTATTTTCTTGAGATGGATGTTTAGCTTATAGATTTTTAAACTTTTTCTAAAATATACATGTAGTGATATAAATTCTACTCTATGCACACTAAGCTGCATTCCACAAGTTTTGATATGTTGAATTTCTTATATATTCAATTCAAAATAGTTTTTTAAATTCAATTGTCATTTCCTCTTTGATATATATGTTACTTATAAATATGTTTATTCATTTTTATACGTATGGGAATTTAAATAAAATCTTATTGTTGTTGACTTCTAGCTTAAGTCCACTATGGTTAGAGAATATACCCTTATAGTCAAATTTATTTGCATTTTATTTAGACTTGCTTTCTAACTCAAGATATAATCAATTTTTACAAAACTTCTGTGTGTACTTAAAGTAACTCATGGTCTGCAATCGAGGGGTACAAATTTTCATATCTGTCAATTAAGTCAAGTTAAATGCGATGGGCAAAATTCCTATATTCTTACAGCTTTCATGTCTTCATTTTCAGTCAGTTTCTAAGAGATTGTTAAATTTGCCTATAATGATTATGGGTTTTCCATTGTTTTTTAAATTCTGTCAGTGTTTATATATTTTGAATCTGTGTAATTAGATAAATAAAACTTTGAAATATTATACTTTCCTGGTGAATCTAGTTAGTAATTAAGAAGAAAAAAAAAATTCTGAGATGCCCTAAATTAAATTACAGCAGGCCAGAGGATGGAAGGAAGAGACAAGAACAGTTAACCAGTTAACAACTGTGGGCCAAAACCAACAGAAGACTGCTTACATTCCTGAACAAATGCTGAAACTTTGAATTAACTTCCAGGTGGCTATCTCCGATTATCTAGAGAGAATAGCTAAGTGTCCAACCACTAGGTGCCACCTCATCTTGCTTATAAATGAACTTTCCAGACTGTTGCCCACAATCAAACCAAAAGGGCAAACACTTCTTTCTTACAGACTATGTAGCTATCCCAGAACTAGCCCACTTCACCTTCTCCCACTCCCTTCATCTACAGCCAATGTAAATTCTTTCAAAACAACTTACATCTTCCTTCTCCCTATTCACTGCATAAAAGGGCCCCGTCAGTCCCAAGATGGTGGACATATTTTCTCCATTGAGCCTGCATGCCCAAGACCTGGACATTTTCCTGGCTAGCATATGGTTCACTAAAGCCTTAGAAAAACTTTCAGCTTTTTGCCTTAAAGACTACTTTTTTTCTGATATTAATACAACACCAGCTTTCTTGTGGTCAGTGTTTGCATGATATAACTTTTTCATCCTTTTACTTCCAAGTTATTTTAGAACTGTTTCTTATATGAAAAATACATTTTTTTTTATATTTTAGAGAATTGATAGAAACTACCTGGGTGAAATAAATTTTTAAAATGTATTCATCTTATTTATTAATAAAATAACATTAGGCACTATTTATATATCAAGCACTACATTTCAAATTCCTAAAATACAATGAACTATTTATTATGTTTATTTTTACAACTTTAAATTTTATTTCATCTTCAACCAGTTTTTTAGGAAAACAAATGTGCTTCATTAGCTCATTTAACAACTTTGATAGGTGTTAAATGTTTGGCCTCTACTGATCTATATAGAGTATTAAATTCAGCACTAGGTCTCCATAGTAGAGAGTGGGGAGTGATTTGTCTAGTTATATAGCATAGCATTTAAGAGCACAGATTCTGAAGTCAAATTGTGTTTGTTCCACTTGTTAGTTCTGTGCCATTGGGCAAATTATTTGGCCTCCAAAAGTTTCAATTTTCTCATCTATAAAATAAGATAGGTAATAATGACACCAACCTCATAGAGTTGTTACAGGATTAAACGAACTAATATGTAAAAAGTGCTTCAAACTTACTTGACATGTAATAAGCACTCCATATGTATCTGCATAAAGCAACAAAATATTATTAGCTATAAGACTTAATAATATTCTGATAAGTTCTTAGCTATTGAACCTAGTCTTATTAGATCTTCAAAGATAATTTAAAGGCTTTGGCCTCAACTTTTCTTTCTGGGTTCTCTGCCATGCCTACACATATGAAATTTCTGCCAACACAGCTGGATTTGTGCTTTTGCACATGCTATTCTCATGGCACAGATACTTCATTCTATCTCTTAGATCTGAGGATTCTTCTTCAACCTCCAAGACCCAACTCACTAACAAATTATTTAAAATCCTTTTTTTAAATGTCTAGACTTGCATTGTATAATATGATAGCTACCAGCCACATATTATTGAGCACTTGAAATATGACTAATCCAAATTGAGATGCACTGGAAGTATAAAATTCATCCTGGATTTCAAGGCTTAGTTAAAAAAAAAAAAGGAAGAAACTATCTCATTAATAATTTTTTATATTGGGTTAAATAAAATGCATTATTAAAACTATATTTGCCCACTTCTTTTTACTTTTAATATGACTACTAGAAAACTTAAAACTGCATACATGACTTACATTATAATTCTATCAAATAGTGCTGATGTAGACAAATCATTTTCTTCTCATCTGTGTGCTGCCACAGAACTTAATGGTTCCATTTTCTTATCATGACATATTATATTATTATATAATTTTCTTGTATTTTAATATCCTCTACTAGATTAGCATTTAGGGCCTATATTTTATTTATTTTACATTTCTGGTATACATCCTGACCCTGAAATGATAGCATGACCCTGAGTAAATGTTCAATAAATATTTGCTGAATAAGATTGATAAAATATTGTATTTGTTTCAGTGGAAGACAGTAAACAAATTAAACTCATGAGGATAATCTGGCTGAAAAAGCAGAACGATTATATGTGATACGTGATTCTATTGCAAAATAATAGCTCCTTAATTATAAATACAGGTAGAATTTAAGATTAAATTCTTTAGAGACTAGTAGAGCCAATGAGGTATGATTGTCCAAAAATACCTGGCTTACATAACCAGAAAGCATAGAAAAGAGGCATATCTTTGGCCATGCTGCCCAAAAACTGATATTTAGGAAAAGTCATTAACCATCCTTTCTACTACTACCTCCCATTTCCCCCACTAGATATATAAAATCTTCATTGATTTGTAGACCTCTTAGAACAACACTTGATCTTTTGTTTAAGATAAACAATCTGTGTTCTTTTAATCTTTTCTTAAGCACCCTATTTTCCAAACCTTGTGATCACTATCAGTGTAATTCAATTTGACAAGATTTCTCATACCTATGAGGCACTATGCTAAGGGCTATAGAGGGCATACAATGAAGATAAGTGTCTGGCTTTAACAAGTTAATAATAAGTAATGAGAAATGGATGTATAAAGTAACCTTTACCCAAGTAGAAAAAACAAGAATAATAGCTTTGCAATGTAAACCAAGAATGATAAGTATGTGAGAGCGAGAGAAAACAGAGAAAATAAAGAATGGGGGCAGAGTCCTTACCGCCTACAATTTGTGGACTTCATGCAAAATAGTGCCAGGTTTTAGAAGGAGCAATCTGTCCTGCAGAGATTTTTTTCTTAATGAAGCTGGGAAAACAGATTGCTATAAAGGAGAAAACAGGAAAGAAGCAGCACTCTTACATAAAAGCAATTGTCTCATTCTATAAATAGAATTCTATTCAATTATATTGAACATCTATTATATGATAGTCACTATGCTAGCCACTAAGATTTGAAAAACAATAGGACATGGATTATACCTTTAAAGACATGAATCCAGACCTACAGTAAATGAGTCTATAAAAAGCTAGAGTGCCATATAAGAAGTATGATAACAAGTGAATTTATGTAAGCTATTTAGCTAAATTCCTCTACCCAAGTCCTGAACAAACCTAAGGCGGTCTAATGAAAAGATTAAACACTTGAGGTTTTCTATTTCATTGTTTTTATTTTCCATGTGTTTGGCCTTCGCCTCCACCACTCAGCTACAGACACTATTTAGGTTCTTATGACAAAAATAAACTCTCACTAGAATTTTTCTGTATTGAGTAAAACAATAATGAAATATTAGAAAAACTTATGCCTGAGACCCTTTCTTCCTCATAGCGCTTTTTTGATCTTCAGAGTGTATGTTGATTTGCCCTTTAGTAACTTCTGTTTTTTTCCATTGCCAGGGATTCGGACTTCCTGCAAAAAGACTGGGATTCTTTTTGCTAAGAAGTCTTCGAGAAACAAAACCATTTAAAATATGTTTAAGTTCCAACAGATGTCTTCTGATTACAAGACACTATATTTGAAAGTAGACTCTCACCTAAGACCTTCCAAAAATGAGTTTTACCTTTGATAAAATAACTAAAAAGGCTTTGCGTTCCTCTGAACAGATAGTATGGCAACTGTCTAAATGACAACTCTTTTAACCTCGACTGATCTCAGATTGAAGGTTTTCACTAACCTCAGTAGCAAAGAAACACAATCAAAACACAGATTGCACACTGAAGGGAGTAAGTGATGGAAAACATAGTCTACATGGCATATTATCTATGTCATATTGTGCTAATTCAGGTCTGAATGCCTTCTTGACCTCTTTTTTTTCTTTAGAAATATATGGGTACTATGTTTTCAAGTCTGCAAGAAACCAGGGGTGGGAGGGGGCATTCCTATTGAATGTAAGCTGCAATGGTTTGCCTGTTTTTGAAAGGAGATATGCAAAGCTCTGGCCTTGTGTCGCTTGGGTACACCAGGGGAATTTGTAAAACAGATTATTTACCTAGCAGAACTCCAACATTTACTCAACTATGTTCCTTTTTCTTCTTTGCAGAAACACAGCTTCTAGAAGCCTAGAGACTTACTGGCAATATATATTAGATTCCCTTCAATTCTAGGATATGTCATTGTACATACCTAAGAATTTAGTTTATTATTTTTCCTGGGAAAATGCATGTAAGAGTCACACAACTGTTTACAACAACATCCACTAAGGATCACAGTTACTAAGGAGCTATGACGAAGGGAGTTAAAGGGCATGGTGGTTCTATTTGACATTCACAGCTCATGCCAAGTGATCTGCACAAGGCCAAGCAGTACATAATGGGCAGACCAGGGCCCTTCGGACAGATCTCTGACCTCTGGTCTGGTTTGACTACAACAGAGCCGCTGTAACAGTGTTGAGGCTACCTGCCCACCTCACTTAAACACATCCACGCACACCCACATGCATACACACTCACAATATAAATGCAATCATTAAGGCAGGCACTGCAGTTTAAAAGATGATGGAAAGCCTGCTGTGTTGCCTCTGAACAGCTTAAAAAAATCTCAGGATTTTTTTCTTTTTTTCTCTCTCAGAGAAAAATACAGTAAGGAAAAACATTATAATCTACTATAAATACTATAAAACGATTATTGCCAAAAATGCCATAGGAACCAGGAAAAAGCACAAGTAGCTTTGCTATATTCATGTTGCACACGCTGCTTTGTATTCTAGTGACTGCAATGCTCTTGTCTCTCTGCCATATCATGACACCCTTAAAAAAAGAGGCAGCATACCTTATTCATGTATTAATTCAGTGACGTTACATATAACATCTATCTTGCTAGGAACTTAAGCATGAGTTGAACGATGTCCATATAATTGAGAAACACACAGCCTAATAAGAGAGAGAGACATAAAAATTTTCTCATTTCAGGACAGTGCTTGACCATAAAACATTCTCAACACAGGAAATAGAACAACGTGGCATTAACACGTAGTGAGGCTATATTATGAGTCAGATACTGCTCTAACAGGTTTACCTCAACTCATAAAATCCTCATAACCATTGAGGTAGCTATAATTACCATTCACATTTTACCAGTGAGAATGCTGATGCTGAGAAAACTTAAATCATTATCTTGGTGTGTGCCCAAAAGTCCAGCCAAAACTCTTCATTATCACAGTGGCAGAGAAGGACTGTCTCTTTTTCTCCCACCAGCCCTGCCAGACACAGGCCTCCCTCAAGCTGTGGCCTTGGCTTCTTCCCTGTGGGGCAGCTAGTGCCTTGATTCTTAATACTAAATATATGTTGAATATCTAAACAGTTATTTCAGGAAATCTTTTAAAGACATATATATTATCATCTCACTAGGACTATTTCTCTATAAGACAGTGGTGCTGTACTAGATAGTCTTGTAAGATTTCATCTAACCCAAAGAGACATGTTGAATTTGGGGAACATGAGATGTAATGTAATAACGCAGGCAGGAGAGCACTTAATCCAAATGCCCCCGGGCTCTGCCCTTTGCAGATTACGTTAAGTGCCTTGTCTCTGCATCTGAAAAATATTATAGGTGCCCTAGCTATTATTTATAGCTTCAGAAAGTTTCCAATGTGATTGTCTGTGACAAATACATCAATTCCAGTGCTGTGATTATGCAGCACCTAGCAGAGAGGGTGTGCAATGTGTAATATCAATGCCTCTAAACTCCCCTGGGGATGTATTTAGAAGAGTGAATTGTCATCTTGCAATGCTTTTCCCACATCAGCTGTACTTTCTGTGCATGAATTCCAGGCAGTTCCAAACATTTTATTCAGAACCAATGCATGTGGACAATAATCCCAATAGTTTTCAAGATGGAAAATAAAGGCCAAAATATATTTTGGTCTAAAATATCTTCCTTGAAAAGGGTAAGTGCTCAAGACAGCTTGAACTCAGTTTATTTAATCTTAGAAAGATGAATTACTATGTTTAGATGATCTGCTTCTAACACAAAGTAAAAATCTTTCCCTTTCTCTTAAACTATAGCTTCTTTTTTTGTCTCCTATTACTCTTCTTTTCAAAGGATATGTTCAAGTTGTCAGAGATAAAACAGGAGGAAGATTTCCTATAAATGGAACCAATATTAGCATTGGAAATAGCACTGGCAACTGCAGAAAGAGATTGATAGTCCTGTAACTCCTATCTGGGTGTTAAGATTAAGGCCATGAAATAAAGGATATCATATAAACTTATGTGATCAGTAACATTTCACATGATCTTTGCTAAAACCAAGTGTGGCTATAGTCAGTACATTCTATCATTCTATTTAGAATAATCTTTACTCAATTTGAAAATTATTTACTTGCTGATCCAAATTGCAAGAAAAATTCAATCTACCTAGTCCAATCCTTTTTAAATTTCTTACTGTAGTAAAGAAAATGTATCAATCAACCACCTGATTCTGAACTTCATGTAGAGCTAGTGATAGAATTCAGATATCTTGACTCTCAGCCACCACTTTTTCCAAAATTGTATTGTCTCCTTAATTTATAAAACTTTAAAATAAGGTCTTGGTAATGCAGAGAGAAAACTTTAAAAGAGCAAAAGATAACCTTGACATGTGTCAATGCTGCCATGTAACATGCCAATTAAATTAGTGCCATTAGTATAAATGATGGATAATGACACGGAAATACTTCAAGAAACTCATACCACACTCACAATTTGGATTTTAAAAGATTGTCAATGGTGTTCATTTTTTTTTTTTTAATAAGAGGAAATTGTAGAGACTTAAAATCTTTCAGTCAAGAATTAGCAGAAACATCTGAAGCATCACTCATGCTTACTATTGAGAGTGATTGTATTACTCAATCATCTTTGTAAGTAATTAGAAATACTGGCTTTCTCTGCTTATCTTTACAGAAGTGAGGAGGACATAATTGAAAATACTTAGAAAACATGGTAGGATACACAGGTGAAAACAAGGAGCCAGAAGTTCATATCTTGGACAGTTATTATCAGATAAAGTGTTAAAACCATAACCCCCCAAAACAGCTCATGCCTCTACTAGTAGTATAGCTTTATTTTTTTCAGAAAGATTGTTAAGCATTGAGGAATCTATATTAAAATGACTCAACTAAATAAAAGATTGTGCCTTAGAAGATCTGATTAATTACTGAGTAATCCCTAACAATTTTTAAAAAACATTTATTTTTTTTGACTTAGATTAAGGAATTACCCAGGAAAAAAGAGGTAAAATATGGGTGAAAGTGCATATTACAGCATTATATTATTTTAATTTTAAATGATATAATATATAAACCACAAAGGATATATATTTTAAATATACAGTTCAATGAATTCTTATTTATATATCTACCCATGTATTTACCAATCAGATCCAGATATAGAACTTTCCTAGCACCCCACAAGCTCCTTTGTCTTCAGAGTCAATAGCACTGACACCACCAGCTGTATTCCTTACAAACCCAGGTAACCACTATTCTCATTTCTATCATCATAGATTAATTCGGTGTGTTCCAGAATTTCATATAAATTGAATAATACATAGCTTTTGTATTTGTGTGCATTCTCCTTTTACTCTATATTACATATATAAGATCTGCCAGATGTGTCACATGTTAGTGAGTTTTTTGTCCTTGTGGCATTCCATTGCATTAACATACCACAATCTACCTACTCTCCGATGGACTTTTAGATTATTTCCAGTTTTGAATGAAACTACTATAAACAACCTTTTACATGTCTTTTAGTATACGGGTATACTCATTTCTCTTTAGGGTATATCTAGGAGTGAAATTGCTAGTTACATATTTATTTTTAATAGGAAAAAAGTTACAGAGTAACCAGCATATCAACCAATAGAGAAATCATTACATAAATGACAATGCTTGTTTTCAAAAAGTTTTAATAATATAATTAAAATGTATAGTAATAGATACTATGCAGTAACAAGTTCAAGTTTATGGTGCCACTTTAAATTAAGTCATCAGAAAACAAATGCTATCCATACCATAATACTACACACAAAAGATACATATGTCTGATGTACATCTAATATCATGGGAAAATAGCAAAAATGTCAAAAGACTACAACTGAAATTTTTTTTACCATAGTCAATGAAACATGCAAAATAAAATTTCAAAATAAAGGGCAAACACAGAAAAGACCTTTTAAGGAATAAGGAAAGAATAATTCAGATAACAATCAGGAGCAAACGGACTAAAATAAATAGAAGGGGAGTTATATAGTTTGTGATTGTCTAACATTAAGGCTGAACTTTGACAAATAGACTGATAAATTTGTACAATTAATTAACTATATTTGATATAAGAAAAAATTAGATATGTATTGTATTGAAATAGCATAAGCTTAAATTGAATGTTTTTTAGGAGTGGATCAAATTAAACATGTAATAACTACAAAGAAAGTTTTCTGGTTGTCTCTATGTTGATATTTATGTCATCTACATAGTAAACTTTGCATAGTTCATATGGTCTCTATTGGGGATGGCTGATATTACATAATGACATCTGGAAGCTAATGTATGTAAAACCCAGTGCTGTGATATCTGAGATATAGTTATGCTCACAAACTTGATGGGATCCCAAATTTACTCCAGTCACCACCTCAGTTCCTGGAAATATGTGGTACATTGGAAAAGCTGTTTCTGTTGGGAAGGAATGGAGAATGACACTTCAACTTGCTTTGATCTCTGCCTCAACTTTATAAATTCACAAAAGATTTGTAAGATTGTTGACAAAATTAAATGAAAACCAAACACATACAGATAATGACAATTTAAGAGAATGTTTGGGGAAACTGAGTTGAAGCTCCCTATTGCAGTTAATACCTATGGACACTGGCCAGAAAAGAAATGAATTAGCCATTAAAAAAATTAAACATGAAATTAAGCCTCTCTATCAAACATATTAAAAGTTCCGAATAACTGTGAATGGTGGAGCAAAAATAGTAACTGAATTGGTAAAAGAATACGAGAAGATCCCTAAAGGGCTATATACATAATTAATATAGAGGCAATCTCTACTTACCCCTGTTGAATGGTTAAAATCCTGGTGGCCTTCAGGGTATTAGTATGCTTAATCTTCTATAATATTCAATTTTGCAGAAAATGTTGTAGGACAAATAATAATTAAAAACAACTGAGAAATATGTAGCAAGGAGATAATTGACTGAAGTCACAAGGTGGGCAGAGGGGAAATGGGAGCTGTTTCTCTATCAGAAATGGAGGGATATTACTAGGAAAAAAAGGCAAGTTTTCCAGTTGAAGTTCTTTGCAAGTATGCTCATAACTCACCTTAGAATAATAGACTAATAATATTTTCTAGCAGAAGAATGCTTTTCTATGGAGTGCTTTTTGAAGGATGCTCCCTAATTTAGGATTTTTATGGTAACAAAATCTAGAATCTATGAAATTATGAGACACATATTCTTGGAAAATGCCATGAAAGCCTTGTAATAATCTGGATATAAAATAGAGATGTTTCATAATTTAAATGCTCACATTGCATTTATGACATGCATACCTCACCTAGAGACCTTTTCTATTACTATGGGCCAGAGTGTGCCTGATATGGGAAAGAAGGACCTGGAGAGCCACATGGGATATATCCAAGACCTCTCCCTGCTTTGTCTAGGCCACTTGATAGCTGTGTCCTAGATACTGAATAAGAGCTCAGTTTCATGTGAGTGTGATATGACAATCAGAGCCTCTATGTTAGCTAATAGTGAATGAACCATTAACTTAACTATTAACCTTCATAAAATACAGAATGAAAAGAATCTCATCCTGGAATGTTAAAAAAAGGTAATCCTTAACACAAAATTGTAACCGAGTTTCTGATATCATATTTTCTTTAATGATAATATCTTTCTTTTTTTCTATCTATCCATCATCGATCAGCTCTCTATCTATCACCTATAGTAAAGTTATAAAGACAGTTTGGCCCATGTTCACGGAAACTTAAAATATTAATTAAGAAGTCAGAGAATGAATGTAAATATTGATTTTAAGTTATATAAGGCTTTTTTTTAGTTATCTTTTCATCTCAAGATGATTAACTAGAACGGAATGATTGATGAAAATGGAAACTTTAAAGCTAAGGGCTGGCAGATATGTGAAGAAGTAAAGTAGCCAGTACCACTGTTTTTCTCCTCTTAGGGGAGAGTTTTTGCTGACTTGCAAGTCATTTATTGAATCAATAAACATGTGTTAAGCAGCATCCTCTCAGCACCAGCTACTGTGCTTGATTCTGGGTCAAGAAAAGAAAAATGAATGACACGCATTATTTCAATTAAGGAAATAATATTATAATAGTAAAGGAGGTAGATTAAATCACAGTATAATACAGTATAGCAAAAGTTTGAGCAAAAATACCAAGAGATAATAGATATACACAAGAGGAGGACCGAATGCAGACATAGGGTGGTTGAATGGGAAGGTATAAGCAGTGAATATAATCAGAAATGTTACTTTATCATTTCTATCTCAAAAGTAACACTTCAAAAAAAAATAATCTATGTCCAAAGGCTGTAGATAGTAGTAATAAAATGTAATGAAGGTCCTTGCTGGGACCCACTGCCTAGGAGTTCTTTAGCATCGCTAATCTGAAGAAAAAATAAATAGAATTGAACAAATTTGTCAGCTTGTTATTAAATATAAAAATCATATTAGTACTTAGTTGAAATATTTCACAGAAGCAAAATATAAAAATGTAACAGACTGTAGCACTCTGCTTTTTTCTCATCAGCCTTAATGAAGGTACCACATGGAGCTTTTTCAATCAGAATTGTTGGCAGGGGAGAAACTCTAACCTTGGCACAAGAGGGAGCCTGATGTTTTTAGAAAACACAGGTATTTTTAAGAATAAAGAAGATAAAATAAAATCTGGTAAAATATACATAACCAAAGTTGACTAACACTGAAAATTCAGAATGTTCTCCCTCCTATTTTCTCTCTTATTTCATGATGTAATCATTCTTTTCTATAAATTCCTAATTTTGTTAGCATTTGTGTATTAAAGGAATAATAAGACAGGTGCTTCTAGTCTTCAAAACTGTAGCATTCATTTATTTTCTAGCATTCTAGAAAATAAAAATTTTCTAGATATTCTCTGGTTTACCACAATCTATGTTTCCTGGATCTCTGTATTGATTTATAAATAGCGCCAGAGGGAGGTCTTAACTCTATCCTTACTGCAAAAACCACCAGTTGCTTTATCTAACTCTGAAAAACTGGTGGATTCGGTAAAATAAAAAAAAAAAAAAAATCTTGATGTCTAACTAAAGTTGATTATTTGAAAGACTCCCTATCTGACTCGCTAATTTGTTAAGTTCAGAGGTACTAGGAATTCAAGAGCATGTTTTAGACTACCAGATTAGCCAATGATTTAGCTTTTCTTTCTTCAATGAAAGTTGTTAACTTCTCAAAATAGAGAGAATTTGTGAAAATGAAGAGAGATCTATTGAATATCGACATGTCAGGCTTTGCACTACACATAATACATATATTGTCACATTTAATCCTTTAAAAAAAAAAACCCTATGAATAGATATTACTATTTCTCATTTCATGGGTGAGGAGACGAAAAATCAGAAAAGGTAACTTTTTTATTGTATAGCTATTGAAAGTGATAGAGCTGATATTTAAATTTAGGCCCAAATCACCCATGATGATGAGCAATAGGTATTTTCCTGAAGCTTCCTGTTAGTCACGCAGGGAGCCAACTGAATGAATATACACACGCAAACACATATGGATACTAGGAAAAGTTAGATGATAGATGATGGATAGACAGAGACAGACAGACAGACAGACAGACAACAATGTTAAGGCTGTTAGAGTAGCACTCTTTCTACATAATCATAACTACATTATCACTTTATATCTATTCTTACTGAATACATTCTAAATGCTACCCTACATAAAAATAATTGCAGAAAAATGCATTAATGTGTTCTGATTATTATGATGATTGTAAGACATTTTCAAAGGAAATACAAGGAATAGCATTTTCCAGCAAATAACTGTAAATAATTACAGATACTTAAATTAAACTGCTATTTAAAGGTTTTGAAGCGTAGTTTCTGTATATAACTTTTTGCATAGCATGTAATGTCCATGAGTCTTGAGGGGATGTGGTATTTCATATTCAAATATCAAAATTCTCAAATTCACAAACCAATAGCATGAGTGAAATAAAAAGTAAGTATCTCAAAAACAATAACCAGAATGTGCTATTTTAAAACTAACTATAGAAAGACATAAATAATCAACTTTTCTTTTCTAATCACTAAAATCACCTCAAGATAAGTGGTGTTGGATAATTAGGCAGAGGAAAGTGTACTCTGTTCAGACTCATGGGAAGCAATAAATCTTTAACACTTATTGAATTTGTGTTAATTAGTTATCCATGAAAGGCACTGGTTTTATTTAAAATGGTCGTAGGGCTTCAAAAAAGAAAAGAATACTATTCAGTTGAATTTAAGAAGTTTTTAGTCAAGTATCAAAGAAAAAGAAAGTGGCACTTGTTTCTACACACTTATCAAAATAGGCACAAAAGGCAATAAAGGTACATCAGAATCCATATGCTAGTGTTATGTGGCAAGAAAGAGGTTTAAAATACAATCCTTATACACCAAGAAGCACAACTTAACTATCAGGGTACTTGGAATGAGGAAAAGGTAATTCTACATTTTTCTAGCATTTGGGTCGTGTAGAAAATTGCTCTAAGTCGCCTGTTCTTTCTGAACCTTCCTCTTCTCTTTGGTAAAGAATCACAATAAAATACAATCTTGCAAGATTTTTGCCAAGATCACATGACATAAACATGAAAACCCTTTGAAAACTACAAAGTGTTATAAAAACATAGAATATTTTTATTACTTTCTAGAGTGAAAATTATTCAGAGCTAATAAGAAGTGTATAGCGATGTGAAAACAGGAGAGGCCAGAAGAGTCGAATAATCCGCTTAGGAAAATCCACATTTTAAAGGAGCTCTGACCTATCTCACTGGTCAGATAAGAACTCACGTATATACCGTGTGTCATGCTGACAATGACTTTGCATTATCAATTGATAATGATTGCATTATCAATGCAAAGTCATTGTCAGCATGACACACGGTATATACGTGAGTTCTTACCCTGTTTTCTCTCACTCATACAGTGGCTGGGCAACTCTGGAAAATAAAGAAAGAAGCAGATGGGGACACCATTTAGATGCTGTCATATCTGGTTTTGAAACTATATAGGTTCTGCTTCACCCTAGAAAATGGAAGTCTAAGGTTTCTTAATTTTCCAAACCTAAAGTAAACATGGTCTGTTGTGAGCAGGAGAATTGTACTGAGAAAGGGTTTTTTTCAGTATTACTTGTAGATCCCTGTTCCAAGGCATCATCTTAATAGGCAAGTCTCTCTCATAGCTGAACATGCCAGGACAGTGACATTGATTGCAAGAATGACATTTTGCCCCTAGCAGTAGATGGCATTTTCTGAGGAGCCCATAGTAACCTACCTACCTCAAAGTAATCCTTGCTTTTGCTTCTCTGTTCACACTCAAGTGGATGATTATATGCAGCTTCAACACAGCAAAGGACCAGGGACAAATATCAAGGAAATACAGTGAGGTAGAATTAAAATTTAGAAAGGGCCACATACTTACTTTTTATATCCCTCCTGTGTGCCAGCACTGTGATAGTTATTTGACTAAAGTTTCTCTTTTAATCTTCACAACGGTCCTGTAAGAATGTTTTTTTTAAATTATTATTATTATTAATTATTATTATTTTAAAGATTTCAGATGAGGAGAATTCAGTTCAGAAAAATTGGCTTAGGAAATGACTGCTGAAGTCAAGAATCAAATCCAAATCATGGTTCATGTTTCTGTCAGTATAACATTACCTCTCAGACTCTGTGAAGCTTTTGTATTCATTTTCATTTTTGTTTTGATTGTATAACCAACAGGGGAAATCTCACAGAAACTCAACTGTAAAATAGATATGCAAATAGTTAGTTTAATTAAGAGGTAGGTTATAAAGAGTAGGCCTTCACTGGTAATTTCTCAACACCCCTGCATTTATCCCTATGACAGTTTTTTTCAAAGCCATGTCCCTTTCCAGGACTCAGGAAATCACTCAACTCACCAAGCTAACTTGTGCCATTTCTCTGGAAATTGTTCTTGGTGAATACAGATAGAGGTGAAAGGGATGCTATCAGTAGAATCAAACTGCTGAAATGGAGAGGGAAGCCACAGAAAGGTGCCAAGACTGGAATTTCATTTGCCCATTTCATAATTCAGCTTATGATCAGTCTGGCTTTAAGAAACTCAATGTCATTTATGCTAATGATTTGAATGCAAATTTATTTTTCCCAGTATTCTCTCAGATTATGAATCACACATTTTCATAGTCACACCTGACATTAAAGAAATGTCTGACTTATAATTGCTTCATTTGTCCTTAAAGAAAATGAATAAATGCATTTAAAGGCACCGCTAATGAGTACAACAGCATTTTAATTAATATGCCTTTAATTAAAAAATAAATTTTCTTCACAAGATCCTAAGTGATTTTTTCCACCCCCTCTAGGCGAAAGAGCAGTATTAAGCATTTCCACACATTAGATTTTAGTTTCAAGTGACTAAAAAGTTAGATTCCCGAATCCATATTAGAACAATGGAAAAAAATGGGGAAAAAAAAAAAAAACTCATAAATGAAACTTCTGTTAAAAGCAAATCACATCAAACATTTCCCCAATATTTGAAAATGGAACTTATTTTAACTTCTGTTCTCTGTCTCAGGTGAGCACAGTCAATAAGGAAACATAGCAGCTGCTATGGACCAAAGTACCTTGGGAACCAGCTCCTTGTTCACCATCTACTTTTTATCCTAACTCAGGGCATAAGGTTTTATAAATTATTGTTGGTTTTTATTTACATACAAACACCTAGCCAGAGCAAATGTGACATAGGAGTCCCAAAAATTGGGTGAAAAAGTCTCTTTTAAAAAATTGACAAATTAGCAAACAGTAGCTCTAAAGAAGATACCTTCTGTGAAAGGTGAACTAAGTCAACTTTTTCTGTAGCTGGAGTCAAAACATTCACTGTAAGAATACTGTTATGATATAGGAAAGTAGATTTAATTTTGGTGTCCTTAGAACAAGTTGAAAGGAAACACTGATCTTTAGGCTCATAATTCAGATTCAGCAAAGTAGTACCCAATCTTCAAATAGCACAAAAAGTCAATGAAAATGCTAATCTCTAACATTCCAACCCAATGCATTTCAATTAGAATTCTTGTTTTCTATCTTGGTCAGTGGCTCTTGAACTTTAATGCATGTAAGGTACCACCAAAAAGTGCTAATTTAAAGTGTGGTATCTTAAGCTGCATACCAAAGCTTCTTCTTCAGTTGACCTGCAGTAGGGCTTTGAAAACTCTGTTTACCCATGTGATTCTAAAGCAGATTATTTGATGACCATGAAGAAACACAGACTTATAAAGATGGTTTTTCTAGATAAAATACAAAAGAAAAAATTCTGAGGAGAAAACATAATCTCTCATAGTCCTACCCCTTAACATAGGTACAGTTAAATCAGTATAATGGCTTCTAGATAAGCATTTGTGTGGGTGTGTTGTGTGTGTGTATAAAATTATCCGGTTTTCTTCAAGTTGTATACATTATATGTAACATTGCCCATCTAATTTAATATTATGTCATCATAACTCCCCTAAGGTCATTAAAAACCATCTGTATATAAAATTCTGTATTGAATATAATTCTTTTTCTCAAGATTTGAAGGCATCATTCTATGGTTTTCTAATGCAGTGTTGCTAATGAAAAGTCTAGTGATAGATTTCTGGTTGCTTCATAGGCAACTTTATTTTTAATCTCTAAAAACTTAGAGGACTTTATCTTCATGTTTGATATTCTTAAATTTCATCAGCCTGTGTCATATAAATAAAATTAACCTGCAAAATTAGAGGAGTTACACAAATGAGATTTTGCTAAACATTTTCTAAATCTCTTGTTCATTTAAGAATAGATCTTAGAGATTTTTTCCATTTTGGCATATTAAGATCTAACTTATTTTAATGGGCTAAATAGCATTGAATTTTATGGAGATCCCATAATCTGTTTAACCCCTTTTGGACTAACAGACATTTACATATTCCCAATTTTATCCAATTAAAATGATGCAATAAATATGTTTGGATATATCCTGAGAACATATTCAAATACTTGTGTAACATTGATTCCTGAACATAAATTTTTTGTTAAAAGGATATGTATATTAACATTTTATATTATTAGGCTCCTGTTGCAAATCTTTAAATGAGACATTAAAATTGTGTTTAAAAATTTGTTAGGGAATACTCTAGAGATTAATACTTATGAGTGAGTGATAGACAAAGATGAATTACAATACAGTTACAAAAGGGGCATCAGTGAAATCCTTTCAGCATTGGAGCTGAGATACCCTTTAAAAATGTTTCCCACTGTGGCAAGACAGCTGAGACTTATAGCTTTACATCAACCAGTCATTGGCTGTGTCAGGGAAAGAACATAATTCTGGCAATGCATGTCCCTTCAATCCCCCAAGAGGCACCCAGTTGAAATGTACCAGGTGCCAATTCTCAGCAGTTGAGCTAATCAGTGTTTCAGTACTTGGGGCTCTAAGGATCTGGCCAGTAAGCCACAGCATCCACTACCACACACCTCTTTCTGCTGATTATAGGTACCTGTCTTGTATAAATTCTGGTAACAACTCCTAATCTAGTGCTCCTCTTTAGTTCAGGAAAATTTACAAGCTAAAGATCAGTGGAATGAACTATAGTGCTTTTTAAGTCACAAATGATCCTCATTATTTCTCTTTTCTACTTTATTGTAGATACCTCTAACCTTTGATGAGCACCTCCATTGGCCAAGATAACTTACCTGGTAGAGTAACCCAGAACCTTTATCCATGAGGCATCAAAGAGCCCTAGTCCTCAAATATAAGCACTCCTTCTATAAACTTCTAAGTAAGACTCCTAACATTCCAGAACCAAGAACTGTGAGGATGTCAAACACTTATTTCACGAGTGGATAACTGGGAGTGAGAGTAAGTGGAGTCATTTCTTTATCTATCCCTTTGTTTCTGAACTCGTGCATCCTATCTGTTAAAGATAAAGCACCACATACTCATAATTGGTTTGAAGTATGCACAACATTATGGAAAATGGTGGCCATGTTCTTAGGGTATTATCTGCAAACTGGTACTATAGCTGCACCTTCATCAGAACTTTGTAACTATCAGCAGTTTCTAAGTGGTGTAGCATGTAATTAAACCAGTTGATCCCATGTTTATGTATTTACTCCTACACCTCTTTTGCTGTGAAAGAGGATAACAGGTTGATGTATTGAATACTCTACAAACCTTTAAATAGTACTACTGGCTGCAGTCCCACAAGCTGAAAAGACAAATTTATAATCAAAGAGTTTCATAATCCAAACATATGTTAATTCTCTAAATATGTTAATAATCTAGATAAGATGAATTTCTGCCCCTTTTAGGGTAGAAGGTGTCCAATGATACCAACATAAACCAAGTGGCTGGTTGGCCTTCTCAAGGAATAGTACCCTATTGGGCTCAAAGCTAGTCTTTCCTTGGAAATTTAGACCAATGCTTGATCAAACACAGGGAGTGGGGAGCCCATATTTTGAGACACATTTATAGCCTTCATGGCAAATACATTCATTTATACATTGTGTCAACACTGGAGTTGCCAATGACAAATGCTGTCTAATGTCACATTTCAATGGGGAGATAGAGGAAAATTGTACTTTTTGGACCTTTTGGAGACCAATGAACAGGTGACTATGATTCCCACAACTCCTGACACCGGGATGAAGGGAAAACAGATAATGCCTTCCAGTGTTGGATTTGAGGTCACTGCCATAAGAATGCCTACCAGGCCCAACTATGGATGAGTCACTTCAGGCTCCTACAAGCCTCCATTGTTCTGGCCCCCATTACTGAACATATTATCATTAGAGATGTTTTATGTTTGTGCATCCCTACTCTCCTTTGTCCATAGCCCTAACAGGAATTGATACGGTTAAGACTATCTTTCTGGGGCATGTGGAAGACTATGGACTTACCCCACTAATATCTAGTGCTATATCTAGTGCTGTTGTGCCCTCAAAACTAACCACCCTCGGTGCCAAACTTGAAAAAGCCAAAGCTCTCCATAAGACTACTTCTCCACTCAGTAGTCCCATCTGGTCTGTACACATGCACCATGTACCTAGAGACTTGCTTTTGACAACTGGCAACTCAAATCCATAGTCCCACCTTTGACACATATAGTACCAAAAATTGTTATTGTCATAGAGGCTATAGCTCAAGCTGAGGGAACTTGGTATGCAGCGATTGATATTACAAATACACTTTTCATCATCTGTCTACACCCCAATTATCAGGATCAATTTGCCTTTATGTAGAATGGCTTACACTATACATTAATGTTTTCCCATAGGCTACCTAAATCCCCTGACTATATGTCATCAATAGACAGGCAATAACCTGAAAAAACTTACACTTCCAAAGAGAACACCAGCCTTCCATTATATTGATGACATCTCCTGCTGGGCCCAGAGAAGGGTATCCCCTACCAAGGACTGGAAGTCCTCTTGACCCTCAGGTCACAGTATGACTGGGCCATTAATACAGGTAAGGTATAAGGACCTATTACCCAAGTGAAATTCCTGGGCCTAATCTGGGAAGAGGCAAAAATGCCTCATTTCAGAGGAGACAATTACCAAGCATTTGGCTGTCTCTGCCCCAACAAATAAAAAGGAGAACAGCCCACGGCGGGTGACCTAAGCTGCTCCATCTGCCTAGGCCCCATCAGTTCTCATTTTCTGTTTGAGTTACAAGTTTCAGTAATCTCTTACTTTGCCAATTTGAGCTTATGGCAGAAGGACTATCACTGGTTAAACAAAGGTGCCTAAGGCTTTTTAGACCTATATATTCTCAATCTGCTTAAAGGCACACATCCTTTGAGAGATCATTCTAGGCCTGTTGTTGTGCCTTGGTAGATACTGAGTGCATAAACCATGGCTATGAAGTAGTCTTGTAACCAGAAATCCCAATCGTGTCACAGTTCAAAGACAGTCCTCAAATAACTGGTAGAGGCAACTCAGGAATTCTCTCTAGTGAAATGGAATTGGTACATACAGAAGTGGGTAAAACCAGGCTTGGCTGGGGACTCACAAAACCATGAAAAAAAACATCAGGAATGTCCTTCTGCCCCCAAGGCATATTGTTCAAGATGCTGCTCCTTCACTGACCCAATGAAAATCCAGATACGGAAACTTTCTGGACCACATATTGGTCTGGTTTACTGATGCCTCTTTTTGGTTAATTTCTACTAGGCTGGAAAAGGATACAGGTGCCATCTAACCTGAGCAATACCTGTCCCTTACTAAAAATAGTAAAGGGATGCTCAGCACGATGGTCAGAGTCTTATGAGGTATGGATGCCTATCCAAGCCACCCCAATAAATGAGACATGCTATATTTCACTGACTCTCGGGGCAGTGGCTAATAGTCTGTCTGTTTGATCAGGCCACTGGCAAGTCTCAGACTGCTACATAAAAAAGCCCCTCCTGTGGGGATGAAATATTTGAATAAAAATTAGCTCTGTTTCTAATGAGTTTTTTTTTTTAATTTTTTATCTTATTATTAGTTTCAAGTATACAGTACATTGGTTAGACATTTATATAGTTTATAAAATGGTCCCCGGGATTGCTATGTATCCCCTCTGGCTCTCCACCTAGCCATTACTGCTAACTGCATTCTCTATGCCCTGTTCCCGATCCCTGTGACCATCTAGCAACTACTAATTTGTACTTCTTTAATCCTTCACTCCTTTCTCCCAGTCCCCCTACCCCTCTCCCTTCTGGCCATCACCAGATTGCTCTCTATATTTGTGAGTCTGTTTTTGATCAGTTTGTTCTTTTTGTTTCTTAAATTCTTTTCATAAGTGAAATCATATGGTATTTATCTTTCTCTGTCTGACTTATTACACTCAATATAATAACCTCTAGGTCTATCAATGTCATTGCAAAGGGTAGGATTTCATTTTTTTAATGGCTGAGTAATATTCCATTGTATATATGAACCATAAGTTCTTAATCCAATAGTCTGTTGATAGGCATTTAGGTTGCTTCCATATGCGGGCTATTGTAAATTGTGTTGCCATGAACGTAGGGATGCATAGATCTTTACAAATTATTGTTTTAGTTTTCTTTGGATAAATACCCAGAAATGCAATTGCTGTGTCAAAAGGTAGATTCATTTTTAATTTTTTGAGAAACCTCCAGAATGGTTTCCATGGTGGCCGTACCAATCTTCAATCCCACCAACAGTGCACAAGGGTTCCCTTTTCTCCACATCCTCACCAACACTTTTTCTTTGATTTATTGCTGATAGCTATTCTGACAGGTGTGAGGTGATATCTCATTGTGGTTTCAATTTGCATTTCTCTGATGATTAGTGACCATGAGTATCTTTTCATGTGTCTATTGGCCATCTGTATTTCCTCTTTGGAGAAATATCTATTCAGGTATTCTGCTCACTTTTTAATTACATTGTTCGTTTTCTGTTGTTGTTGAGTTGTATGAATTCTTTATATATTTTGGATATTAACCTCTTATCAGATGTATCACCCTAATGAACTTATTGTTCTTGTGTACATGTTCACCAGAAAAGCTCTTACACTGTCAAAAGGAAACATAACCAATGTACAGACCATGTTTGTCAGCCAAACACAGAGATTCTAACCCAGAACAAGCAGATGTGTGGCTTATTGCCTCTTACATACATGAGAAGAGAGTTCAAGGGAATTTAGACACCATCCTAGACTGGCCTACATGTATGGGTTGTCACACTGTGGCTTACATATGTCAAAACAGCATAAAAAAAGTTGTCCCTCCACAGCCAAAGCTAAAGATGCTGACTAGGGATATATCTGTCAGGTCAATGGGCCAGGGAGTTTTTGACAAATAGATCACATTCAGCCTTATCCCATTCAGAGCATTCTACCAGCTCTTAGCAGCAGTTGGGTTCTCTGAGTTTGGCCTAGCCATCCTTGTGCATTCCAATGACTTGAGACACATGATCCAGGTCACCTGGGACCATATTTGTTTTTCACCTAGGTTTCTTGAGCACACTGCCTCTGATAATGGCCCCAAATTGTGACCCAAGTTGTACATCTATGGGCCCCATCACAGAGCATACAATCAATTCTTCGTGTTTTATATCACATTCAAGTTGCAGGGGCAATTGTACATTTTAAAGGACAATTAAAAGACAGGCTTAAGTGGCTGATGGGGTAAAGATAATTCCAGACTGGACTACAAATCTCAGAGAAGTGGCCTGGGGCCTGAATGCAGCAGTTCCCTGAAAGGGTGCTTCTCATTTGTTCCATATGACTTACCAGGCTGCCTGACCTCCTTCTTCAATTGTACATTCTTCTTTTACAATGATTGACAGCTTGATTTCTGTATGGGGACCCTGCAAGAGCCCTCCATCCCCTCTGACCCCTACCTGAAGGTTCAAATTAATGGGATATTAAAGTAGCCATTAAAATAATGAGGAATTCTAGACAGTAAACTCCTACTCCATTTACAACCCAGGTGCAGAGAATTAATTTTTGCCAACAAGGACTTCAAAAATAATGACCATCGATTTGAAGTCTCTAGTTCAACATTTTTCTTAAGGTATCCCTGACACTTTGTTCCATGTAGCCCCATAGGATCAATACCAGTATATAGAATAGAAATATTTATTGAACCATGAGAGGATCCAAGCCAGAAGATTTGGATACATCATCTTAGAGGATGGATTAAGAGTGCTATCCTTGCCCATCGTACAGAAAAGATGGCCCAAACTGCAGTCAGTGGAGAGAAGTTACTTTGACTGATAGGTTGTGAATACCTTCAAACATAAGAGCTTGGGTACAGGAGAAGGAGGGAAAGGGGATATAACTTCTCTTCTCTTTCTCCTACAGCATAGCCTGTGTGACTCCTGACCTGTTGGCCTTGTTGATAAATCTGCCCCAGGCAGTTGTCACTGCTCTGAGTTTGATAAGCTGTTGAATATGTCATTCACTGCTCAACCCCACAAGTAAACATTTGAGTGTCATGTCACTGAATATCATTAACAGTTATTTCTCTAACCACAGACTTTCTGATACCTCAAGTACCCCAACCTTATTGATCTGCACTGATGCTTTGCCAAACTGGACTCTAACACTACAGAAGCAAAAGGGCTCCCTGAATATCACTTTCTTCCTATCAGAAGTAGGGCCAACTAGAATATAATGGAAAGGAAACATCAGATCCCCCGTCTAGGCTATTTAGGTCTGAATAGTGGCCGTCTTCTCCAGTCCTCTCATACACTCACTCCAGTTCTACGCAGACTTTTCATTCCACTCAAGTATTTTGGCCACCAGAAGGGACATTTAGCTGGCTGATTCTCATAGTAGTCAATGATTCTACCCTCTCAACACTATGTGTAGTCAATGATTCTACCCTCTCAACACTATGTGTACCCTCTTGGGATATTCGTTTGTTTGCAAAAATCAAATAGTCAATGATTCTACCCTCTCAACACTATGTGTACCCTCTTGGAATATTCGTTTGTTTGCAAAAACCAGATCTTCACCTCTCCTCCTCCTACCAACATAACACATACATATCGGGCATTAATATGAGACATCCAAGTATTTAAAACAGCTCCTCTAGTTGAACAAGTTACCCTAGGCTGAGTCAAGAGGAAGCTCCCAAACCAGGCATATCTCAGTTACTTAAGGGAATTGACAGATGGCATTATCAACTGTCTGATCATGGTGTCCTCCATATAGTTATACCCATTGTCAGGGTATTCAGTTAAAAACTGTTTTGCAAAACTGTTCCTGACCCTTGCTGAGGTCATTAATGATACTACCTTAGCTTTGAAGATATAAAAGGCCAGCCTAAATTCTGTGGTCCATGTTAGATAACCAACTTCTTGCTTGCCACTGGCCAAGGATGGGTAGGTCTGTGTGATTTACGACACCTGGATCAGTAAAGCTGACAGAGTAGAACAATTATGAGACTTAGACTCTTAATTCTCTGAAGTAAATCTTGATGAGCTATAGGACATTACCTCCTGACTTGGGAATTGTTGGTGTTCATGGCTATGTGTATTCTTCCAGGTAGGCCCGATCATCCTGTTTCAAGTGATTTTGATCATGGCCCTGGTCTACTGTTGCCTCAGAAAAATTATCACAGTACCTTAAAGTCCAACTCAGTTGGGTCCACAATGGAATAACATGTCTTTCTTGCTCTGGCCCAGAAAGATGAAGGGTGGAGTTGAGCAGTCTGGCTTCAGGCCAAAATCTCACATATTACTCTTCTAGACCCTATTTTATGATTTTTACCAACAGCACCAAAAAATTATGCATGCTTTGAGGGAAAAATCTAGTGTACCTGCTGATGACTATAGACTCCAAACATATTTCATTTGAAGGTAAAGGGGAACATTTGCCAAGTCATTACTCCTGCAACTAGGTTATTATAAACTAAACTCATAAAAATTCAAGTTTCAAGAAAACTTTTACACTGTAACTCTGACCTGAGGTTGGTTGACTTTGCCAACTATCTGTCTTTATCTCCATGGCTCCCTGTCCTATTTGCTATACTTAAAGCTTCTCCTCTACCTATATGTTAGGAGTTGTTTCTGACTTGAAAAGGGTCTGACAAAGTTCTACTTCTTACATGACAGCATGAGAAACTCCAGGAATCTAGTTTCCAGTGAAATGATGAAAATTATTTTTAAAATCAACTATTTGAAATCTCTGGAAATGGTACAACAGACAGATAGCAAATGAAAAAAAAATGCATTCAAGAGTATCTACTAAAACTTGGTAAGAATTATGACTTTGTGGTAGTTGAACCAAGACCTGTGCCCTTCTTTCCCACCCCCAGTTTAGCAATATGGATTCTCCAGTCAAGACGAGTGCAGCCAAGGGGAACATTTGAGATCTTGCTCCCCAGCATATGATGTGAATTTGTCTCAAATAAATTCATAAAATTTCTCTTAAAAAAAAAAGAAAAAAAAAGACCGTACAGCCAAAGGGTCTATGATCCCTGCATACTGAAGATTGAAACATTTATTACTATATAATGCCCCCTTTGTCCCATTTAATGTTTTAGTCTTAATAGTCTATCTTTTCTGATTTTAATATTACTTCTCATCTCTTAGTATTTGTTAGCATTTATCTAGTACATCTTTTCCATTATTCTTTTCAATTAAAAATTTTTTCCCTGAGGTGTGTTTTATTTTAAACAGCATATGTGTTCGAGATGGGATATTTTCAAGAGTTCATCTAGAATAATGACTCTTGCCTAGATCTGTATTCTATGCTCTGGTTGCTCAATCAATCTAATCTCTCTGGCTAAAATCTTCTAAAATTTCTTTAAATGTTCTGGCTGCAAAAGGTACCCTGTCTTATTTTTGGCCCCATGATGTTTATTATGGGAGAGAAAAACAGTCAAATAAAAATATGCTCATCCTTAATATAGATATGTAAAGACACAAATATTTTCTCTGTTGTTTCAACATGTTTTTGATGAGTAAAGAGAAAATGAGTGTGCTTAATCAGTCCTCTTGATCTACGCTCTTAACTCTTCCTTTAAATATGATGAACTTAGGTTTACAGAGAGTAAGTGACTTGGCCAAACTCATAGCGCTAATTAGTAGCAGAAAGAAAACTAAGGCATTGGGCTTATAATTTCTATCCAAGAGCCATTTTTACTACAGTGTGTCTTTAATATTACATTTTTAAAAATTTATAGTACATAAAGAATTAAATTAAAACATAATGATTTTGAGAAAGTATGTCTAAGTGACTTTTATAAGTAATGCTTAAAATTGAAATGTAGGAATTGTTACTGAAGCTCTCCACTTAGAAAACTGGAAACAGTTCCCTCTTTAATAAAATCAATGCAGTAGAAAGTCGGTATATTGATGTGCTCATTAGAAGTGGAGAAGGAGTTACAAAGATCAATCAACAACTATTCAATGCAAGATTTCAAGTGGACATTATTGGCCCAGTTTCTGCACACCAATCTATAGATGTTCTGCCTCTAAATGATCCACAATGCTCAGACCTTTGTTTCTTCCTGAATTAGCTAAACTTTCCTCAGCATTTCACATTATTTTTAATCAAATTTCTATTCTATTTATCTCTAGCCTGTTTACTGACCCTGAGTTTATAGGCAAGACTCATACATGACTGAAATTGAAAGCCATGGGAGGCTGCAAAGTTGGATCATTTTTATTAAAGCACTCAGAAGATCAACCACATGACCCTGTGATTTATAATAGGAGTTTAGAAGCCAAGGAGTTTCATACAATTGGATAGATTTCACAAATATCCTTCACATCAGAACTAACAAAGGCTGCCTTTTTCTACCAATCATTTTTACTAGTGTTGTTATTGTTAATGGACAAATAAAAGAGAAATTACATTGAGATTAACATGCCAGATTTTAGGTCTAAGCTTTTTATGTCCCAGAGAATAAACTTACAATATAAAAATAGGTTCAGCTTTAAAGTATAAACAGGGTATACGGTTATAACTAACCCAAGTAATTTTTCCTAAGAAGGATCTAGAATGGGAGTAATTTAAAATGACCTTGTGAGATTGGAAAATGGCCTATAAAAGAAGGATGCATTTAGAAGGGAAAAAGTGCTAAGAGATCTTTTTAGAATTTTTTTTAATTGTATAATTAAATTGTAATCTAAAAATTATGAGTCCATCCTCTTATCATATACTACTGATGGCCAAAACATACATAGAGAAAAAAGAATATACATTTTAATAGAATAATATTATAAATAGCCCTTGTACTCCCATGTCAGTTCACAAAAACATGGAACTCATAATAAAGCCAAAGTTGCTTTACACATACATATAAAGTAAAAAAGATGAAACTACTGCAAAGTTATTTATTCTTTTAAATATTAAAAAATTGACTCAAATTTAGAATACATCTAAGATAAATGAAAATGCCAAGTTTTAAAAACCATGAATTAATAATTATTATTATTTATACTTATCAATTAATATCCATCCTATTTATAAAATATGAGGCAATTTATAAATCATTGTAAAATGAGGATAGAATTATTTTTTGCTCCACCCTGCCTGCCCTAACCTTTTCCAGATACATACCCGGCAGTGCAGGAATTGAGCTGTGCATGCATGGTGTAGAGTAGGGACAGAAAACTGTTTAGAACAAAGTGATTACTTTCCCAATGATGGAGTTTAAAGAAGTTCTTATTTCTGCGAGACACCCAATATGTTTCTGGATTCTGTAGAGCAGAGGTCTCCAACCTGTTTGGAACCAGGAACCAGTGCTCCTCTGAGAATCTAATGCCCAATGATCTGAGATGGAGCTAAGGCGGTGATGCTAGCACTGGGGAGCGGCTGCAAATACAGATGAAGCTTCACTCGCTTGCCTGCTGCTCACCTCCTGCTGTGCAGCCCAGTTCCTAATAGGCAACAGGACAGTGGAAGTTGAGGACCCCTGCTATATAGACTAAAATAGATTTTTATTTTTAATACTGTCAGATATAAAAAGATAAAAAATAAAACGCTTTGAAAAGAAAGTATACTAGAAGAGGCTAAGAGTATAGCTCTTCATTCTGTCATGTCTCCTGATGGATGGTGTGAAATTAAATATAGAAACTGGGATCTGCCCAGGTGGCTACTGAGCCAAGCAGAGGAAGAACTCAGAGAAAATGTTAAAGAGTACTGTTGCTGGAAGGGTCCAAAAAGAGACACAGCTGTCCTTCTATCTCTCTGTAACGGAAACAGCAAAGGTAAAGCTGCCAAAAAGAAACATGCACAAAGGCCTATGCCAAGACCATGCTCATCAGACCAAACCAAACTGAGGGGGAGGATCTCTTTCCCTATCCACTGTCCATCGTGTGAGCAGACACTCCTTTCCTTCCTGCTGTTCAAAGATAAGAGTGACACCGTGAGTATACAGACTTAAAAATGAAGAAATGTAATAGAAGGAAGTACAGGAGGAGAGAGATTGAAATTTGAAGAGCGAGTGAAGTAGTTAATGTATTACACATGTTACTATTTGCCCTAGGGGAACCTAAATGTTAATAATTGCATCGATTGTGGATGTTAGTGGGATGGATAAAGATTTAATAGAGAACAGAAAAAATTAAGATTCCTACTCTCAGTAAATTTGGGGATTCAGAGCCTAGAACATTGGTGCAATTTTCAAGCCTCATTTTTTAATATATCTTCATTGACTATCATCAGGCAAATAGGATACACATAGAAGATACATACAGTTGATTGATCTAGAAGTATGCACTTTGCCTAAGTTGGGACCGTCTAAGTCCCTACTCATAAATGAAGATTGGAAATTGGGCTGAGAAAATCCTTAGTCTGCATGTTGCTTACTTTTGAAACTTTTGTTGTTGTTGTTGTTGCTTCTGCTGCTGTGTATTTTGGTGTAAGTGGGGTTGTTTGGTTGGTTGAGTTTGCTATCAACTCTATCAAGCCTTTTCCTAAAGCATACAGGGCTAATCAGCTCAGCCTGAGTCACCTGTCCACCTCTATGACAGAAAGGACCAGAATCTTACAGTTGAATGCTTCAAGCAGAACCATCTATGGCAAGAAGAGGAAATTCCCACAAAGACTCTGGAAATATAAAACAAATATATGCTTATCACCTGAGTAAAAGAACAAGAAAACAAGAACAGAGGAAGACATGAAAGAAAAAATAGTTACGTGGAAACAAACAAACCAACCTAGACTCAGGATTCCTATTGAGTTTCTTCATAGCCAAAGCAAGAGAAAACAATGTAATTATTCTTTACAACTAATAAGATAAGGCAGAGCAGTTAATCATGAGAAACAAAATGTAACTGCATAATACACAGTACTTTCCTCAGCTTCCTTATATGACAATTCTGACATAAAAAAAGAAAAATAAATACTGGGAGAGGAAAGGGAGTAGGTACCATATACTAAATTATAATTATATAATATCTCATTTCGGAGAATTATAGGAAATCTATTCAACTTTCTCCTATTTAACTTTCTGATAATCTGATAGAATGCATATTCAGAAAATTTAAAGGCTTTTGCATAACTCTTGTTGTAATGGTTCCCAAAACCTAGTTGCATGCCAGAATCACTAGGAATGTTTATTAAAAACAAAGATTCCAATGGTCTAAATTGAAGCCTGAGAAGCTGTAATTAATAATACCTCTAGCAATTCCGATTTAGGTATCCATGTTTGGGAACCACTGCTTTATATTATTCTATCGTCTCAAATATTGATGATCTTAACCAGGTGTCTGAAAGGACTTTGGAAATTTGCCCACGGATCCATCCTTTTCTCTTGCCCTGCTCTCCAATGTCTCTTGTTAGGGTGAGAAGGTGGGCCAGGTTGGCCCTACAGGCTATTTTTTTCAGCCTCTTGCATGTCCTGGCTTCAAGACAGGTTTAGCCAACGGGGAGTACTTATGAGCTATTAGATAATAGAGGAAGAAATGAAGTCAGTGTAGTCCTACCAACATGGCCACTATTCTTACCCTCCCACTACCCACTTCTAGGCTCTGGAAGGCCCTGAGAGTGGTAGTTTTCAGGTGCTGATAATCTTAGGCCACCTCAAAGCCCCCCATTTGGCTTTTCAATTCTTCCGCCATCCATGTAAACAATTCTCCATATTAAAGTCCTTCAATTTAAAAACCTATAGTAGACTTTGACCAGACTGTGTCTGATGCTTGTACTTAACTGAAAGAGGACTGATATATTTCAGATACCAGACACATATGTAATAAAGCTATATTTCAGGTAGCAGTTTAGTAGGTAGCCAAGATGCTATAAATGTGTACAAATGTGACCTGTACTTTTCACCATTTAGAAGACCACCACTGTGGTATATTAGAGTGAACATGAGTTTAATTACTGCCTAGATAAATAGACTGTTCTCAGAAAACAGTTGGTTTTTTTTTCAGGGCCATTCCAGAGTAGGGCTGCTGTGCTTTAGTTGTCCATTTCACTTTTAGCTGTCCACTTCTAAATGGCATCTGCCTATTTTACAGAATCATATCGAGACTGAGCTTTTTCTTCCTCCATCGCATGGTCACAGGAAGCTCCTCAAGAGGCCATAGAAGCCAGTTAAACAGAGAATGTGGTGTGTCAGGAATAAAAGCCACGGACATGTGGTCCATTTGCTCATGTAACATACTTGTGCCTTCAGATTCTATGCCTTTTTTAACATATATTTTAACATGTTTGTCTGAAAACCCATGTTCTACACAATAATACATGGACAGGTTGTTTTTGGCCTAAAACTTCTAATAGCAGAAGTTACTAATCATTCCATCACAAGAGAAGTTTTATATGGTCCTCTGAAATGGAAAATTTAGGATCTTCAAAATACATTCATAGGTACATTAAGTAAATGTATTTAATATGTATTAAGTACATATTTGATTTAGGTGTAATTGATATAATTGCTGTTATTAAGGAATAATTATCCAATAGATACAGCTGCATCCTAAATATTCTCCTGGAATGTGAAAGAAAGCATAATACATTGAAACATTACTGATAACAATTTTTTAAATCTTGAACACAGTTACTTGACAAAAAGCTTTCATGAGAGGGGAAAAAGTATATACTTAAAAACTTACTTTTGTGGAAATTCTAAGAAACTATCTTTTCTATGCATCTCCAGACATTCTTGTGGTTGCCATCACATTTATTATTAAAGATAATAGGCCATCATAAACACTCCTAATACAAACAGTGCTCTTTTTTTTTTTTCCTGTTTTGGTTCTGGAAAAAAAAGAGAGAGAATATGAGACTCTCTAGCTATCCACCCAACGTCAGAAGACCAAGCATGAAATGGTAGTAAGGCCTGCCTGTGTGGCTTATTCATTGATTATTGAATTGGTTCTCTGATATCCTCACATTGACCATTCTAACTAGCTTAGTCAGTTTGGGCTGCTTTAACAGAATACTGTATGCTGGAAATTTATTTCTCACAGTTCGGGAGATTCTTCAGATGGAGGCACCAGCAGGTTCACTATCCGGTAAGGGCCCACTTTTTGGTTCGCAGGTAGAAGTATTTTTTACTGCGTCTTCACGTTGTGGAAGGACCTCTTTTATAAAAGCACTCATTTTTCTTATGAGGGCTTTGACCTAATCATCTTTCAAAAGCCCAACCTCCTAATACCATCACTTTGAGGGGTAGAAATTCAACATGAAAGATGAGAGATATAAACATTTAATCTATAGCACTGATCAAGAAAAAACATTATTTCTTAAAAGGATTCCACTTTAAAATACCAAATTGTTTTAATGAGAAAGTAAATGATAAGTAAAATATATCTAAAATACCTATATACCTGACAATTATACATATACAAATATCCTTTAGATTAAAAAATATAACAAATTAATGAAATTTTTTGCAGATATAAACAAAGCCCACAAAATAATATGCAAATATAGATGTGTTGGATCATTCTATTGTCAGCTTCAAGCTTCATGCAGCTGGAACTATGTGCTCCTGAATTCCCTTCTGGTTATGGAGCAGGAGAGAGTTGGGCAATAGAGGAAGCTGCATCAAATTTGATATGCAAATATGTAGCAGTGGCTATCTCTCTCTGAAAGATTTCAGGGTCTAGTACTGTAAGGGACAGACACAGAGGTGTGCAATGCAGCTGGATCCAGCTTGCCCTCCTTTCCTCCATGCTGTCTAGCTTTTACTTTCCAACTGCTGGCCAAGCTGACCAACAACAGCCTCCGCCCACAACCAGATTTGTGTCTATGCACCCACAGAGGTGCTAGCTGCACAGAAGCAGCAGCTATCCATAGACCAGTGCCCTCTGCTGCCCCCATGTAGCAGCTTGCATATCTGATATCCGGGAAGTTCCTACTCGTCCACCCATTTCAGTACTTTAGGAGGTGAGTTAGTAATTTCTCTTTGATCTTTCATAGTCTCCATTAGAACTTTACTTCCTCGACTCCTCCTGCAATTGTACAATGAGTCTCTTGTCACGTATCACATATAGTGATTCTGCTTCTCTAACTGTGCCCTAATACTAAAGATTTCTGCTGCCAGGCATTATTTTATTAGCATATATCTCTCTTTCAGTTTCATCAAATTAGAAATCAATAGCTGTGGGTAACAACAATTTTATCTTAATTTTAAAAGACTTTAGAATAAAATCTATTATCTTTTCACATAAACTGCATTGATATTCAGAAACTAAATAACTTCTGGAGGACCTTTGTAATATTACATATACTAGTAATATAAAAGTAAATTGAGACTAAAGGTAATTCTAATCATTTATATGATGATATCAAATGTTATTTTACATCCTTCATTTACAATTTTCTAAATATTTGCCTTTGTGGTTAATGTACATCAAACAAATGTGTGTAATTTGTGTTAAATATATATAACGTTATTTTAAATTTATATGAAATCATACAACTGACATTAGGAAAAATGTGCATGTTTTATCTTTTCCTCTTTCCACTGTCTTATTACAAAAAAAAAAAAGTCCAAAAACACGAAGAAAGAAATGTTTAAAACAATCAAATGATTTAACCTAAAAGAGGTCCTAATGCTAATATACCATATCTGTGTTCTTAGTTTTGTGATTGCACTCACTCATTATTCTTACTAGACTGTGATTTTTTCAAGAGCATAGTTTCTTGAGAGCAAGAATTTTATCTTAGTAATATTAATATCAACATTGAATAGCACAGTATCTGACACATAGTTGAAGCAACATATTTTGAATAAATTAACTTATTCCAGTGGCTAAGAATAGTTTTCAGTTACTGAGTCTACTCAGTGTGCTTCCCTAAACCTTGAAACACACTGTGTTGTATGGTCTCTTGAAACCTATTTCCTGATATCCAGATGGTCCTATGTTCCCTATGCTTAGGCCCAACCAATTTTCCATCTCCCACATATGCCCTCCTATCTAAGCCCAGAACAGAAATTCCCAAAGAAAGAAATAGTCTGGATCATTCAATACTTTCTCTTCTATCTGTTTTTATTCCATAAACTCTATGCTCTACTTACTTTAGTGACTTTACTTTTGATAGTTGAGAGCCTTTTCATTCATTAAACAAATACATATTGTCACCTGTATACCAGGCACTATTCTACATGTTTGTGATACATCAGTGAACAAAACAAATATATGTCCCTGTTCTTGTAACTGTACAATTAACATAGCAAAAAAGTAAATTATATAGTGATAAGTGCTGTGGATAAAATATAAAATAGAGCAAAATAGGTTAGATAGAAGTGGAGCAGGGGAGGGCGGTTTGCATACCAAAATTTTGCTTTTGGAACTATTTTCTTTGATATATGCTACAATATAGATATTTCAAAAGTAAAACCCAACAACAACAACAAAAAAACCCTAAACTTATTTATTTATCATTCCTGCAACTCCCTTAATTTTCCCCAAGGCAGTATACTGTCTCTGTGCTGAAGGCAAAGGTGTTTTACAAAAAGGCATGAAAAAGAAAGCTCAAAAATTAATATTTCAGCAGGCTCTCTCACTATACTAATATTACAACCTACAAATACCAAAGAAAAGGATCCTTTCACAGGTGTTAATTTCCTCATTCATGTTCACTGAGACACACTATTATTTTTAGATAATGTTCTTCAATAAAGATAGTAAAACCATATAAATATATAATGATCACAAAACATTTGAAAATAAAAATCTACCTTATTAACAAGATGACTGCACATTTCCATTAATATAATCACTTGAAATTGCAACAATGAATAATATAATGCCAACAACATAGTCTGTAAGAAAGATCTGAAATCTGTCCTGAGCTTCTGTCATAAAATCATTCTGAAAAATTAAGCAAAATAAAAATTAGAACACAGAAAAATCTTGACTAATAGAAGAAATCAAAGGATTAATTTTGAAATGTAGCGCTTTACAGATTATTGTAAACTGCAGTGCTATGGTATGGTGGAAAAATTTATTGAAATAAAAGTTTTTCCCTCACTCTTATGTACCACCCTATTTCTACTTTATAAGTCTTTGCCTCAGACATATGGCATGATAGAAAAGCATAAAGAACCTGTTGTCAAAGATTGTCAATGTGTTTAAAACTTTTTTAGCTTTCTGACAAGATAAAATTAAGTGTGCATGCATATGTGTGTGTACATGTGTATGTGCTCATGTGTGGCGGGGGGTGGTAAAGGGAGGAGAGAGAAAGGCTTCGGGGCAGAAAGACAAAATAGAAAAGACTAAAACAGCCTGGAAAGGGCTGTGGGTGGAGATGTCAGAGTAAGGAGGACCCATACAGCACCGGGTTTTGACAACACACTGATAAAGGCACCAAAATCAGAGGAAATGGCTATGTGATATACGCCGGAGCCAGGTTTAAGGAAGTCTCGATATCATCAAATAGTTTATGCCACTAATGTAAAGTATGCCAAAATATCATTTTTAAAATGTTGAAAAACAAATTCTCACACAAATACACAGGGAACAAGTGTAAGCTCATTAATGAGGTTATTATCAGAACGGCAAAGCTCAAAGGATAAAAAAAAAATGCACATATAGTCGATAAAAAAAGAAATTGACAATTGCAGAAAAATTGCTAAATTACCAAACTACTTAATGTTATGTTTCAGGACAATAAAAAACAATCTTTAGAATTATCTTCTTTATGGAACAGAAATACTTTGTATCTCTTTGTAATAGAATATTTTCATCTTATTGGGTATTTTTATAAGATACCCTCTATTCTTATGAAGCTATGAAAGGTCCTATTCGATAGTAAATACTAAATCAAATAAATATGCTTCTTTCCAGAGGATCAGAAAACACTTTTTATACAAAGCCCCAGCATGTCAACGGAGGTCGTGTTGTCAAATTTTTTTTCCTCATTTCCAAATTTTGTTTTTCTTTTTTCTTTACAGGTAGAAGCTGGAAACCCATCCAAACTATGAGAATAGCTACAGGACTGGGTACAATG
>NW_011889170.1:647222-655644 GCF_000151845.1 Pteropus vampyrus
TTTTATCTTTTCCTCTTTCCAGTGTCTTACTACAAAAAAAAAAAGTCCAAAAACACGAAGAAAGAAATGTTTAAAACAATCAAATGATTTAACCTAAAAGAGGTCCTAATGCTAATATACCATATCTGTGTTCTTAGTTTTGTGATTGCACTCACTCATTATTCTTACTAGACTGTGATTTTTTCAAGAGCATAGTTTCTTGAGAGCAAGAATTTTATCTTAGTAATATTAATATCAACATTGAATAGCACAGTATCTGACACATAGTTGAAGCAACATATTTTGAATAAATTAACTTATTCCAGTGGCTAAGAATAGTTTTCAGTTACTGAGTCTACTCAGTGTGCTTCCCTAAACCTTGAAACACACTGTGTTGTATGGTCTCTTGAAACCTATTTCCTGATATCCAGATGGTCCTATGTTCCCTATGCTTAGGCCCAACCAATTTTCCATCTCCCACATATGCCCTCCTATCTAAGCCCAGAACAGAAATTCCCAAAGAAAGAAATAGTCTGGATCATTCAATACTTTCTCTTCTATCTGTTTTTATTCCATAAACTCTATGCTCTACTTACTTTAGTGACTTTACTTTTGATAGTTGAGAGCCTTTTCATTCATTAAACAAATACATATTGTCACCTGTATACCAGGCACTATTCTACATGTTTGTGATACATCAGTGAACAAAACAAATATATGTCCCTGTTCTTGTAACTGTACAATTAACATAGCAAAAAAGTAAATTATATAGTGATAAGTGCTGTGGATAAAATATAAAATAGAGCAAAATAGGTTAGATAGAAGTGGAGCAGGGGAGGGCGGTTTGCATACCAAAATTTTGCTTTTGGAACTATTTTCTTTGATATATGCTACAATATAGATATTTCAAAAGTAAAACCCAACAACAACAACAAAAAAACCCTAAACTTATTTATTTATCATTCCTGCAACTCCCTTAATTTTCCCCAAGGCAGTATACTGTCTCTGTGCTGAAGGCAAAGGTGTTTTACAAAAAGGCATGAAAAAGAAAGCTCAAAAATTAATATTTCAGCAGGCTCTCTCACTATACTAATATTACAACCTACAAATACCAAAGAAAAGGATCCTTTCACAGGTGTTAATTTCCTCATTCATGTTCACTGAGACACACTATTATTTTTAGATAATGTTCTTCAATAAAGATAGTAAAACCATATAAATATATAATGATCACAAAACATTTGAAAATAAAAATCTACCTTATTAACAAGATGACTGCACATTTCCATTAATATAATCACTTGAAATTGCAACAATGAATAATATAATGCCAACAACATAGTCTGTAAGAAAGATCTGAAATCTGTCCTGAGCTTCTGTCATAAAATCATTCTGAAAAATTAAGCAAAATAAAAATTAGAACACAGAAAAATCTTGACTAATAGAAGAAATCAAAGGATTAATTTTGAAATGTAGCGCTTTACAGATTATTGTAAACTGCAGTGCTATGGTATGGTGGAAAAATTTATTGAAATAAAAGTTTTTCCCTCACTCTTATGTACCACCCTATTTCTACTTTATAAGTCTTTGCCTCAGACATATGGCATGATAGAAAAGCATAAAGAACCTGTTGTCAAAGATTGTCAATGTGTTTAAAACTTTTTTAGCTTTCTGACAAGATAAAATTAAGTGTGCATGCATATGTGTGTGTACATGTGTATGTGCTCATGTGTGGCGGGGGGTGGTAAAGGGAGGAGAGAGAAAGGCTTCGGGGCAGAAAGACAAAATAGAAAAGACTAAAACAGCCTGGAAAGGGCTGTGGGTGGAGATGTCAGAGTAAGGAGGACCCATACAGCACCGGGTTTTGACAACACACTGATAAAGGCACCAAAATCAGAGGAAATGGCTATGTGATATACGCCGGAGCCAGGTTTAAGGAAGTCTCGATATCATCAAATAGTTTATGCCACTAATGTAAAGTATGCCAAAATATCATTTTTAAAATGTTGAAAAACAAATTCTCACACAAATACACAGGGAACAAGTGTAAGCTCATTAATGAGGTTATTATCAGAACGGCAAAGCTCAAAGGATAAAAAAAAAATGCACATATAGTCGATAAAAAAAGAAATTGACAATTGCAGAAAAATTGCTAAATTACCAAACTACTTAATGTTATGTTTCAGGACAATAAAAAACAATCTTTAGAATTATCTTCTTTATGGAACAGAAATACTTTGTATCTCTTTGTAATAGAATATTTTCATCTTATTGGGTATTTTTATAAGATACCCTCTATTCTTATGAAGCTATGAAAGGTCCTATTCGATAGTAAATACTAAATCAAATAAATATGCTTCTTTCCAGAGGATCAGAAAACACTTTTTATACAAAGCCCCAGCATGTCAACGGAGGTCGTGTTGTCAAATTTTTTTTCCTCATTTCCAAATTTTGTTTTTCTTTTTTCTTTACAGGTAGAAGCTGGAAACCCATCCAAACTATGAGAATAGCTACAGGACTGGGTACAATGAGGCAGGTCAGCAGAAAGTGCTTTAATTAAAGATGTCTAGATGAACAGCTGGAAACCTTGGCACAATCCCAGGAGCAGGAGGAGAGGAAAACCCAAATGATAGTTAATTTTTCCACAAACCAGGCAGGATGGGAATTTGGATCTGAACATAGCAAAGAGTGATAATAAATAAATGTGATACATTCTACAACCTACCATTATGTCTAAAATGTATTCTCAATAACAAATAACGCAATTATATCATAAGATGCCACAGGTTCACAAGAAAAACAGAAGAACCCAGAAGAAAATCAATACAAAATTTTGTCTTTCTAAAAATGATGGTACTTCTATAGATTGTGGTTGTTACAATAACAACGTGGACTAAATGAGAATGAATTGGAAAAAAATATTGTATATGATAAAAGCACTTCGGCCTATCAGAGGTTGTGAAAAGTTTGCCTCTTTGATTTTGGCTTAAGAAATTATACAGCCTGACTCTGGATAGTGGAGTTCATCAGACTCTCATACATTTCTCACATTTCCACAGACCAGACCAGCCTGATGCCAATTTTTAATTATACAAAGTGATATTAAATCAAATGTGTGAAAGCATATCTTTGAAAAAACCAAAGTTTGGTGGCAAAAAATAATGTTGACAGTCTTAAAAAACTCACTAGATTCATGGAGGAGAGTGGTTTAAAAACTAAACACACACACACACACACACTTAAATCTCATATAAAAGCTCATTTAATGGAAAATACATTAACTAGACGAAACACGAACAAACAAACAAAGGCACATCCATCGATTTTGCCCAGAGACATTTGGATGCAACACAGGAAATTCCAGATCAACTAAGACAAATAGGTAAATGTGGAGAATTAGATTTTTTCAATCTAGAGTGACTTGAACTCCTCTTTTAGACAAGTCCCTTGTGCTGTACACTCATCATAGTATCCTGATACCTTGTCTACAGGAACAGATTTCTCTTGGGGGCACTTGCTTCCCCTCGCCCCCCCCCCCCACTATTTCATTTGCAATAAATACAAATTCTCTTCCCACTGGGGCTGGGAGGCAAGAGATGAGACAGTCTGGTCACCTTTCACTGCCTGACTGCAAAAGATCTTCTGTAAACATCAAAAGAAAAGACTTCACAGCATATAGCAAAAAAATATAACAAACAAACAAACAAACAAACAACGAAGCTCATACCTATTCTGCAACCCCTGGAGAGTTTTCAAGGACCAGGTGATCTCAGTCATGAAAAAAACTGCAGGCATTTGGGGTGAGACCTCAGGAGTACATGTCTTCCTTGAAGGAACTTGAAATTAAGTGATAGCTTTCTGCAGACGGGGGAGCTCCAAAATAATGCTGGTACAGAAATGTATTAACTCTCGGGGGTATATTTTCAATGCAGTGTGCAAGCAATTTAGCGGCTTGCCTCCCACAGACGTTAATGGTGGCTATGCAGTTAAATTCTAATCTGCCACTTTTGACCTGGACCCTACAGCTTTCTTTTCTTGCTATCACACAGTTCATTTGTTGCTGATGGGGAGAAAATAAATAAATAAATGAAAGGAACCATTTGGCTTACAGCATCCAGCGTCAAGACACTCAACTGATACCTATTTTAAAACTTTGAAACAGTATTCTGTCTGTGAATTTTTTCTGAGGCCCAACTGTGTAAAGGATAAAAAAAAATACATGTTTTGTTAGACTTATACCAATGAGCAAAATGCTTATTTTCTTAGCATCTATAATAATACTTCTATCAGTGCATTTTTCATTAATCCTTTAGAGTCCCTTGCTTCTCATAGTCTACTAAGAGCAGTCAACTCTCAGAAAGTTTTCCCACATTTGTTAACATAATTTCTTAGGGTTCACAAATTCCCTAAAACCCACTCATGGATATAAATCCCAATTTAAGAATCCCTAATCAAACAGATCCACATAAATATTATAAAACCACTTTCTATGTTTGCAGCATAAGAACAATAAATGTGATTTGTGGCATTTGAAGGAATGGTGCTAAATAAAACTATGGTATTTTCCAGTACAATTGCTTTCTTTACATAATGAAGAGGACAGCTCAGTGTTACCACATTGCCCATGGTATGGTATATGGTATATTCATATATAAGAAAAGTGGCCACTTTAATGAACTTGATTAGACAGTGAATTCAATAACAACCACCACCAAACTGAGAGTTAGCAACTACTCATTTTATTCAATTAACTCACCAAGGATATCTGTTCAGTGAACATTATATTTGGTGAAGCCAATTCATATTCTCTGCCAGCTCACTGCCAAAATCATTCTCAGAATTTTAATTTCTTGTGAAGAGGTAAACAGGCCATAACTCCCTTCAGCATCTCCAGTAACAAGTCATTTACTAAAATGACAGTAGCAATAAAGTACACACTTTCCAGCTCGTATAGCATGTTATGTCAAAGGCAAGGCCTTAATACCTGGTTAACATTTGCCTTTGATCGAATTCCTACCATGTTCAGGGCACTCCATGAAGTTAGAAACGAAAGAAGAAAATTTTATTTCTGCCCTTCAGCATCTTTACAATCTGATTAGCAGATGGGGGAGGACAGACAAAACCAGTAGAAATATAAATACAAATCTACAAATGCAGAGATACAGTCACAGTCTATTACCACTGTACAAGATATTACGCAAAGGTTAACTAACAAGGGGTCTGGGAATGATAACAGAAAAATACTACACTGAACAACTACCAAGAACTTTGGAGGGAGTAAGGGGCATGATTTAGAGAGAAGAAATTTTAAAAGCATTTAAAAGCATTTAAAAGCATTTAAAATATTATCTGAAAAAGGTTGTTAAATGTTTGGGCAACACACTTATTTGAGTGGAATTGAAAGTATAATTGAGGATGTCACTAGAAATTAGGACATTTTGAATCCATCACTGTAAAATGGTCCCATATCCAACCAGGAATGGTCCTGCCCAGGCATTATCCTCCACACATTGTTTGTTCTGTCCATGCCGTGCATGAAGATATTGACAGCAAACATTGATTAGGTTTATTAAGTCAAACACCCCTACTGATATCAGAAGAAATTTTTACTTAGAATTTATATAAACAGCCAAATGATTAGTAAATCATGACTTAACCCACATTATTCATTTTGTACATCACTTTATTTTAATATGTATTAACAGTAACAGATACATACAATTACACAGATATAGACATATATTTGGTCATAGCTGCCAATTCACTTTCATCAGTCTGTTGATGATAGTCTTAACTAGATATGGCTTGGCAACGTTTTAATTCTGATTCCAAACTAGACGGTGTCAGGTTTTCAAATTGGAAAGATCCTAATAAAAGGAACTCTGAGAACTCTTTTCCTCTGTCCTCTTTCTGAACTCCCAGAATATTTAATAACACGCCCCTTGCAGGATTCATTACAGTGCTACGTTCCACCATAAGACAAAGGAAAGCCTGTTCTCAAGCATGAGATAGTGCCCCAGGGAAGAGGTTCTCTGTGGTAGGAGCCGGCTTTCTACCAGGTGGTTAACATTACACCTCACTCTTCCTTGTGATGGTCAGGACTGCATCCATGGTGAGTAACAACCACTGTATAAACAAGTACTTATAGCAAACAGCTTAAAATCTAGGCAGCTAAAATTTCTCAAGAGAAGTACTTAAAGCGAGGAAATAATTTTTCATTACCAAACTATATGTGTATTATGTTCTTTGCAATGCAGAAAAGTATTAATCCTTAGAGCTAAAAGAGAATCTTAATGTCAGTTTGGTACCAACACCAAAAGGATGTGAAGCAGATGAGTAAAAATGTCATAGTTAGGCAGTTTCCTACATATTGTTATAAAACACCCAATGATTTTTCAAAGGTAATTGATTTCTTTTTTTATCAGTGGTGATAAAATGTTTCATGCTAGTTTAGATTTATATTATAAAAAATGAAGCAATATCTTTATTACTGTTTAGAAAGCAACGTAGAGTTCATTCTCTTTTTAGGAATTTGTCTGGCTCTGTTCTTACTTCAACAGAAGTGAGACATACAGGATTTTGACATGCTAGGTTCATTCGTCAGAATATAAATTGCCTCATAAATACTCTAACTGAAATCTTGATTGGCAGATAGTACCCTGCAAGGTGGTTGAAATTGGTGATCATCAAATGTCAGAAAGTTGAATAATATTTGATGAAGACTAGATTCTTTAATTTTATTAAATTTCTGGAAAGTAGAAAGTGTGTTTTATTTATCTACTAAGAAACCTATCTCTGTACTTTGCCCCTTAAATATCTGTTTAATAGTTTTATCCTCAAGGAATACTAACTAGAATAACTATTTTTTTAGAACACATTTGCACTGCAAGTAATGTTACTTCATCCCAAGGAAGCAATGGAAGCCAGATATCCATTGTAAAATAAACATAATCGGAGAGTTATTAAAGTGATTACTTATAATGATAATAACAATTAAACATCTGCCATGAAAGTCAAGATTTATTTGGCTGTACATAAATTAGAGTCCCAGAACAGTCTGAAACAAGAAGGAAAAGGGGACAATCAGTAATCCACTGATCATTAACAAAAACAAAATGTTAAGTTTCAGTCTTGACCCAAATTTACTATCTACCATTTTTCCCCACTGGAATTAGAAGATTCAACATTATTAAAACCTAATTAGAATTTTTATCCTCCTCTGACCTATGTTTTCATTTCTGGCAGACTATTGACTGAAGCTAACTGGCAAGTATTTCTATGAAGACAAATCCTTTACGAACCCTAGTATCCATAAAAATCAACTGAGGCTACCTGTTAAAAGGCCTGTTAAGAACATGGCTTGCTGAGCTCCACTGTCAGAAATTCTGACTTGGTTGTCTAAAATGCAGGTCTGGAAAATTGTTAAAGCAATCCCTTCTAAATAGGTGTCCATGTCAAATTCATTGAGAAACATTTTATGAAGAGCAGCTCTTAGGTACAGGCTGTTTGTCAATATAGACTTAGTGGATGTAAATGCTAATAGCAACTTTTTAGTACTTCATATGCTTATATTGTATCTAAGTATCTACAAATTCTTCAATGCTGAGAGAATAAAGAAGAATAAGTTTCAATATGTCAAAGAATCCATATATAATTCTATTTATTTACCATGAAAAGGTTTTGTATTGCATTTGCCCTATTAGATGTAGTACCCAAAGGTTGGCATTTTGATTGCTGCCACCATGAAAACTTACTCTAAAAAAGCAGATGCAGTCATAATCATCATGTTGCTTTTAGGACACTTTCCATCATTCTGTACCCACCCCAATAAGAAAGATGATATAGGTCAGAAAAAGTGGAGCCATGTGCTATAAAAAATCAGTACTAATATTTCCCCACAATGTCTACTACACACATTCTGTCTAATAGATCATAAGAAGCAGTTAAAAAAAAAGTTTCATTTAAATTAGCATTAAAAATAGATTCACAAATATAGTGGACAATTAGGTGACAGACAGAGGGGATGGGGATTAGGGGACTGGGAGAATTGGGTGAAGGATTAAAGAAGTACAAAATAGTAGTTGATAGGTGGGCACGAGGATGGGGAGCACGGCCAGGGAATGCAGTTAGCATTGATATGATGGCTAAGTGGAGGGCCAGGGGAGGGAGGGAGCAATTGGGGGAATCATTTTATGAACAATATAGATGTCTAACCAATGTACTGTATACTTGAAACTAATTTAAATAAATTTATTTTTAAAAAGTCTGTAATAACATCCTTAAATGACCCACTATAAACGCAATAACAATCTAAACAGACTTCCAAAGAATAAAAGCTATAAATATTATTTGTTTAGTGGAACTGATTATATATGATATTATTTGAGTTTCACAATAACTCTGTGAGGATAGAAATATTTGTATCATATCCTAAGATACACTG
>NW_011889170.1:655694-665043 GCF_000151845.1 Pteropus vampyrus
GGAGGGAGGGAGCAATTGGGGGAATCATTTTATGAACAATATAGATGTCTAACCAATGTACTGTATACTTGAAACTAATTTAAATAAATTTATTTTTAAAAAGTCTGTAATAACATCCTTAAATGACCCACTATAAACGCAATAACAATCTAAACAGACTTCCAAAGAATAAAAGCTATAAATATTATTTGTTTAGTGGAACTGATTATATATGATATTATTTGAGTTTCACAATAACTCTGTGAGGATAGAAATATTTGTATCATATCCTAAGATACACTGAAGCTCTCAAAGATTGGTGGCTTTTCTCGTTAGCAAGTAAGTAGAAGAATAGAGAATTACATCTAGATTTCCTAGCTTCATATTTTCCTGCAAATGCCTGATTCAAGGTCTTGAAATTTCTAAACATCTAAAGCAATAGTTCTTAAGCTAAAAGGTATAACCCACCGGTAAGAATGTATTTCATAAATAATCTGTGTATAATTTACTTTTAAGATATGTTATGTAAAATTCAATGATAGTTCTATTATAATGGTAGTCTCAATTACAAACATGGGTATGTTTTCTTTATTGACAGAAGAAACAATGAATATGCAGTTAGAGTTCAGAGAATACCAGATATCCCAGATCAAACCTATCCTAATAGGCCATCCACATGTATATCACTATAAGGTAGAGAACAGTTGCCCTGACATAACCTCATATGTCCACTTAATATTTCAATTAAGCTCTTAAAAAATAACCACAAAAAATAGCTCAAAGCTATACCTTTTTGTATAAAAAATAAATAACAACAAAAACAACAACAATAATAACAACGGTAGTAATAATAAGCCTAGTTAAACAAGAAAAGAAAGTCCCTCCTCCTCATTGCAGGTTACCACCTGTCTTCGAAAACTTGGGCATGACCTTGATGGTATTTTTTTCTAAAATTTTCTCCCCCAGGTTTCGAACATGAAAGTAGAGCTCCTAGAAGAATGTTTTCCCATGGTGGGTATTCAATAAATACTGGCCACATACTTGAGTGAAAGATTTCATTGACATTTTAATGGATTGGAAAAGAGGAATGAGGAGAAGATAAGTGTTATTATTATCTTCAATTTACATATGACAACCCTGAGGCTTGAGTAAGGTCATACAGCTTGTTGTTTTTTACTCTTTTCTTATTCTCTGAATTGTTTAAATCGGCATAATGCTCCCTTGACGAAAAACATAAAGGATAGCTCTGAAGGGTTTCAAATAATTTTCAATGAGTAAAGTCTAATCAGAGATGATAGACTGTTAAAAAGGATCTCAGATATCTAGTCCAGACCAGCCAACATCCATTTGGAGCCGTTATGTAAAAGAGCAACAGCCTCAGGAAAGTTAAGCTGCTTCTTTATTATCCTAGAGCAAGTCAGTGGTCATACTGGAACTCGGAACTAAGGGCAGCTGACAGCTGGTTTAATCACTATCCTCAGTTCTCCAGGGGCCTTGATTCATATACTAGCAGCAGAGGATCTGGTGTGGCACTCAGGCATATATCAATAACCCTATGGTTTCTAAATTAATCTTATCTGTTCCTATTAGCTGTGGTGTTGGAAGAATTTTTATCATATAGAATCATAGACCCCACCTCCATAGCTGTGAGAGATCCCTAGATATTTTAATATCTATATTCCTGCTTCTAACAATCAAGACAAAGCTTGATCCTACAAACCATACTTTCCTCTGGACCACAATCTGTTAGACAAACACAGGGGTCTGAAAAACTTAACATACTATACTTTGATATCTGATAAGAATGTAGCATCTTTTTTTTAAATTTCACCCATCCCTCCACTGCTCTTTCCCTTGGCAATCATCAGCCCGTTCTCTCTGAATCTTTCTGTTTCGTTTTGTTTATTCATTTGTTTTGTTTTCTGAGATTCCACACATAAGCGAAATCATATGATATCTGTCTTTCTCTGTCTGACATTTTTTTCTTACTAACTGATCTAATCTTTCTCCTGAGCCTTACACACAATGGAATAAGGAGAACACAGAGAGAAATCATACAAATTTTGCTAAAAAATAGCATTTCATCTGTTCCAATTTTTAAAGATCTCTAATCAGTCACTTTTTGGTAAATTATTAGCATTTTAGTTTTCTCCCCTCTTCCCTATCCTTCTCCAAAAAAGTATAAGATGGCATCTATATTGTAAACTACTCTGTGTCACTGTAGATACTAGGATAAAGTGTGTTTAGATACTAGGTAGATACTAGGATAACGTGTGTGTTTAGATACATTGTAGATACTAGGATAAAGTGTGTTTAGATACTAGGTAGATACTAGGATAAAGTGTGTAGTGTAGATACTAGGTAGATACTAGGATAAAGTGTGTAGTGTGTATCTACACACTAAAGTGTAGATACTAGGATAAAGTGTGTAATATACATTGTGTTTTCTGAACCCTTGACATTCTCAACAACAGAGTGGTTGCTTCAAGAACTGGTCTCTCACGGCTGTGCCTCTGACAGTCACCAACCACCTTGAGTTGAGTCTGCAACACATTGGCCCCACACAATACTAAACTGCAGATTCTCTCAGTTCTGCATGGCCTTACCAGGTTGCAAGCAAACTTCCAAATTCCCTGCTAGGGGGTCACTAGCCTCAGGTATATAACCACTTCCACTCCCCAATGTTGCATTTTCACTCTTGCACCTGTTGGAAGTTGCATCCTCCTGATCCTCAAAAGGATCTAGAAGCCTGAAGTCTCTGTCAGACTATGCCTAGGAAGAGGTCCTCAGGTTTCACCCTGAAGAGGAGAAAGCAGAACCATTAACTCCTGATCTTGTCACCATGTTTTGGTGCCCTTCTTTTTATAATTTCCTAGGGCCAAACTAGGTGGGTTTCTCACATACTCTTATGAGAAAAAAATTTCTAAGACATAGTCTCAGTTTTCTTCACCCCTGGTTTATTGTAAGATTTTATGGTGGGGTCTCTTAGGGATAGTTCTTGATATACTCACGAAAGCTAAATGAAATTAGAAAATCTTCCTTTCTCTCCAATTCAGTTGATTTTCATAGCTATCATCTTGAGGACTCAAAATGCTACTCTGGTTGTTAAGAGATAAATATTGACTTTATTTAGCATACCTTGCTCATACAATCCCAACCAGTCCTCAAGCTAAACATATGCATCTGGCTGAAGAGATCAGAAACGAAGACATTTAAAAAATCACAATGATGTATTTCAGAAATAGTATTGCTTTCACTATAAGGAATGCACTTAAATTTCAAGCTGTTAGTTGGCCAATATAAGAAGAAATCATGGTTTACTCTGAACTTTATGCACCTTTCTCTAAAAAGCCATGATCTAACTTAATATCTAAATTTCCAGTGTCTGAGAAAGTATGTAAATTTCAAGACCCAGCTGGCATTTCCTTGACTCTACCCACGACGGCCCCTCAATTAAGGGGGAATAGAATCCTTCACTTGAATCTTTGATGAATCTCCTAGAGCTGAAAAAGGCTTTACCAACTAGGTCCCAGAAATTAATAAATGGCAGCATATTTGTCACTCTTCATGTCTCCAGATGAAATGTAAAATTTGTACTCTCATTCTACAAAGAATAAAGATATACAAGTGGATAAGTTCCTTTATGAAAAGTTCTTATTACCTGGACTCTCTTTGGTATCTATAAGCATGTTTCAAACAGAATATTTGTAGTTTAAATGAGTTGGATCATCAAAATTCCCCATTATCTTATTTAAAATACTGCCACATTTTGTGTCATTTCAAAATGAGAAGTCAAGAGAATTTGTCTTTTGTTTTATTTTGAAACGGGTTAAGTATTTCATTTTGCCTAGTCTTTTCCTTAAGAATCATCACTGTAGCCCTCTTTCCACTAATAAAATTTAATTTTACAAAACAAATTTTTGAAATAAAAAAATGAAATATGTGAGTTTTTCCTGTGCTATCTTTTTAGTCAGAAGGACACAGTTAGTAAAATTTTTGTACTAAAATTGTCAAATATTTGAGCTCAACTTTATAATTTCTAGGAGTGAACATTAGCGCAGAACCACTGATCTAATATTTGAGACCTGATGTATGTGCTCAGCATTGAATACTGTAAGAACAAGTCAATTTCAAAATAAATGATCTTTCATGTACTTTTAGTGAACCATTTTGAAATATTATTGTATCTTTTGATCATAATAGCAATATCTGTGTATTGTATAAAATTCAGAATTTATAGAAAAGCATATAAAAAATAGAAACCAATTAAAATCCTATCACTATGCAATAATAACTTTTAATAGTGATATATATCCTTCTAGACTATACATAGTATTTGTTTATGTATACACGGTATTTAAATTACATTAGATAATATAAATTTATTAGTTTTATATTGTTCATAGCTCACTCTCTACTTTAAACTCCATCCAAACTAATAGAAGTTTGTCTTTGCTATCACAGATACTAAACTTCTCCAGTATTTTCTAGATGCAGAAAAAGAAAAATTAATAGGGAAAAGTAAAGCTGAAAGAACAAGAGGTGATTTTCTTCAAAGAAGGGCCAATATAATCTAAACCTGAAAGTTGCTGAGAAACCAGTCGTCATTCAGGATCACTGACTGGGTACCAATCAGCTGGAGGATACTTAGAGTGAGAAGATCTGTGAATGAGACTTTGAAGATATTTTGCTGTTCACCGAGAATGTAGATTCTATTTCATAATTAAAATATGTTTTTTATTGGACTTCTGCACTTCATAATTAAAATATGTTTTTTATTGGACTTCTGTCAACCAGTAGGGCTCAAAATACGATAAATGGGCTCCATATATTGATCATTTTTTTTTCGTAAATAATATATTATGACACTTTCTCAATAAACATAATCCTTATCATTTTTTAAAGTTGCATAGTATTCTACTGTGTATATATTAAGAATTATGTAAATGACTCTCTTTTTACACAATTTTAAGATGTTTCCAATTTTCAAAGAGTACATACAATTACAATTTGATACATAAAACTATACAGAATTGCAATGATTCAATTTGAGTTATTTCCTAGAAGTACAATTTATGGTCATACACTTATTTCACCTTTTAACATATGTTAATTAATCAACTTCCAAAAAGATTGCACATTTCTATAAATTCAGAGAATTGTTTCACACAACCACATCAGTACAATTATCAATTTTGTTTTTAATTTGTTTATTTTTTAATTCAGAGAATTGTTTCACACAACCACATCAGTACAATTATCAATTTTGTTTTTAATTTGCTTATAGAATTGGAAAACAGAAGTGATAAATATTTTTAAATTCCATTGCTTGATAATGACACAGGACATCTTATTATAAGTTTATTGGCCAAAATATATCATTGAAATTAGAATATACTGAGAACAATAATTCTCAGTGCAAATACAGGAATTACTCTTATCATTTGCTTAAACTGTTCAAATGAAAGCCTGGTTAAAATAACATAGTTCAAAGAATGTACTACAGAGCACAATAAAATCTAATAGAATGTTAACCTTTCTAGATGAATAGCTCTATTAAGAGACCACTTTTTTATACACTAAATCATTTTTACCAGAATAATAAAAACTCCTTAAATGAATGTCTATAAAGAAAAAATAGTATAGTAATCACTATCAAAGTAGATTCCCTTGAAGGTCAATAAGTATTTGTATTTTGAAAAGAACCTACTTTTTTCTTAGGGCACAAAATAAATGCTTCTAATATATACTGTTAGCACACAACTTTACTTTATAGTTTTTTAAAGTCCACTATTTTATTTAACATGGCCATTACATCGAAATAAATATTGTTTTAATAGTTTTCCCTATAGAAACAATTCATCTAATTTTTTTTTTTTCCTAGAAGTTTTAAGCCTTTATCCAGTTTTGGTGAAATGTGTTAAAGACCACATATTTTGACAATATTGTCTATATATAATGACACCCTTGAGGATATCATTATTTCAAGAAGTGAAAACATTATTTTTCTGCTATTTCGAAGCCTCGTCATTTTATTTTTTTAGGGGAAAAAAACAATAGTTGTACATGTAACATATCTATTTTCTAAATATTATAGTAATAAAGAATATTTAACAACTACAGCTGTCTCTTAAAAGTTGATATTATCCAGGATTCCATTCTTAACCCTCTTCTCTGTAATGACCTTATTTAAATTCCACCCAGCACAAACGCAATAGGTATAAAATAAACTCATATTCTCTTTATCTTCATTACTTACACACATACAAACCAGCTCTTCTCTCAAAATTATTTTCCTGAAGAGTTGCCCTGTTACAAACAATAAAGCCATCCTAGAATTTCTAACTTCCCACATTGAATCTATCACCAAATTCTATTGATTCTACTCCCTAAATATCCCTTTAATCTATCTTTCCCCATTTCTATTGACACACCCTTAATTTAGGTCTTGATTACTATAATAGCATTCTAAGGTTTTTTTTGTTTTTGTTTTTTTACTTGCCTTTAATCTTCTAATCCAAACTTTATCCCTCCTTTAATTGATTCTCCTTAAAGCTATCAGAAGGATCATTCTAAAATTTAGATTCAATTTTTGTCTTGATACACAAGTCTCCTTATATCCTGATGCCTGCCTAATCTGCAGTTTTATCTCCCAACTTCACCCACACATACTCTATTACATCAGCAATTCAGAATGTCTTGATGTTCCTTGAATATATTTCACTCTTTTTCCTGTTCATTTCTCTGCATACATTATTCTCCTCTTAGACTATTTTCTCTACCCCTTGCCTTGATAATGTATATCCTTCAAGACTCAAAAAATTCATCTCTCCCCAAAAAGTCTTTCCTAAAACGTAGCAGTGAGTTAGGTATCTTTCTCTATGATTTCACAGGAATATATATTTACCCTTTTTTTCCTTTACTAAAAGGAATGCTTTTTGACAAAAAGACCTATTTTTTCCATACATGTGTCCCCAGCACCTAATAGAATGTCCTTAGTCAAAATAAGCCCTTAAACAATTGAATGTATAAGATAAGGTGCTTCTGTCTTATAGACATTTAAGCAAGGAGCGGATTTCCACCTATCAAGGAAGAATTAGAAAGGGATCAACAGGATTAAATCTGGTTATGACATTTAAATTCTGTTGTGTATATAATTCAACAGATTTCCTGAAACAGTATAAATGTATTTAGCTATTGTCAGTGTCAAGAAGTAGCTTTGGTGAGGGGGTACTTTTCTTCTACCAATACCATTAGTCCCTCAGAACCATCGTAAAACAAATATAAACTAAGTAAAAATATTATGAAAAATACGGCTATTGGAAGATAATTCTCCATGGGTCTCTCTTGTTTCTGCACTTCTTATGAGCAGAGGCACTGACAATTTTGCTCCAAACTGTCTTTTCTAGGATGTTTGTGTGAATAGTCAAAGAAGACAAAGATAGTGTACTTCTTTGAAGCAAAGGCTCAATTTGTTTACTGTCCAGTATAATGAAGATAACATCCCCATTTAGAACAAAAGCAGCTTGCTTATGGTCCATTATAAGATATTTAAGTTCCCTAAACTTGAAGTTCCTCAAGTGTGATGAAACCCACCACATAGGTAGCATCTTTCTGGGCCCTTTCCCATCACCTCCATGGGTTTAGGGGACAAGAGGAAATCATACAAATATGTATCTCATATGGCTTTCTGTACAGTGGGTAACAGAGCCATCTGTCTTATACCAGGTGTCTTGTTCTCTCTTCCAACATCCATGAAACTACAGCAAGCTACCTTGTTAGATTGCAAGTAGAATACATTTTCAAGCCCATCAGTTCTTGAGGATCCATTTAAGATAAACCCTACCCTTCAAACCAGATTGCTAATACAAAGCCCATTTTGCAAAAAATAAAAACTCTTGAGAATTTTCCATCTACAGATTACTCTGAAAAAAATTTAGTTAACCAGCTACAGGTTTGACCCAAACACCTTAAACATCAGAACACAGAAAATAACTATGATCAAGCTACTTCTTTTTATTAAGAATGGTGGTTCTACTCTACAGCCCCTTTGTAAATCAAAAACCATGATTCTTACCCTAGACTCAGCTCAAGTTACTCACATTCAGCTTACTAGTCAATTGCAGAAGGACTTCCTTTCTTCTGTCTTCTCAAGAACACAAGCAGCAGCCTGAGCTCTTGGAGAATATAGCTAATTAGGTCTATTCATTGTCAATCATATTCAGCATTTGTGTTTCACAACCTTTAACTCTGACTTGATTAAGTTATTTTGGAACATGCCTGTGGCTCACCGATGCCAAAAGCATGAATTACCTAACTCTTTATTTGCTATAGTGAGTAATAACACTTTATCGTTAGAAGGTAATAAATAAATCTTTGTTTAAAATAACAAGCAACTTAAACCAAAGTCTTTTTATTTTACTAAGGAGAACATTAGCTTCTTTAGGACAAGAGGTAAGTCTTCTTTGCAAATCCTGTGGTTTTAAATAGGAAGTGAATACTCACTGATTAGTTGATAAGAAAGCCATCTAGCTCAGTGATGACCCAACCTAGGTAGACAACACAATCACTCAGGATGCTACACTTACTAATCAGAATTCCTGGAAGCAGGGCAGAGTAATCTTTAATTTCAAAGCTCTCCCCTAACAGAAACTGAGGAGAATAAGAATTCAAACCTATTGCTATATGATTGTGACCGTGAAGCCTTCTGGAAACAATCATTATTGCAGCCTATTTTCAATGAGAAAATTTGCTAAACAAAAGATTCTTCACATGGTTGTAACTAATTGCCAAAGTAAAAATTAAATTTTAGAGCTATGGTTCATATGTGTGAGTGCCTCTTCTTATTATCAACCAAATTTGACTGACCTTAATAGTTGTGATTTTCTTGGAGAATAATTGAATTATACATAATGTCTAAGTTATTATTAATATAGTAACCTTTTAACAATTTTATTTGGCTCAAAAATACCTACATATATATGAAAAAGTGTGTGTGTGTGTGTGTGTGTGAAAAGAATATCTATTCAATCTGTAGGTTATACTTGGTCCACCTAGAAATTCTCTGAGTACTTCTACTATTTCTTCCTGTTCCTTCCTAGGTATCTGAAGACAGAACAGTGAGCCATTTTTCAGGAGAATATGGTCCCAGTGTAAAAACTGAGTCTTTTGTGTCAGTTAAAAATCATCAAGACATTAGCTAAAAAGTCATTATATAATAGTGTACTTTGCTTACTATGATACATAAGTACTCAACTTTGTACAGCAACTTTCGATTTGTCCTTATCATGCCCCTCTCAGATAGGTACTACTTATCCTAATTTTCTAAATGTAGATTCTGAGATATGGAGAGGTTAAGTGATTTGCTTCA
>NW_011889170.1:667393-670019 GCF_000151845.1 Pteropus vampyrus
TATTTCTCTAGTATTCTATTCTAGTCTGATTAATTGACTAATTAATTACTATTTACCTGGTTATACACGTCAAAAATCCAAGAGCAGTCTTAGATTCTCTATCCATTCTTCCTTCAAGTCAGACTTGTATAAATTAATCAACAAGTTCTGTTTTATTTAATTCCCAAATATTTATGACATCACCCCCTTTGGCCCCTATCTACAACTCCATTAATCCGGTCAAAGCATTCATAATATTTTGCCTAGATAATTTAGATACTTCTTATTTTCAGTACTGTACTATTCAAACCCATTCTCTTCACTGCTTCCAGAGTGGTGCAGTAGTGGTAGAAATGGCTACTGCTTCTCGATATTTCAAGTTCTTCTTTCCTGCTGCACATAAAAAAAAAAAAACTTCATACCTTACAGACCTCACAGACCTCTTATAGGGCCATGCAACTTGTTAGGGAAATAGTTTACGTAGGGAAGTGATTTTTTTCCAGATGAATGTGATAAAACGTCCATGTGCGAGTTTTCAATCTCTTATACCCTATGTTATCAACCCAGCAGATGGTAAAGCCCTGTGAGCCATGGTTCTTCAGTGAATATTTAGGTCTGACTCCCTAGTTCTTCCAGCCTAAGCCACAAAAATTGAGGAGTTAATTTGTTACCTCAACTGAACAGCCTACAATGATTGGCAGAACATCTTAAACAAAATTTCGATCATGTCACTCTCCTACATAAAATTCTCCAATAGTTTTCTGATTATTTTTGAGTTTGGTCTAAGCATCTTACATAGCAAAAGAGAGACTTTCAAATGTGATCCCTCTCTATGCTCAGAAGTTTTATTTTACATATTAATGTACTGAATGCTTATTTTATATCCCATACAGTTTATGCCTTTACACCTTTGTCCATACTGTTATTTCTACCTCAAGTTCTGATTCTTCTTTTATTTAATTGAGCAACTTCTGTTCAAACTTTAAGATTTCATTCAGGTGTCAGCATCTCCAAGAGGGTTTTTTTTCAAACTTTCAAGCTGACCGCAAACTTCTCCAAGGAATATTTGATATTTCTCTTTTTTATCCTCAGCTTCTAGCACACTGGCAAGCACACTTCACAGGCACTCAATAGATTTTTCTAGAACTCATCTTACAAAATTATTCCAAGACAAACGATTACAAATGGTTTAGTCATTTAATCAAATTTATTTTCTCCACAAGGACAAAATGCATCATTTATTCATAAATGAATTGATCATTTAAATATGTATATAGTTAATAACATAAACCTCTTTCTTTAACTATCCATTCATTCAATACACATTAGAAAGAAAAGGTAATCTTTAATGAACATTACTAAACATTGGGAAAAATTCATTCTCTTGGTCCAAACAACCATAGCTATTTCCTGCAGTGACTTATTTATTTATTCCCCATTTCTATCTTTGCCCTGTTACATTTTTTTTTTTTCCAGACAGCAGCCATAGTTATTCTTTTAAAAATTTGATCATGCCTCCCCTCAGTAAAAAACTGTCCAATGGTTTTGTATTTTATTAGAAGCAAAATCCGATATCCTTATTATATTGCATCATACTACACAACTTTAACCTGCTACTCTCTGATCTCATCTCTTTCTATCTCTCCCTTGCTCACTCTGGTCCAGCAACATTTTCCCCTTGAAATCTCTCAAACGTACTGTTATGGACTGAATTGTGTCCTCTCCAAAATTCATATGTTGAAGGCTTAACTAACTAAGGCTAAAACCTGTTATAAAAGCAGGGTCCTAATCCAATAAGACTGGTTTCCTTATAAGAAAGAGATACACCAGGGATGTACGCACGGACGAAAGGCCACATGAGAATACAGAGACAGAAGGCGGCTATCTGTGAGCCAAAGGAGAAACCAAACCTGCTGACGCCTTGATCTTAGACTTCTAGCTTTCAGAACTATAAAAAAATAAATTCCTGTTGTTTAAGCCACGCAGTCTATGGTATATTTTTATGGCAGCCCTAACAAATATGCACAACAGGGATACTGACGCCTTTATATTTGCTTTTTCCTCTGCCTAGAACAATCTTATCCAAGATATCTACATGGCTTTTTATTTTGTCATTGGTCTCTATGATCAAGTATGAACTATTCACATGAATGTTCCCTGAAAAACATCTATAAAATTGTACCACTACCACTCTTCATCTCTTTTAGCTTGTTTTATTATTTTATAGATCTTACTGCCAATTTATATGTGTGTATATATATATATATATATGTATATATAATTATTTGTTTATTGTTGGTCTTTTTCCACTAAAATATAAGGTTATTTCTCACTAGAATAGAATGTTTCTCTGCGATAGGGACTGTCTTTGTTCACTACTATATCTTTAGGCCTTACAGCAATATCTTGCACATAGTAGGAACTAAACTAAATAAATATATGTTAAAAGAGAGGGTGCTCAATTAATTAATTAATAGGATCTCTTTTGCCAAAGATATTTTAACCTAATGTAAGGGATGGGTACATAAGTACAATGAAAATTTATTTCCAAATATATTATATGAATATAAGCAAATTATTATGCTGATAAAGAACATTAAACCAGTACATTCCAACAGAAGGTCTAATTACCAGCTACCAACCCTAT
>NW_011889170.1:670069-672424 GCF_000151845.1 Pteropus vampyrus
TACTGAGAAGAAATTTTCCTTTAATAAACATGTTCTTCCCAACTTCGTAAGTTTCAGTGTTTAAGTCATCTTTCTAAATATGTCCATCCTGAAATTATCTTTTCTTGTTGACTTCTTCCTCTTATTCTATAAATATGCTCATGTTTATCCCCTTCAAAAAAACATAAACCTTAACTCTGTGGCCTCCTATATAGTTTCTGTTGAAGTCACTGAGACTTCTCTGGAAAAATAAATAAATAAATAAAGTTAGCATTCTGCCAAATGTAATGGACACCTTTAAAACCTTACCTTATAGGGAGGTGAACACAATATGTAAATATGTATATGACTTATTGTAAAAATGTACAGCTGAAACTTATCAGATTTCATTAACCAATGTCACCATAAAAATATTAATTAATTAAACAAAAACATTTTACCTTATATAAAAGTTTTAATGCAGTCTAATTTTTTTCATTTTTCTTTATAGTTTAGGATTTTTGATATGCTTTCTTACCCCGGTACTAGAAAATTATTCTCTTCTATTTTCTTAGAGTTTTAAATTTTGGTTTTTATATTTAGATCCTATTCTAGTTAAATTTTTTTTTTTATAGTACAAAAACATTTATATATATGATAAAGTTGATGATTCACTTCTGAAACACTTCCACACCATCTTCTTTGAATTTTCTCTCATCTGACTCTCCTCCTTCATTTCTAATCACTCATTCTTGCCAGCTTACTCTGGGAATTCCCCCAAGGCTTGACCCTTGGCCCATTCTTCACATCTCATTCTCCTCTTCGGCCATCTATCATCAATTTCATATTTACTCTTTCCTTTTGTATTTATACACTTTCTGTTGCACAGGTACTTTAAAATCAACAAATTCAAGAGACAATTTTTTGCATCTCACCTATGAAACGTCCTATTTCTCTAGTATTCTATTCTAGTCTGATTAATTGACTAATTAATTACTATTTACCTGGTTATACACGTCAAAAATCCAAGAGCAGTCTTAGATTCTCTATCCATTCTTCCTTCAAGTCAGACTTGTATAAATTAATCAACAAGTTCTGTTTTATTTAATTCCCAAATATTTATGACATCACCCCCTTTGGCCCCTATCTACAACTCCATTAATCCGGTCAAAGCATTCATAATATTTTGCCTAGATAATTTAGATACTTCTTATTTTCAGTACTGTACTATTCAAACCCATTCTCTTCACTGCTTCCAGAGTGGTGCAGTAGTGGTAGAAATGGCTACTGCTTCTCGATATTTCAAGTTCTTCTTTCCTGCTGCACATAAAAAAAAAAAAACTTCATACCTTACAGACCTCACAGACCTCTTATAGGGCCATGCAACTTGTTAGGGAAATAGTTTACGTAGGGAAGTGATTTTTTTCCAGATGAATGTGATAAAACGTCCATGTGCGAGTTTTCAATCTCTTATACCCTATGTTATCAACCCAGCAGATGGTAAAGCCCTGTGAGCCATGGTTCTTCAGTGAATATTTAGGTCTGACTCCCTAGTTCTTCCAGCCTAAGCCACAAAAATTGAGGAGTTAATTTGTTACCTCAACTGAACAGCCTACAATGATTGGCAGAACATCTTAAACAAAATTTCGATCATGTCACTCTCCTACATAAAATTCTCCAATAGTTTTCTGATTATTTTTGAGTTTGGTCTAAGCATCTTACATAGCAAAAGAGAGACTTTCAAATGTGATCCCTCTCTATGCTCAGAAGTTTTATTTTACATATTAATGTACTGAATGCTTATTTTATATCCCATACAGTTTATGCCTTTACACCTTTGTCCATACTGTTATTTCTACCTCAAGTTCTGATTCTTCTTTTATTTAATTGAGCAACTTCTGTTCAAACTTTAAGATTTCATTCAGGTGTCAGCATCTCCAAGAGGGTTTTTTTTCAAACTTTCAAGCTGACCGCAAACTTCTCCAAGGAATATTTGATATTTCTCTTTTTTATCCTCAGCTTCTAGCACACTGGCAAGCACACTTCACAGGCACTCAATAGATTTTTCTAGAACTCATCTTACAAAATTATTCCAAGACAAACGATTACAAATGGTTTAGTCATTTAATCAAATTTATTTTCTCCACAAGGACAAAATGCATCATTTATTCATAAATGAATTGATCATTTAAATATGTATATAGTTAATAACATAAACCTCTTTCTTTAACTATCCATTCATTCAATACACATTAGAAAGAAAAGGTAATCTTTAATGAACATTACTAAACATTGGGAAAAATTCATTCTCTTGGTCCAAACAACCATAGCTATTTCCTGCAGTGACTTATTTATTTATTCCCCATTTCTATCTTTGCCCTGTTACATTTTTTTTTT
>NW_011889170.1:673994-679390 GCF_000151845.1 Pteropus vampyrus
ACAAGACATTTAATATAATGAGTTTTATTTTAGGTGTATCCTTCTTCACTGCCACAGAAATAGGTTTCACAGTGGTTCGGAATCAAGGCAACTGTCTAGTCAGTTTGGCTGTTATAACAGAATACCATAGATTGAGTGGCTTATAAACAACAAACATTTATTTCTCACAGTTCTGTAGGGTGGGAAGTCTCAGATCAGGACATTGGCGGATTCAGTGTCTGGTAAAAGCTCTCCATCCTCCTGGCTCACAGAGGCTGATTTCTTGGTGTGCGCTCCCATGGCAAACAGCAGAGAAAGGGAATAAGCTCCTATGTCTCTTATTATAAGAGCACTAATCCTATTCACGAGGGCTCTACCTCCATGGTCTAATTGACTCTTAAAAGTCCACCATCGCAATTAGAGTTAAGATTTCAATGTACGAATACTTATAGTCTATAATAGCAAGTCTCAAATTTAATGCCAAAATTAAGTACCCTGCATCCCTCCACTGAATTGATATTTTTCTCCTGTTGTCACCAGAGTTCCTAGACACTATACATTCACTCTCTACATATCCAACTATCTCAAGACATCAGTGATATGATATGGACTAGAGCAAACACTGAATTTACCTACAGTACAGCACAGCCTACCTATCCCTCCCACTCCTTCTCTGAGCAATGTGTGCAGTTTCTCTTGCTATGAACTTTGGTTTATCCTTCAACCTTCTTATTGGGTTTTTTTGGCTTAATATAGACTCATCCTATTTTGCTACACATGTTTTTCTAAACATTATATATTATTCATTCCCCTATGTTTCAATTCTGAGAATAAACTGAGACTCTGAGGAGTTAAATAGGTACCCCAAATCACCTAGTTCTTCACACAGAAGACCTTTCACTCTATGTTAGACTTCACACTATTTTACTCTGCCCCATGTTAGAGATGGAATTTAAATTATAGCTCAAGTTCTTTGGATGCCAAATCAGTGAAAAGAGATTCATATATCATAGACAAATGATTCACAATGAACTAAACAAAGAATTATGCTCACCCAGCCTAGCTAGCCTGTGTTAATTTCACAAGGTTCTAAGCATTAGTGGTCATGAGTAATAGAGCAAATAAATAAATCTCTGTTCTTATTTCATGAAAAGACTATGTTTTAAAATGCTGATATGTCACTTAATAAATCTGACTCTGGCAATCTATCAAAAGTCTGTATATGTTGAAATACAAGAAGATATTTTTCATAAAAAGCAAGATAATGGAAAATTTGACCTTGTTATTTTACCCATGTGCTTTTCTTCATCATTCCAAGAATGCTGGGTTTCCTTATTAAAGAAAATTATGAATAAGACTTTTTTATAGATTTATTTATAATTACTCCTACTATCTAATTCATCATGAAGCTATATTGGTATTTCAAAGTAACATTAAAATATCATTTCAACTGCTCTGCCATCACTCTAAATTGAGTTCCCATTATATTGCATGCAAGTTACCAAGCTTGGAGTTATTGTAGAAGTCAGATGTATATAGTTATAACTAATACTGATACATGCTTATCCAAATTGTTATAAAGTTTTGACATTATATATACATATATAATGTATATTAAAAGATCAAGTATAATCACACAAGGGGCTGTAAATAGTTTCTCAAAATAAAAAAGTACACATCCAAATGATTTGGAATGACTAATGAATATCATTATAGTTAGTTCCAAAGTCAGTTCTTCACCATCTCCCCATTTTGGTTTGAAAATTGGTAACAAACCAAAAGTTTATCAACTATAGAATAAATAAATTGTGGTATATTTATATAATGAAATACTACTTAGTGGTGAAAACAAACTCCATTGATGATATATATAGATGAATATCACAAACATAATAATGAGTGAAAGATGCAAGTCACAAAGTAATTCTGCAAGATTCCAACTCACTAGAGGTTTGGATTATAGTTACCTTGATGGAGGAGGAAGGACTAGGAGATGGCATGAAGAGACCTTCTGGAGTGTTGATAATGTTCTTGTTTTTGTTATGGGTACTAATTACCAAGGTGTGTCCTCTTTGACAAATTGTATTCTTATTATCTGTGTATATTTAGGTGTTTTAAGTTTCAGTTGAAAGACTGCTGACAAAGGTCATTGACTGACCTAAACTTAACAAAGTATCTGTCTGATCATGTTATTTTTTGAATATACAATGTCTAATTAATTATCCAAATCAGAATACATTTGAGAGTGAATGAGGATGCTTTAATATTACAACAGGACCAGACTAGGCAAGCCAGGACATATGGTTACCTTGTTAATACTTTGAATGGTTCTTTATTTTTTTTTGTTCTCTCATAATTATTTATGAACACAATTTGTCAGTTTCTTTGTACTCCTTTTAAGCCTTTTGAGGACTAAAGTGAGATTATAACTTCTCTAAATGCCCCCAAAATAGCTAGAAGAGTAAAATTGATAGTATCAACATAGAAACTTAAAACAATGTTTGTTCCATTAAGATCAAAGCCTTTGACACTGAAGAATGTTGAAAACCAAGTGCTCAAAAACCATTGATTGTAATAATTAAGAATATTGACAATAATGCAAAGACTAGGATTAAGACAGAAAGCAGAAGGACACCATAAAAACCACAGAGGAAAAGGCCCATAGCAGAAGGCAAAGGGTGATCCTATTGTAAAAATATGAAACCACTTCCAAAGGAAAAAAATAAAACTATGTCTTTGCATATGATTTTTAAAGAATAAATGAGCCTGTGAAAATTTAAACATTTTTAGAAGGCCATTAGTTCTCAAGGATATGTAAGTGTGAGAGTCTTTTTGCTCAGGAACTGTGTTATTCTAACAGTTTAGCCACCGATCAACCTAAAAGTAGCAGGTTATGCAGAGTCACAGGAGAGAATAATTTTGTGCCTATTTCTCAGTTATTAATTTTTCATGCATTTTTATACCAAGTGAGAAGTGATAATTGAAAGAAAAATTTAAAAGAATATTTTTTAATGGTCTAATAGGCTAAATCTACAAAGTTAAGGCAAGATATAATTAAAATGTATGTAGTTTTCTATTATCTGGCTAATGTACATTGCTAGGATTAAAGGGGGATAAGGGAGTAGGAAGTTATCAAGAGCATTTTAATTTACCGTGGCACGCAAACAACTAACACGTTACAGGGAGCATGAGGACAGGATATAGCTGGGTAAGCGTCTAAGTTCTTATTCTTCCCCATCATTGCATTGTGGCTTCCAGTGCTGCTCCTAACAGGGATTCCCAACCAAGATAAGCTTCTGGAGACTGTTTTGTTCACCACATTCTCTCCTGCTTCAAAGTCTCAGCCTTCTCAACCTGAGCACTGAGACCAATAAAGCACAACCTTTAAAAACAATGGTTCAAATGATCTCTTAACAGTTGATGAGATATCTTCTGCAATGCTCTAAATTATTGTTATGCTTAACTCTTTTTCACATGACCTTTAGAGGCATCATTTCACATTGATTTTCACCATTTCATGATGTAATTGGAATGAGAGTGAGTCCAGCAGAGCAAAAGTTCATCAACAATAGCAGCTTTTCAGATATCTATTTATGGCTCACCTGTACAAAGGCCAGATTTGAATCTGCTTATGAAGAATTGGGAAAATTCCTTCCCTTTTTTCCACTTCACCAAATAAATACAAATCTCACTCAGAAGAAACCTCCAACAGGCCTTATCGGTACTCACAAACTCTTATCTCTGTTAATCCTAGGCTCAGTTACAGCAGAATATTTTACTTTGGAGACATCACTTATCATTCCTTCCAGCATAAAAATCATGTAGAAAGTGAGCACCTGAGCTGTGCCCCAAGGCGATATTAAACATTCTTTCCTACTAAAAGATTTTCTGTCAGCTAGTATGTTTGGCACCCTTGGGAAAGGCAGAGATTCATTTACAAAGAATTATGCTGCACAGTCATAAATTTAATCCACCAAATCAATAGCATTTAGATTTTTTAAAAAGATAACCAAGGTGCTATCAATAAACGAAAAAAAAATCTCTATTCTTTATGGTCCGATCATTTCCAGAAATTTAATTATTTGGCCATTGAAAAACCACAGTGTTATAATCCCAACTGGATATGTTAAAACATTAGAATGTAAAGCCTCAGAAAGCGTCAATCAGAAAACTTCCAAGAACGATTCATCACCACTTTCAGGATATGATGTTAAAGATAGTTTATCTCTATACACCAGACATGAAGAAAGCAGATAAGTGGCTCTAAACTAGCTGCAATGATGATCAGATAATACGGTACATTCACTCCTCTCTGTCATGAATCACAGAGTTTTAAACTATCCACTTAATATCCTCCTGCGTTTTACAGCCTAATGTAGTAATGTCAAACATTTTAATTCACCAAAGGACAAATGAATCATAAATGTTACAACCAGATACAGATTTCACTGTTTACAGACATGCTGAGGTGGCAGAGACATGACACTTTCATTTAAAACTAGAATAGGATTTCTGACGATACAGTTTTTGACAGAGAACTCGTGTCTTTCTGTGCTTCAAATGAAAAATTGTTTCTGTCACAGGTAGTTGGGAATGGCCACTTGCTGAGGCATTTCTTTAAAGGCTATTTCTTCATCCCCAAAGATTTCTTTGCCAGTTGGGTTCTCAATCTTAGTACCATTGATTCGGACATGTTATGGTACATTTGGGTACACTGACAGAGAATGAGAAAAAAAAATTGTTTTTCAGCTGTCAGTAAAGAAAGTTCTTTCAGTTTCTCTGGTCTCCAGTTCTATACTGAGACTTGCAGTCTCTGCAGCTGCGTTTGAAGTTCGAATGAGGAAGATGAATTGTGCCATTAGAAGAGATTAGGCAGGAGCACACATCACAAATTAAGCTAAGGAAATTTTTGTGCAACCATCTTTGGGTGAAGGGTGATAGCGGTCTGCTAGATTCACAATTTATGTCCTGTATTTGGAGTCAGATAACTGTGTTTCCTCCTCAGTAAAATGGGGATAATACTATCATCTATTTCAAAATGTATTATGAGCATTAAATAAGAAAATGTTTAAAAGTGCTCACCTAAAAAAAAGAATCCAGCACACTTTGTCACATGAGAAATTGCTTCTATCAATAAAGGCATTAACCAGCTCAGCTCTCAAGTATCCAATTTCTTATTTCTACATCTATTGTTTGTTTCTCGAAATGTTGTATTAAGAGAACAAGTGCCAGCAGCAAACACACAGCATTAAGACTCTGTCCATGAATTTCCATTTCTACTGCAGATGGAAACTGAAAACTAAGATTTAAGTGCAATTAAGAAAACTTTATTTCCTTACTAAAAGTCCCAAGAGTATGCCAAATGCACGTGAAGAAATTATTTTATAGATGAAGTGAGCTCTAATAACATTCAATTT
>NW_011889170.1:679440-702374 GCF_000151845.1 Pteropus vampyrus
AGAATATTTTACTTTGGAGACATCACTTATCATTCCTTCCAGCATAAAAATCATGTAGAAAGTGAGCACCTGAGCTGTGCCCCAAGGCGATATTAAACATTCTTTCCTACTAAAAGATTTTCTGTCAGCTAGTATGTTTGGCACCCTTGGGAAAGGCAGAGATTCATTTACAAAGAATTATGCTGCACAGTCATAAACTTAATCCACCAAATCAATAGCATTTAGATTTTTTAAAAAGATAACCAAGGTGCTATCAATAAACGAAAAAAAAATCTCTATTCTTTATGGTCCGATCATTTCCAGAAATTTAATTATTTGGCCATTGAAAAACCACAGTGTTATAATCCCAACTGGATATGTTAAAACATTAGAATGTAAAGCCTCAGAAAGCGTCAATCAGAAAACTTCCAAGAACGATTCATCACCACTTTCAGGATATGATGTTAAAGATAGTTTATCTCTATACACCAGACATGAAGAAAGCAGATAAGTGGCTCTAAACTAGCTGCAATGATGATCAGATAATACGGTACATTCACTCCTCTCTGTCATGAATCACAGAGTTTTAAACTATCCACTTAATATCCTCCTGCGTTTTACAGCCTAATGTAGTAATGTCAAACATTTTAATTCACCAAAGGACAAATGAATCATAAATGTTACAACCAGATACAGATTTCACTGTTTACAGACATGCTGAGGTGGCAGAGACATGACACTTTCATTTAAAACTAGAATAGGATTTCTGACGATACAGTTTTTGACAGAGAACTCGTGTCTTTCTGTGCTTCAAATGAAAAATTGTTTCTGTCACAGGTAGTTGGGAATGGCCACTTGCTGAGGCATTTCTTTAAAGGCTATTTCTTCATCCCCAAAGATTTCTTTGCCAGTTGGGTTCTCAATCTTAGTACCATTGATTCGGACATGTTATGGTACATTTGGGTACACTGACAGAGAATGAGAAAAAAAAATTGTTTTTCAGCTGTCAGTAAAGAAAGTTCTTTCAGTTTCTCTGGTCTCCAGTTCTATACTGAGACTTGCAGTCTCTGCAGCTGCGTTTGAAGTTCGAATGAGGAAGATGAATTGTGCCATTAGAAGAGATTAGGCAGGAGCACACATCACAAATTAAGCTAAGGAAATTTTTGTGCAACCATCTTTGGGTGAAGGGTGATAGCGGTCTGCTAGATTCACAATTTATGTCCTGTATTTGGAGTCAGATAACTGTGTTTCCTCCTCAGTAAAATGGGGATAATACTATCATCTATTTCAAAATGTATTATGAGCATTAAATAAGAAAATGTTTAAAAGTGCTCACCTAAAAAAAAGAATCCAGCACACTTTGTCACATGAGAAATTGCTTCTATCAATAAAGGCATTAACCAGCTCAGCTCTCAAGTATCCAATTTCTTATTTCTACATCTATTGTTTGTTTCTCGAAATGTTGTATTAAGAGAACAAGTGCCAGCAGCAAACACACAGCATTAAGACTCTGTCCATGAATTTCCATTTCTACTGCAGATGGAAACTGAAAACTAAGATTTAAGTGCAATTAAGAAAACTTTATTTCCTTACTAAAAGTCCCAAGAGTATGCCAAATGCACGTGAAGAAATTATTTTATAGATGAAGTGAGCTCTAATAACATTCAATTTGCAAGCAGAGGTAGAAGTGGAACTTTAGGCTGGAGCCCATGACTCCAAATCTGCATTAACCTAAACTAAGTGAACTCTTTTAGCCCATGTGCTATGATAAACAGTTTATGAAGAAAAGGAAAAGAAAAAGAAAGCATCCTATGTTTCTAATACTGTAAAAATTTTAATTGGTGTTTAAAAGATAAGGAGAAAAGAGAGGAGTTCATATGAAACTTGAAAGTACAGCTGGAAATGAATGATTCTTTAGAAGTAACAAAGTGACAAGATACCACCAATTATTGATGTAATCATTAACATTCACTGTTTTATATAGGTAAGCTAAATATCTCTAGGCTTCAGACTCTGTGCTAAGCTAGTGGAAAAAATATGAGATATCACTCTTGTGCCCAAGGAGCCCATATTCTTTTGTAGGACAGAAATATTTAAACAGTTGTCATAAAGGATAAAGTTGGAAGGTAGAAGTATAGTGCCTCCACAAGGTGGAAGACAATCACTCTGTATGGAAGAATCAGGGAAAACTTCCTACAAGATAGGCAGGTTTGAAAGGTGAATGAGGGTTCACTCGAGAAAATGAGTGGGAAAGAGAGAAAGATGGACAATTAGGCTACAAACAGGTGCAAAAGAACAGTTGCCAAGCAGAATGACGAGTTACTTGATGTACTTGTATAGTGCTCAGTATGAAAGAAAAGAGGGGCATTGGTAAAAACAGAAAGAGGTGACATTGGAATGAAAAGAAGTGCTTAGATCACAGCAAACCCCAGCTGAGGAGATAAACAAGTTCTAGCCTGGGGAAAGAAGAATGACAATAGCTAGAAGAGGCTAAGTTATCCAGTAATATCTCTCTCATTATGTGGCTCAGCTTCACTGAAGAGAAAAATCTCTGATCATGCAGCATAGAATAATACACAATTATTTATCCGATTGTTAGACAAAAAAGAGAGGATGTGTACTAATGAAAACATCTCAAGGATCATCCAGTTTGAGAACAAAGATCAATAGATTAATTATTATCCAGGTTTTTGTCAAATGCAGAGACTTGGGTCATGGCACCTCTCCTAACCTCCTCATATGCATGTAATCAGCCAAACCATATCAGCACATTATGAAGAAGCACTGACTTAAAAAGAAATAAAGTAAAACTCAACTTGTCACTAATAGTTATACAAAAGGAATAATTCTACAGAGAAAAATTAAATTTTTGTCCCCAAAATTTTAAAGAAAGTTTCTGTTATTATAAATTTAAAATATATACCTCTCCTGCTTGCTGCTTTCAACTCTGACATGTAGAGCTTGGAATTATCATGACCATCTCTAAAACAAGAAAAAAGTGAGGCAAACTGAAAGTCAATTGCAAACTGAAGTCACAGGATCAGATAGATAGATAGATAGATAGATAGATAGATAGATAGATAGATAGATAGATAGATAGATAGATAGATAGATAGATACACACATACATACATACATACATACATACATATATACATACATATATACATACAAAAAAAAGCCTACAATTTAGAGAGACAGGTATATCCAGATAAATACAGCAATAGAAATCTGCTCTTGGAATAGAAGCCACAGAAGCCATAAATTAATAAGAACAAGTATTCAATAATAGTGATAAATTCTAGGAAGCTGTGTGTGAACCAACATGAGAGAGAAACTTCATGGGTTATAGTCTTAGGGGCACTCCCACATTTTTGTGGGCTTTACCACCGGATTCTCATGGTCAAGAGCCCCTCTGGGCCTTGGCAAGGGCATGGAACAAATATCCATTGTAAGATACTGACAAGAGCCTTCTCTGTAACAAAAGCCTGCTCTCCATGGAAAACTATTTTGCCAAAACACAATTTTGAAACGTTATTCCAGTCGGGGGAAAGGAATTCTTCCTCCCTAGAGATTCCTCTAACCTTCTCCTCCTGTCTAAGAAGGAAAATACATAATCAATAAGAGACTGGGTTTCAAAGAAATAGATTAGGAACACGGAACCCAGGAAAGAGAGTAGGAAAGGCCCACTAAAAATCTAAAACATAATCAAAGAATATTAAATGCTCTCTCTCCCCTATATTCTCACACTATCTCAAAAAATATAGCAGTATAACAGTGGGTTACAGCTAAAGTTTCTGCAAGCCATAGACACTCTCTAAAAAAAAGTACTTTTTTAGTGATCACTTTACTTTTTATTGTGATAAAATTGGTGTACAAGATTAAATATACATTTGAGGAGTACAACATTATAATTCAATATTTGTATACACTACACACTGGTCACTGTAATTCTAGTTACCATCCATCATCATACAAATGATTGTCTCCACTTATTTCATCCTCCCCTAATGCCCTTCCCCTCTGGTAACCACCAATCTCTGTGTTTATGAGTTTGTTTTTGTTTTGTTATGTTTGGTTGTATTTTAGATTCCACATATAAATGATATCATTAGTAGTTGTCTTTGTCCATCTGACTTTTTCACTTAGCATTATACCCTCAAGGTCCATCCATATTGTCACAAATGGCAAGATTTCCTCCTTTTCATGGTAAGTCGAATTTCAGTGTGTATGTACAGCACATCTTCTCTATCCATTCATCCATTGATGGACACGTCACTTGTTTCCATATCTTGCCTTCTGTGTATAACACTGCAATGAATATAGGGGTTCATGTATCATTTCAAATTAGTGGTTTTGTATTCTTCTGATAAATACTCAGAAGGAAAATAGTAGGTCATATAGTAATACTATTCTTAATTTTTTGAGGAATCCCCATACTGTTTTCCATAGCGGCTGCACCAGTTTACATTCCCATCAGCAATGTATGAAGGTTCCCTTTTATCCACATTCTTGCCAACACGTATTTCTGCAATTTTGAAAACCGCCAATCTGACTGGTGTGAGGTGATATCTCATTATGGTTTTGGTCCCTCATATCATATTTGAACATATTTTCATGTGTTTGTTGGCCATCTATATGTCTTATTTGGAAAAATGTCTATTCAAGTTCTCTGCCTATGTTTTAATCGAGTTGCTTGTTTTCATGTTGTTGAGTTGTATAAGTTCTCTAAATATTTTGAATATTAATGCTTTATCAGATATATGATTTGCAAATATCTGCTCCCATATGACAGGTTGCCTTTTAATCTTGTTGGTTTCTTTCACTGTGCAGATGCTTTTAAGTTTGTATAGTCCTACTTATTTATTTTTATTTTCTTTGCCTATGGAGTCATGTCCAAAAAAAAAAACAAAAAACCCATCACTAAGACTGACATCATGCAGCTTACACCTATGTTTTTTCTTAGGAATTTTATGGTTTCAGGTGTTATATTTAAGTCTTACATCCATTTTGAGTTTTGTGTGTGTGTATGTTGGTATAAGATAGCAGTCTGGTTTCATTCTTTTCCAAGTTGCCATCCAGTTTTCCAATGCTATTTATTGAAGAGACTATTCTTTCCTCATTGTATCTTCTTTGTTCTTCTGACATAAATTGTCTATATATGTATGGGTTTATTTCTGGGCTCTCTATTCTGTTCCACTGATCCACGTGTCTGTTTTTATGCCACTACCACACTGTTTTGATTACTATAGCTTTGTAGTATAGTTTGAAACCAGGGAGTGTGATGCCTCCAATTTTGTTCTTCCTTCTCGATTGTTTTTGACTATTTGAATTTTTTGTGGTTCCATATCAATTTTAGAATTATTTGTTCTAGTTCTGTGAAAAAAATTGAAATTTTAACAAGGATTACATTGAATCTGTAGGCTACTTTAGTGGTATGAAAATTTTAATATTAATTCTTCCAATTCATAAATATGAAATGTCTTTCCATTTTTTTGTGTCTTTAATTCCTTTCAACAATGTCAAAGTTTTCAGTGTTCAGTTCTATGACTTGCTTCATTAAATTTATTCCTAGGTATTTTATTCTTATTGATGCCACTGTAAATAAAATTGTTACCTAATATTCTCTTTCTGATAGTTATCATCTATGCAGAGAAATGCCACAGTTTCTGTATACTGATTTTGTACTTGAAACATTACTTCATTTATTCATTTATTAGTTTTAAGCATTCTTTGGCGAAGTCTTTGGTGTTTTCTATATATGGTATCATGTCATCTGCAAATGGTGACATTTCACTTCTTTTCCAATTTCAATGCCTTTTTTTTTTTTTTTGGCTAATATCTATGGCTAGAACTTTCAATACTATGTTGAAGAAGAGTGGTGAGAGTGAGTATCCTTTGCTTGTTTTGGATCTTAGAGAAAAAGGTTTCAGTTTATCGCCTTTAAGTATGAAGTTAGCTGTGGGTTTGGCATACATGGCCTTTATTACATTGAGATATGTTCCTTTTGTACTCACTTTGTTTAGAGTTTTTATCATAAATGGATGGTGGATTTTGTCTAATGCTTTTTCAGCATTTATTGAGATGATCAGACCATTTTTGTCTTTCATTTTGTTAATCCAGTGTATCATGTTGATTGTTTTGTTGATGTTGAATCATCCTTGCATCCCTGAGATAAATCCCACTTGATTATGATGTATGATCCTTTAAATGTATTACTGAATTTGATTTGCTAATATTTTGTTGAGGATTACTGCATCTCTGATTGTCAGGAATATCAGCCTGTAATTTTCTGTTTTTGTGGTATCTGTGTCTGGTTGGTTTTGGTATCAGAGTAATGCTTGTCTTATAAAATGAGTTGGAAAGATTTCTCTCTTCAACTTTTTGAAAAAGTTTAAAAAGTATTGATATTAAATCTTTGAATGTTTGCAGAATTCACTAGTGAAGCCATCTAGTCCTGGACTTCCATTTGCTGGGAGTTTTGTTTGTTTGTTTATTTGTTTTAAATGACTGATTCAATCACCTTACTATTACATTGCATGTTTCCGGGAATTTATCCATTTCTTTTAGGGCGTCTCATTGTTTGTAAGAGTCTCATGATCTTTCTCATGATATTTCTATGGTATGGGTCATAACTTCTTTTATTCTGATTTTATTTATTTGAGCCCTCTCTCTTACCTAGTGAGTCTAGATAAAGGTCTAATTTGTTTATCTTTTCAAAAAACCAGCTCTTGGTTTCATTAATTTTTTTCTATTTTTTGTCTTTGTTTTATTTATTTCTACTCTGATTTTTATTATTTCCTTCCTGCTATTAACTTTGGGCTTTGTTTGGTCTTCTTTTTCTAGTTTCTTTGGGTAAAATGTTAGATTTTTTTATTTGAGATTTTTCCAGGTATACAAGACTGTTTCAATATTTTAAAAAGTCAACATAATCCTCATCAATAAATAAAAAATCATATAAATATTTCAATCGATGCAGAAAAATTACATTTATTTATGATAAACACTTTCAACAAATTAGAAATAGGGACTTCCCCAACTTGATAAATAACATTCACAAAAATCCTACAGCTAATATACTTAGTGGTGAGAAACTAGATGCTCTTTCTTCAAGATCAGGAGCAAGGCAAGAGTATACTGTCTTGCTGCTCCTATTCAACATTGTACTGGAAGTTGTAGGTAATACAATAAGACAAGAAAATAAATTTGAAAACATAGAATGGAAAAAAAAGAAAGAAAACAGTTTTTGCTTTCAAATAACAATTGTTTATGTAGAAAATCTCCAAGAATTGAAAAAGAATGAAAATATGAAATTATATCAAGATTCTTGAAAGGATACAAGTTAATACACAAAAGTTCATTGCTTTCCAAAGAAAATTAGAATTTGAAATTTAAAAACCAATTTGAAATTACAATAGAACCAAGAAAGTAAAAAGCTTAGTATAAATTAGAAAAATATTTATAGGATCTAATGCTAAAAACTCTAAAACTCTGATAAAAAATTAATATCTAAATAGAGAAATAATCCATGTTTATAGATTAAAAAGCTGAAATTGTTAGAATGTCAGTTCTTACTTGTTATATAGATATAATACAGCCTCAAAGAAATTTCAACAATCTATTTTGTAGATATCAGCAAAGTGATTTTAAAGTGTATATGGGAAGCCAAGAATAGGCAATGCAATACTGAAGAACAACAGTGAAATCGAATGACTCATGTTACATGATTTTAAGACTTACTATAAAGATATATAATGAAAATAATGTGGAGTTGATGAAAAAACAGACACATAGCTCATAAAGAGAGCCCAGAAATAAACCTACATGAATATATTTAACTGCTGAAAGAGTGTACAGGCAATTCAGTGGGGTAAGGATAGTCTTTTTAAGAAATGGTGTTGAAACAACTGGAGTCTACATGGATGGCAGATAAAATAATCTCTCCTGCAAAGATGTTCATACCCTCATCCCCAAAGCCTATGAATCTGTTACTTTACATAATAAAAGGTACTTTGCAGATGTGATTAAGTTAAAAATCTTAACATGGGGAGATTACCCTGGACTATCCAGGTGAAGCTAAGTAGTTACACGGGTCTATAAATTTGTGTTTTTTAGTCACTAAGTTTGTGATAAATTGTCACGGCAGCAATAAGGAAAAATAACTATGCAAAATACTTGATCTTGACACAAACTTTACACTTTTCACAAATATTAAGTCAAAATGAAACAAACATAAATAGAAAATGGAAAATTATAAAGCTTATAGAAGAAAAAACTAGGTAACGTTTGGTTTGATGATTAATTTTGCAATACCATACCAAAAGCAAAATCCATCAAATAAAATAATAAAATAAACCTGATTAACATTTTTAAAATTTCTGCTTTGAGAAATATATTGCTAAGAGAACAAAAAGATCTTCAAATGGGGAGCTTATTCTGGATTATCTGGGTGGTATCAATGTAAACACAAGGGTTCTTATAAAATGAGAGAATGGGTGTCACAGTTGGAGAGAGAGTTGGAGTAAGATGCTATGCTGCTGGCTTTGAAGGTGGAAAATAGGGCCAAGGAATACAAGCAGCCTCCAGAAGCTAGAAAAGGGAAGGAATTAGATTTCCCATTAAAGCCTTTGGAAGGAATATGGCCTTGCCAACACCATGTCTGTAGGACTTTTGATCTCTAGAACAATAAGAGAATAAAATTTGATTATTTGTGTCACTCATTTTGTGGTAATTTTTTACAGCAGCAACAGGAAGCTAAAGCGACAGACTGGGAGAAAATTTTTAAAACTCATTTCTGATAAAGGACCTATATCTGTAATATACAAAGAACTCTAAAAACTCCACAATAAGAAAAAAAATTCAACTATAATAATGGGTTAAACATCTGAATGGATAACTCACCAAAGACAAACATACGAATTTTTAATATATATGGAAAAAAAGCTGAACAAATTACTTATTAGGCAACTGAAAATTAAAACAGCAATACATAGGCACTACATATCCTAGAAAAATGGCTAAAATAAAAGAAAACCCGACAGTATCAATTACTGGCCAGGATGCAGAACAACAGGAACTCTCATTCATTACAGTTTGGAATGGTATAGTCATTTTGGAAGACAGTTTATCAATTTTTTACAAAGCTAAATATACTCTTACCATACAACTGTAATTCATTTACTAGATAATTACCCAACTGATTGGAAAACATATCTCCAAACAAAAATCTGCATATAGATGTTTATAATAGCTTTATTCATAATAGCTAAAAACTGAAAACAACCAAGATGTCCTTTGATAACTGAATGGTATAAACGAACCAGGGTTCATCCATACAATGAAATTTTATTCAATAATAAAAAGAAATGAGTTATCGAGCTAAAAAGGTAGAAATAAATCCTAAATGTATACTGCTGAATGAAACAAGCTAGTCTGAAAAGGCTGCATACAAATTCTAATTACACGACATTCAAGAACAAATGAAAAACAATAGAGCTGATAAACAAATCTTCAATTGTCAAGGGCTTGAAAAGAGGTGGTTGAATAGGTAAAGCATGGGTGATTTTTTAGGGCAGTGAAACTATTCTGTATGATACCTAATGGTAGATAAATAATACTATTAATATGTCAAAAACCCATAGATCTTTACAGTATAAAAAGTGACTGTTCATGTATGAAAATTTTTAAAAACTCATTTAGGACATCAGGTTATCTCAGGATGAAATGCAGAATGTGACAAAACAACATAACATAAACAACATATATTACAAGTATATGAAGCAAACTCACAAAAGGAGGTGTGGGAAAGAGGCTGATCTAAGATCTTTTGAAATTAGTGAAGTCTGTAAGACTAAAGAGAAAAGGAGCAGTACTTAAGTACTATAATCTAGATAACACAATTTTTTCCCCATGGGTCAGGGTTAAAAATTCCGAGATAGCTAAAAATTTATGTTACAACTGATATAATCAAGTAATGAGATGGCAGATGGTGGGAGCCATGTTTCTCACTGTTGGAATAGGAGATTACAAGCAAGAAAGTACAGGAGTTCAAATGATCCGTACAGTACAGGATAGGAGTTGGAGACATCATTCCAAACTAAGAATTAGTTTACTGTACATACAGATGGTTAGTATACATACATATAATTCCATGCTCTGTCAGCTAACAAATTTAGAAGCAATGACAACCTAGTAGCAACTAGAACACCAAGAACCTAGATCACTGTCTCTAATACCATTCTCTAATAAAAAGAATCAGGACTTCCTGGAGAATTTGCTGATTCTAGGGCAGAGGCAGACATAAACAAGATGATCTCAGAGTGTCTTTTAGTGACTAAAAGAAGTGCTCAGAAACCAAAATGGCATGGTTAGTGAAAGAGACAAAGGAGTCAACTCAAAGTGCTTCTAGTGTCTAAAGCTGGAACAATTTGAGCAACAAAATAAATAAATGGTATGTGATTATAGCGCAAAGTAGAAAATAAATATCCTATAACTCATTCTAAACATGTGTAAAACATCAATAAAATTGGAATTCTTAAAAAAATATCTGAACATCACTCCTTAAAACAGTGTTTTCAAAAACAAGGAAATACTGAGAAATTGTCATAGTCTACGTGAGCCTAACGAGACATGACAACTAAGTATCATGTGGCATCCTGGATATGAATGTCTAAATATGTGCAGCAGAATGAGTTAAAACCACTACTGAGTTCTGGACAAAACAGTAAAATCTTTAAACAAAGAGATCATCATTATTTGCAAATATATATAAACACACACAAAGAAATTTCAACAAAATCATTAAAATTATTTTATAAACCATTGAAGAATCTGGATACAAAAAAAAATACAACTAATTCATGTTTTAGCAATGATCAGAAAATACATGTGGAAAAACTTTCAGTTACATAAAGATACATAGCAAAATCCTACTAAGAAATTGATTATACAAATAAAAAAAAAAGAGAGAGAGATTTTTACATAAATTAAATGTGCCAAGGGGTCCACTGGAAATTCTACCTATAATATCCTCAAAATAATCCAGTAAGATAGGCATTATTGTCTGCCTTTAAATAGCAAGATCACAGTATCTGAAAGTGCTTAAACAAGGATTCAAGTCTTGGACTGAGAAATGTCAGGAAGCATGTTGTTTCACTCCATTGTACCATAAAGTTCAAGTTTCTCCATAGTCTTTTTATGTTAAACTAACTAGTAAAATGAATAATAAATCATTTGATTTTTACTACATTGGTGGAAAATAAGAGTATTGGTGCTTTTATGAACTTCTTCTCAATTTTTGTGGATGTATTCTGCAGTTAATATTTTCTTTTTTCTAATAAAATTGTAAGAAAATTATTTTAATAATCAAATATGTACACTCATTATCTTATTGTCCTGTTACCCCCCTCCTCTGGTACGCATTTAAGAAGATTACTAAGATATATATCTTTTTCTTTTTAACATGTAGCAAAATATATTTTTAAACGATGTTTAGACAACTTAAGTTTTGCACATGTGTTTTGAAACAATTTTCTAAATGCATTTCAAAATGGCTATCGCCCCCATTCCCTGAAATAACACTCTTGAAAGAAGGTAGCATTCACACAGCACTCATAACTATCTTTATTATGTGGGTTTTAAAACACTCCTCTACATGCATTACTAAATGCATGTTACATTCATAACCTTTAAAAACCACTATTCTCAATTTAGAGCATGAATTACTCTTAAAAACATCTTTATTACATGTGTTTTTAAATACTACATTACTGTTTGTCCTCACATTGAATTTTTTTAGATCTCTTTAAGGAAGAACATCTTTCTTTTGATTTCTTGTATAAACACAAAGTTTAGAAATTTTAAGTTACCATCTTTGTCCTAAACAGCTCTACGTTTCTTTTTTTTAACCTCTAACATTTAATGTTGTTGAGTAGTCAGAGGGTGAACTGTTTTTGGTTCCTTTGTGTTTAAAGAGGATTTATGCTTATAAGGTTCTTTATCATTTTGAATATTTTACCAGATTACCCCTGATGTTTAGTTTTTTTTATTAGCTTTGCTTTTATTTTATTTTATTTTAAATTATCAGTTACTTATTATTTACTAAATTTTAGTTTATTTATTGTTTTTAAAATTTAGCCTTTAGATTTAGAAAATGTATTAAGTGTTATGCATACTAACAGCAATATAAGAAAAGCAAAAGCAAAGTGGAAAAGAAGGAAAATGAGAAAAATAAAAGACCAAGGGATTTAAAGCCAAAATAAGTAAAAGTTCAGGTTCTAGCTCTGCTACATATTAGTAATGTGGTTTAGGAAAAATCATATCATCTCTAAAATTTACTCACAATGTCTATAAAATTATGGGTATAATTTCAAACCAAATGTTGCCTAGTTTCTCTGTTTTCTTCTATATGCTTTATAATTTATGTGGATTAAATAGCAAACCAGATATGATTGCATCTAGTACATTACCAGGTCTGAATGACCAACCATTGGTGAAAAGGAGGAAAAGCATTTTAAGCATGAGCTACTATTAGCAAAGAATTTTCTAAATTGGGAAATTTAGTACCATTAGAAGATTCCTGAAAAATCTGTGAGAAAAATTATATTAACGTATTTTCAAAAAGCCTAACTTTATTCTGCTGTTTAAGACCATGTCCTCTGTGATTTTATTTAGTATGTGACCATATTTTACCCTATTTCAATTATTATACAAGCAATTTTTAAAAGAATATCTGCCTTTTTATGAAGGAATATAGTTACTTTCTTTCTTCTAAAATACAAATTCAAGTGTCCTTCAAGCCTCAAATGTACTGTACTGAGTCAGGATTCATTGTCATTCTTACTCATCTATGCCTATAGGAGGCAAAGCTGTTTTGATTCAAAATAACAGGAGAACAAATACACCAACCCTGGTATCTGGTACTGTCATTTTACAATGCTGCAGTCTGAATGCATTTTCATTTAATAGCACCAACTAAATTGATCTCTATTTTTATAATTCAAAAAAAATTATACTAACAGGGCTTGAAGCCATGAAGAATTATAGCTCATAATGACCAATTTTAACATGTTTTATAATCCATCAAAATGGGAGTATTACCTTAGGGTACAATTTATTTTTTCTTATCATAAAATTCTACCATAGTTAGAACAGTCATATAAATAAAAAAAATGAACCCCTTACAGAAGTAATGAAAGGAAACCCATTCAATCGTCCTTCTGATGTTTCATTCTGGCTTTTTGACAGCTGAAGACACCAAAGTATAATCAAACGCCTTTAGCACAGCAATGAAAAATGTAAGCATTAAGCAACTTTGTCCACATGAAATAATTGACAGTGGTATAAAGAGATTCAATTCAGAGGTTTATAAAATATTGGAATCTGATCCAAATTAATTTGAAATTATAACGACTAAGAAGCATATGCTAGTTGGCAAACTAAGGAAATGGATTCATGTGTTTCCTATTTGTATTTATATTATCTATATTCATTCCTTTTTTAAAAAAATAAAAACACAAGCCATGTTATGATATGTAAAGAATTTCCTTAGAATTCTTTCTCTGGTATTCTGTAGAAATGTATAAATAGTTCTGATCTCTGAGCACAAACAACTTCATACATAAGAAACAGGAGGCCAAAAGAGAAATGAAAAACAAAGACATAGAATACTGATTAACTGAATCACTGGATTCAAATCACCTTTTCCTGGATGTTCCTTAATTACAATTCAATGCAAAGGCTTATTTGTGCAAAGAGGAAGAAAAGTGATTTAAATGTAAGCATGTTTATGAAAAAAAAATACATGGCTTTTTTTTCTTAATAGTATTTTTTTTTAATTTATTGATACAACTCAGAATGAGGACTTTTAAAACCATGTAAATAATATATTCAACAACCAAAAGCATGCAAATAAAAGTCACTCTTTTAAGCTTAGGATTTAATGTGATGAAAACAATATAAGTTTGCACCATGGAATTTTTAGGCACACTGAATATACGTAAATATTTTTATACAGACAGAATTATGTGCTGTGGATTAAGATAACTAATTCCTCTGTCTGCCTAAAATTATACTCACTTTAAAAGCAGAAAAAAATTTCTTAACCAATTGATAAGACACTATAAGTGATTTCTGCTCATTTCAACAAAATAAAAGAAAAAGACATAAATATTGAATGTGATGCTTGAAAATCTATCTTCTTTAAACAATATGTAAAAAAACAAAAATCATACTTTGTTAACAACAGAAAATAAAACACCTGGTTATTTTCATTATTCACTGTTGAGAAAATAGTAGGTGGCTGGTAGAAAATTCCAATGAGTTATTTTTCTAGTAACACATTCATCTACAGTGAAGCTTTTACATTGCTATTTTTTTTTATTGGAATTATATATCAATGACAAATATGTTTGAGGAGTACTTAAGCTTTTATTACAGCAAAGTTTCCCAAGATGTCTGTTGTTTGAAATCTTTTGTTTTATCATTTGTATAATTTGTTAATGTCAGTAGCATCTCGATTAATTTTATTTTATGGCTCAAGGGTATAACAGATGCTTTTTGATTTTGTTTTCTTTTAGTTCCTTTTGGGATTTATCTAACAAAATAGAATATTGTAAATACTTGCTTAGCATTAATTCCATCAAAAATTTCTAAATAGCTTTTCATATCAGGTCTGTAAGTAATCAAGAAAATACGAGAAAAAGTGAGCTAATCTACTGTTAGAAATTTCCAAGAGTTAGAGATTTCATATGTATGGGGGGAAAAACAAACTTTCTTCTATCCTTAAGGTTCTTCTGGCTGGTCTAATAACCAAATAGTCATAGGACAGATTAGCAAGAGAAAATAACCAAACTTAATATCTACATATGCATGGGAGAGGATCAGAGACAGAAAGGGAAATTGAGGTATTTAAGATATTCTGAGCTAGGGATGAGGTAACAGCTTGTTAGAGTTTCAGAAAGTCATTGCAGGAAGAGCGTATGTTCTGTAATTAGTAGTTTATCCTGCCACAGCAGGGGTCCCCAATCCCTGGGCACTGAACCAGTAATATAGTTTGAAATCAAAAAGCTTGATGCCTCCAACTTTGTTCTTCTTTCTCAGGATTGCTATGGCTTTTGGGGGTCTTTTGTGGTTTCATACAAATTTTAGAATATTTTTTTCCTACTTTTACAAAAATACCATTGGACTTTTGGTAGGGATTACATTGACTCTGTAGAAGATTTTAGGTAGTATGGACTTTTTAACAATACTAATTCTTCCAAACCACAAATATTTATTTCTGTCTTCTTAAATTTCTTTAAGCAATGTCATATAGTATTCAGTGTAGAGATCTTTCACCTTCTTAGTCAAAATTATTCCTAAGTATTTCATTATATTTAATATTATAATAAATGGGGTTGTTTCCTTTTTCAAATAATTTGTTGTTAGTGTACAGGAAAGTTACTGATTTTTGTATGTGGATTTTGTATTCTGCAACTTTAATGAATTTGTTGATTAGTTGTAACAGTTTTCTGGTGGTCTCAGAATCTTATGGGACCACCATCATATATGCGGTCTGTCATTGGCCGAAATATCATTATGCCGTGCATGACTGTCAATAACTTCTGCCAATGTTTAGAAAACATAGATGAGAATATTCACAGCAGAGAAATATTATGAGCATTTTATATGTTGAAAGTCCTTTTACAAAACAAGCACTCTTGTTAGTTCCTCAAATTTACAGCTTCTTCTTTGTCCTCCACCTAATGGAAATAAATATCATTACAAGAACAACTATGTGGATCTGTAAGTCACTTTGGAGTTCACAAGGGACTATTTCATTTTTATCGTCATGACAATCTAGTGGTATCATTGGTGCTAAGGACAGAATGGTAGATAAGATTTAACTCATTATCAAGGAGCTTATTCTACAAGGGTAAACAATGTCGAGAAAATTATAGAATTCCATTTTACAGGTAAATACAATCTCAAGAAGATTAACTACATTGCCCAGTCTAACAGTAGATGACATAGTCAGAATTTAAAGATACTTTTAGTCTAAATCCATTCTCTTTTCATTATTATAAGCTAGCTATATTTTTAGCAACAACAAAATAAATCCCTCAAAGTAATTAGAAATTAACAGCAATGAAATAATGATTTATGAAATGCTGGTGGTTTCCATACACCCAAGACCAAACCAAAATAAGAACATCTCTTTTCACAGCTTGTAAAATCTTAGAGATGTTCATGTAAAATAAAAATGTAAAAACCTGTTTTCCATTTATGAAACTGAAAACACATGAAAGAAATTGGCACTTCAAAATACATATTTTTTTCAATGATAATATTTATGTAATATAACTTCCTTTGTCCTTTAAGAAATTATGTCTGAACAATGACCAAAATTTTTAAAGGTTAAAGTTAAAAATAATTACACCACTAAAGAAAACAAGTGAAAACCACTGCTTTAATTTTTTAAAAAATCTCTTTGTTTAATTCTAAGTGTGAGAAAAGTGTTATTTGTTGCAAAGGTCATTCAAGGATTAGAGGCTGAAATTCAAAGGTCTTTTTTCCAAGTCTAAGATTTTAATTATGTCTTTCTGAAGGCATTGGATAAGGTTTTTGCTACAACAGTAAGCCCAAGACATCACAGTTGAAAATACAGACTTGCATTTAATGACACATAATGTAGTTGCTTTATTAGTACTCTTCAAGAAGGATCACTTGGTATTTCTAGAAGGTTTTGAGTCTTATGGTCCTCTAAATGTGAATGCACTAAGTTGAAACTACATTGGGATAGAGAAGCAAGGGTACAGGGAGTAGAAAAAAATGAAATCATTCTTTGGGCATCCAAAAATTCCGAGTTGGGTCCATAATCTCCCCCTAACTAATTCTGTGGCTTTGAACGGGTTACTTAAATTTACTAAACTCTTTTTTTCTCATTTTTAAATTACAAACGATACCTTATTTACAAGTGAAATTTTTCTACAAAGATGTAAAGAGCTAACATATACAAATGCATTTTAATTCATATAAAACTTTCAATACATACTGAAAATGTTATTATTATAATAATACCGAAGGTTTAACTCATAGGATTTTCTTTAACTTTTAGATAAGTTAATCGTGTGAAAATACTTTCATTCATGAACAAATATTCTTTCAATAGACAAATACAATTGAGTACCTGCAGTATAACAGGTTAGATATTAGAAATATATAAAATAGGAAAGTATGATTTCTTGAACTCAAAGTCTAGCATATGAGAGAGAGAGAAGCAAGAAATAATAATAAAAACAGTTTGCTAAATGCATTGGTGGCTTTAGAAGCACAACTGGGAGACTTCACGTAAGAGAGTGATATTCCATCTGAATCTTAAGAAAGAAGTTCAGAGAGGCATAGTAATAGAGAAAGGTCAATTCAGTTTCAGAAAACAATATATGCAAAAAGAATATGGCAAGAGAGATGTGATATCTTCTAAAGAAACCACATTAAGTTTTGTGGAGCAAAAGGAAAAAGAAATAAGCAGAAACTAGTTTGTGAATTATCACGCATGTCACACAAAGAATTGGAACTTTACCTTGAAATGATGGGTTGTTACTGAACAAGTCTAAAGAAATAAATGAAAATTAGATTTGTGGTTTTAGTAATAGCACCCTATACTAAATAGAAAGGACTGGCTGCATAGGAAAAAAAATCTGTAGTTTTAAAACCAGTTGAAAGGCTACTAGATTAAACAAAGTGAAACATAATGAAGGTCTAAACCAAGATATTAGCATTAAGAGAAAACAGAAGGAATGAGATTATAGAAAAATCAAGGAGGAGAATCAATAGAGACTCATTGGATTGAGGAAAGGAAGAGTCAAGGGTAGTGTAAAATCACCAGTGAAAAAGATAAATAAGTATGTTTGAACCTATCTTAATAGAGTGAACCATTTTTAACTTACTGGGCCCCAATGATAACTTCTACTTCCTTTTTACTTCAGACTAGTTTATCCAGATTCATAAACATTTTCCTGCCCTGACTCTTATCAGATCCAGTGTAGTTGTAGTTGTTATAGTTCTATTTTATCTCATTCTTGATCTTTTTATCCTATCTTGTGATTTCTAAAGATTTATATAATAGATTTTTTTAAAATTTTACTACACATATTCCAATGAAGTTTAAAAATGAAAGTGTTCTTTTTTGTAAGAAAATATTTCTGAAAAATATCAATTCTGCCACACTATTCCAGAAATGGCTCCTCTGCTACCCATATAATAAGATTTCTTCTGTACCTCTTTGACATACAGTATTTGGAAGGGGTGTTGTTTTGTACACTGAGAATTGGTTGGCAGAAAAAGAATTTCCACTTTGAGTATGACCCTTAAAAATTTCTGCTATATCACAAACATCCTAAGCATCACCACTTAGCCAGCGATGTGATTTCAAATGGTCTCCCCAGATGAAGCCCCTTGGACTTAAAAAACTCAACAGGTTCACACTATAAGTCAAGTTGGCACTATTATTAATATTTTGTTTATTAGTTTTTGATACTGAAATACTTTTCATAATCGACAGTACTAAAAATATTTAATATTTTATTTTGTTAGCTTTTTCGATATGGTTTAATACTTGATAAAATGACAAGCATGACTAGCATGTAAATGAATGATAAATATATATTGAATATATTAATCAATTAATAAATGTCAATATTGTAAAATAGTGGTTATTTTTATTCAGGAAATTTAATGGCACCATATAGGCATGATATTAAAATCTGAAGGGAATTTATCAGTCACATTTCTTGCTGATGAGTAATAGACACCAACTCTGGTTGTCTTAAGCAGTGTTCATGGAATCAAAAGCAGGTTTGGCAAAGGAGGAACTAAGGCATCTTTGGGGTGAGTCAGCTGAGAGTATCCCATCAGTCTACATAAATCCTATGCTGTGTACTATTGTCATTGACACAACATCATTGCCTGCCTCTTGACCACTGGAGTACCCTAAGCTGCTACTGCAGGTTATCCCAAAATTTTGCTAATTTTTTCCTCTTTGTATCATTTTATTACAAGGGGAAAGGAGAGAAGAAGATTCTCTGGGAAGAATTCAATTGGTCAACACAGGTCATGTGCCCAAACCTTGGTTTCAGGATTTCATCTCTCAGGTTCTCTGGCAGGAGGTGGGTATTGCATCCCACCAGTACACGCAGTAGAAACTACCCTATACATGGGAAGAAGATAGTATTTTAGAGTATAAAATGATAGTATGCCAGGGAGATAGCGGTTATAAGATACCCTGTGCATGTAGAGGGCACAGGTTAAGTTGAAGGAAATTAAAAGGATTGTAAACCATCACTAAAGTTGATTTTATCATACCATTATCACAATAGGTCATATTAAGATATATGCCTGTTTCCTCAAGTGAGTTCCTTCAGGTCAGGGATGATACATGCATTCTTTAAAATGATATTAATAATATTAACTAGTCTTAATTAATAATAAAAGAGTCTATTTCTCCTGTACTTGATGCATAATATATACCCAATTTTATATAAGAATTTACATATATGTGATTTTAAGATGCTCTTTTGACATTTCTTTCTAATTATTTTTTAACATTTAAAAATGATAACTCCTAATTAAAAGGGGCATAAGAAAGTTAAACAATGATTTTATATTACCAATTTCAAATAATCTACATCTCACAATGTTTTTGTGATGAAGAATTAGGAAACAAATGCCAGTGAAAAAGAAAGCTTAACCACTGAATGTTTCCTTACTCTGGTCGGGGCTGGGGAGAATGGCTATAAATAAGGAAAGGAAAGGAGCTTTGCTGTAGCATGGTGAGAAGGATAAATATTTTTTTACAATTAGTCTTATAGTGCTTTAAGTATTATCATCTACAGTACCTTCCAACCTAAATATATCTGTAGCCATCATTTGAACCATTGATCTGTAAGTGTGCTGTATACTTTCAAGGTGTCTGTGTTGCACAAAGGGCCTCGTTCTCTCATCTATGTGGGTATAGATTTGTACTGCTGAACAAACAAAACAAAGCAGAAATCAAGCAATCAATAAACCCTGGGGAGAAGGGGGTTGGGAGGGTTTAAAAGACAGACAACTGGATGCTGCTTGGGCATTGGCATGCAGGCTGGAGGGTTTATTTCTGTGGAGGTAAACTTCAGTTTGAAAAAAATCTTTAGAAAACTGGTTTTGAGAGAAACCTAAGAGATAACTACCTTTTTGTTGTTGTTGTTTTGTTGTTGTTGTTTTATTTTGTTTTAATACCAGCTGCTATGAATTCTTTGAAATTCTGTAGATGTATCTAAGGAGCTGCTTCAGAGAATGAAAGCAAAATAGGTTAGATGCAGGGGTCCCTTCCACCTTACGTTAATCATCACAACATTTCTTATATCTGTTGAACACATTATTTTTCCAATTAATTGAGGAATCACTTGTCTAGTTTAAGTGAATATTTCATTTTACAGTTGAAAAAAGAGAAACCAGAAAGGTTAAGTTAGTAAACTAAGAACCACAGCTGGTATTAACAGAGCTGTGACTAAAATCCTGCTCTTCTTCCCCATCCTATGTATTTACCACCGGATCAAGTTGTCTTTTATTTAATTCACTAAATTCTAGTACTCCAACCTTGGTAGTCAACCAAAGTACTCCTAGTACACAAATTTTAGAAAGGATTTCGAATTCTGCATTATTGAAAGTAATAATGAGGATAATAGTTGTAGAATTATTAATAATTTGCGAAAGATGTATAACACGTATGAAACTATTCTGTTAAGCAGCCAATGAAGAAATAAATTATAGTCAGTAACTGATTAAAGTAAATGTGTTCAGATAATATTGACAAACACTTTGGAACATAAGAATTTATGTAAGCTATTATCTCGTCATTATAAGAATAACAACAAATGAGAAAATGGTAAACCCTCAAAAAGCTTTTCTGTTTACAGCTTAATACCTGAGGTCTTACTGTATAAGGTAAAGTTTAAGTGAGCTTTTGTAGACAGTTATTTTCTTACTATAACCAGGAAGACCATAAGCCATTTACCACTGAGAAGATAGTTTATGTCTCTGCCCTCCCTAAATGGCACGCATATTTTACCACAAGCTCTCACCAGTCTGGTTTGTCTCAATAACTGATGCACCTCTGAGCCCAGGCAACCATGCCACTCAATTTTAGTCAGTCAGGTCCCATTTTTCATCCTGTTTTCAGGCTGTTTGCTTTATTTAAAGCAGCCGTGTTGAATCAGCTGAAACTCAAAGCACTCAATGAAAGCCTTAAGCATGTGACTATAGATTCACATAAATACCTATGACTTGAAGCTTTAATATAAAGTGCCACACATACACACACATTCAATCAGTAAACAGTTCAGAAGCACTGCTCAAGTAGATAACAGTTGTTTGTGCCGTGAATTAACACTGCAGGTCATTTCTAATAAAATCAAGTCCAGAGAAGCCATGGTGTTTTGTCACAGATCTTCTTTGTCCAAGGTAAATGATTACAAGCTAAAAAATAATCCTGGTTAATATTTTAAAAATAAAGAACCTAACTTTGAGCTCTTCTATTTTTCCTTCACTGTAACTATGCCAAATCTAACTAGTAATCTAAAAAATGACTAGGGGGATGAACAGAAAAAACTAATGGCCTCTAAGAATTTTCTAGTAGTTTAACATATTGCAATTGCTTGAACTATTAGCATCTTATTGTCCTGAAAACATGCTGAAATTGAAAAGCATAAAAACAACATAGCACTGAAGATCTACGTGACACTGATTTTTTTTTTAACAAAGCAGTTGGCATTACCAGCCCTCTGATATCGCACTGGGCATCGCCATTAGAATCATGACTGTGACACGGCCACAAAACAAAATCTAACAGAATGTAAGTCAGACCCAGAATATAGAACTAACAGGGAACTAATTTAGTAGGAGCAGAGAAGAAGAACAGCATCCAGTGACAGTGATAAATTTGATATATGTCTAAAAGAGAGAGATAAGAGGGAACTTTGTGGTCTTTGCACTTTGTTATTGATCTGCTTGCTGGGCTATTTAATGTGTCTGGTAATAATACATTATTTCCCCAGCTTCACACTTAAAATGTGATAGTGAAAATTAATAGAGTAAAGACTATTTTTCTCCTTTCTTGTGCATTTTTACTATACTACATTTGTCATGGGAATAGTAAGAAGTTACACACATTAAATAGCCCTCTTATGAGCTATGATGATTAGTAGTTTGAGCATCACTGAGAAGGTGTGAATAATCCTAACAATTTAGCAGAGAGCCTTAGTTCACTCTCTTGAATTCTAAGCATCCTTGACTGCATGGATTTGTGGAGTGAACACAGGCTTTGGAGCCAGACAGACCAAGCGTAGGCAAGTTATTTAACCTCATTGAGCTGATCGTAAAATGGGAATAATAAGATGTAACTCATAGTGTTGCTGGGAAGATTATAATAATGAAATGTTGCAGAGAAAGTGCTTAACAAGTACCTAACACTCATGAGCTGGTAGCCATCATTATTTCTTAAAGAAGCAGACCATAGAGAATAAATACAGGCATACCTCAGGAGGTACAGCAGGTTCATGTTCAGACCACTGTAATAAAGCTAGTATCATAATAAAGCAAGTCATAATCTTTTTGCTGGTGGAGGCTCTTGCCTTCAATTTGTAAAAACCGAAATACCTGTAAAGCACAATAAAATGAAGCGCAATAAAACAAGGTATGCCTGTTGAGTGAGTCGTAATCTTTTTGCCAGTGGAGGGCCTTGCCTTCAATTTGTAAAAAACACAACCTCTGTGAAGTGCAATAAAGCAAAGGGCAATAAAATGAGGTATGTGTCTGTGTATAAATCAGTTTTCTAAATCCTGGCTGTGCATTAGAGGCACCTGTGGAACTATTTTAAACTAGAGACACCACTCCCTATCCCAAAAGATATTTATTCAGTAGGCTTAGTATAGTCTTGTCTA
>NW_011889170.1:702424-706810 GCF_000151845.1 Pteropus vampyrus
CTCAATGAAAGCCTTAAGCATGTGACTATAGATTCACATAAATACCTATGACTTGAAGCTTTAATATAAAGTGCCACACATACACACACATTCAATCAGTAAACAGTTCAGAAGCACTGCTCAAGTAGATAACAGTTGTTTGTGCCGTGAATTAACACTGCAGGTCATTTCTAATAAAATCAAGTCCAGAGAAGCCATGGTGTTTTGTCACAGATCTTCTTTGTCCAAGGTAAATGATTACAAGCTAAAAAATAATCCTGGTTAATATTTTAAAAATAAAGAACCTAACTTTGAGCTCTTCTATTTTTCCTTCACTGTAACTATGCCAAATCTAACTAGTAATCTAAAAAATGACTAGGGGGATGAACAGAAAAAGCTAATGGCCTCTAAGAATTTTCTAGTAGTTTAACATATTGCAATTGCTTGAACTATTAGCATCTTATTGTCCTGAAAACATGCTGAAATTGAAAAGCATAAAAACAACATAGCACTGAAGATCTACGTGACACTGATTTTTTTTTTAACAAAGCAGTTGGCATTACCAGCCCTCTGATATCGCACTGGGCATCGCCATTAGAATCATGACTGTGACACGGCCACAAAACAAAATCTAACAGAATGTAAGTCAGACCCAGAATATAGAACTAACAGGGAACTAATTTAGTAGGAGCAGAGAAGAAGAACAGCATCCAGTGACAGTGATAAATTTGATATATGTCTAAAAGAGAGAGATAAGAGGGAACTTTGTGGTCTTTGCACTTTGTTATTGATCTGCTTGCTGGGCTATTTAATGTGTCTGGTAATAATACATTATTTCCCCAGCTTCACACTTAAAATGTGATAGTGAAAATTAATAGAGTAAAGACTATTTTTCTCCTTTCTTGTGCATTTTTACTATACTACATTTGTCATGGGAATAGTAAGAAGTTACACACATTAAATAGCCCTCTTATGAGCTATGATGATTAGTAGTTTGAGCATCACTGAGAAGGTGTGAATAATCCTAACAATTTAGCAGAGAGCCTTAGTTCACTCTCTTGAATTCTAAGCATCCTTGACTGCATGGATTTGTGGAGTGAACACAGGCTTTGGAGCCAGACAGACCAAGCGTAGGCAAGTTATTTAACCTCATTGAGCTGATCGTAAAATGGGAATAATAAGATGTAACTCATAGTGTTGCTGGGAAGATTATAATAATGAAATGTTGCAGAGAAAGTGCTTAACAAGTACCTAACACTCATGAGCTGGTAGCCATCATTATTTCTTAAAGAAGCAGACCATAGAGAATAAATACAGGCATACCTCAGGAGGTACAGCAGGTTCATGTTCAGACCACTGTAATAAAGCTAGTATCATAATAAAGCAAGTCATAATCTTTTTGCTGGTGGAGGCTCTTGCCTTCAATTTGTAAAAACCGAAATACCTGTAAAGCACAATAAAATGAAGCGCAATAAAACAAGGTATGCCTGTTGAGTGAGTCGTAATCTTTTTGCCAGTGGAGGGCCTTGCCTTCAATTTGTAAAAAACACAACCTCTGTGAAGTGCAATAAAGCAAAGGGCAATAAAATGAGGTATGTGTCTGTGTATAAATCAGTTTTCTAAATCCTGGCTGTGCATTAGAGGCACCTGTGGAACTATTTTAAACTAGAGACACCACTCCCTATCCCAAAAGATATTTATTCAGTAGGCTTAGTATAGTCTTGTCTACTGTTTAAAGAACGCCATGGGTGATCCCTATGTTCAGCCAGCACTGATAGCCACTCTTACAAAAGTATTTCCATAGTAAAAGAACTCAAAACTTTAAAAGTGAAAAGACTTTAATAAGGAGTCCACAATTCTTCTGCCTTCCTGCCTACTAATATTTACCACTATATACATTTTAAAAAATGGTGTGTATATATACAGATAAATGCTGATCATGAGAATGTTGAGATCTTTGGTCAAGATGGTGGCATAGAAAAACAGTGTGGTGGCCTCCTCTCACAACCACATCAAAATGACAACAAAACTACAGAACAGCAATCATTGAGAACTGCCTGAATTCTAGCTGAACAGGAGTCCCACACTATGGACACACAGAAGCCATCTCAAGATTAGTAGAAGGGGCAGAGACACAGAACAGGCTGGTTCCTCATCCATGTATAGGGGTTAAAAAATCAGGAGGGATATCTCAACAGCAGAAGTCTCCTTGAAGGAGCAAGGGATCCCAGTCCCATACTTGGCTCCTCAGGCCAGGAAGAGATTTCCTCACAACTTCTGGCTGTGAAAACCAGCAGAAATTGTGGCTGAGTGAGACAGAAGGCTGCTGGAGACCCAGGCATTAGTTCTAAAGGGCCCGCACACAGGCTTACTTGCTGACAGACTGACTCATTCTGAGTACCTGCCCTGGGACAGTAGTTCAAAAGGCATCAAGGACAGATGGGAAGCAACTGAATTGTCTGGCTTTAGGGCAAGAGCTAAAGGGCAGCTTTCTCCCAGAAAGAAGTGCTGGCAGAGGGCATTGTTTCTTTATTGAGCCCTCCCCTCTCTAACCAAGCAGATGCAGATGGCCACCATATCTAAGTTTCCATCAACCTGGATAACATCATGGCTTCACCGTAATGATTCCTTGAGACTGCCCCACCCAACTCGGGGGCCCACCCAACCCTCTTCCAGTGACTTTTCCATACAAATGGCTTGTCTTGGCTCATGCTGCAGAGTTTTCTAAAATCTCTCAAAGGTTCACAAATCCCAAACAAGTAGCATCTGGCCTCAGCATGTCCTAATACCTCTTGCTGAGCAGCCGCAAGCCTGGCACTAGCAGCAGCTGGCATTGGTATGCAGCTCAGCCTCTCAAGGCACCGCCAAGTCCAACACAGGTGGCAGCCATCTGCAGATTGCTTGGTGGCTCATGCCAGGTGGCCCTGAGCAGGGCACAGGCTATGGCTGAACTTGGCCTGAGGCAGGGCCCCTTCCAGAAGTCCCGGGGGCCCGCATACCCAAAGGCCCACTTCAGACAGAGCCGGAAAACCACACGGGGCTGCATCTAAGGACGACATACCCAAAGGCAGGATGAAAAGGCACCAGAGCCCTGCTAAAGCAAATTCTGCTCTATAGGGTCAGCCCCTACATAACAGCTTCTCCACTGTAATCACAGCCAGTCCTCACAACCAATGAGCCAAGAGATTAATCCCTTCCACTAATGTGCAAACAGCAACCAAGGCTCAATTACAACAGGAGGGCACACACAACTCACACAAGGGACACACATGGAGCACCCAGCTCAGGTGACCAGGGAAACTGTGCCATGAGCCCCACAAAACACCTACTGAATAAGGCCACTATATGAAGACCAAGAGACAGAGCAATCCTACCTAACACACAGAAACAAACACAAGAAGGCAGTAAAAATAGAGAGACAATGAAACATGTCCCAAATGAAAGAAGAGAACAAAACTCCAGAAAAAGAACTAAACAAAATAGAGACAAGTAATCTACTAGATGCAGAGTTCAAACCACTGGTCATAAGGATGCTCAATGATCCCAGTGAGAACTTTAACAAAGAAATAGGGAACATAAAAATGGAGATAGAAAACATAAAAAAGAATCGGTCATAAATGAAAAATACAATAACTGAAATGAAGAACACATTAAAGGGTATATCAATAGACGATTAGATGAAGCAGAGGATTGAATCAGTGACTTAGAAAATAAGTAGCAGAAAAAAACAATAAAACAGCAAAGAGAATAAAGGACCCCCCCCCCAAAAAAATAACCTACAACCAAGAATACTCTACCAAGCAAAGCTATCATTTAGATTCAAAGGACAGATAAACAGCTTCCCAAACAGGAAAAAGCTAAATGAGTTCATCAACACCAAAGCAGTGTTAAAAGAAATGTTAGAGGTACTTCTTTAAGAAAGAAAAAAAAAAGTTTAAAAATATAAATAATAAAATGACAATGACTACATATCTATCAATAATTAAATGTAAATGGATTAAATTCTCCAATCAAAAGATAAGGTGGCTGAATGGACAAGAAAACAAGACCCTTACATATGCTGTCTATAAAAGACTCACTTCAGATCAAAAGACACACACAAACTGAAAATAAAGGGATGGTAAAAAAACATTTTATAAAAATGGAAATGAAAAAAAAGCTGGGGTAGCAATATTTATACTAGAAAAAATCAACCTTGAAACAAAGGCTATAATAAGAAGTAAAGAAGGACTCAGTAATCCCAATTCTGGGTAATCAAACAAAGAAACCTAAAACACTACTTCAAAGAAACATGTGTATCCATATGTTCATTGCAGCATTATTTGCAATAGGCAAGATATGGAGGCAACCTGGGTGTCCATCAATGGATTAATGGATGAAGAGGTGGTACTATTAGTCATAAAAAAA
>NW_011889170.1:708205-710701 GCF_000151845.1 Pteropus vampyrus
TGGATGAAGAGGTGGTACTATTAGTCATAAAAAAAGAATAAAATCTTGCCATCTGCAACAACATGGATGGACCTAGAGGGTATTGTGCTGAGTAGAGTAAGTCAGACATTGAAAGACTAATGCCATGTGATTTCACTTATATATGGAATCTAAAGAACAAAATAAATGAACAAACAAAACAGAAACAAATCCACAGAGACAGAGAACATTTTGATGGTTGCCAGATGGAAGGGGAGTCGGGGGATGGGGGTGAAAAGGGGAAGGAATTAAGAAGTACTATTGGTAGGTACAAAATAGTCATGGAGATGTAAAGTACAGCATAAGGAATATAGTTAATGATATTATAATAACTATATACAGTATCAGATGGGTACTAGATTTATCAGAGTGATCACTTCATAAGTTATATAAATGTCTAATCACTATGTTGTACATCTGAAACTCATATAATGTTGTACGTCAACTGTAATTGGAAAATAAAAAAGTATTTTTTTAAATTCTGACTAGAATTCAACAACTGATATATAGTTGGGTCAGGTAAAGGAGATTATTCTAAATGGAAAATAAACATTTGAACCAACTACCAGCCAACTGAGCAGGTTCACTTCTATGTGACTGAGTATTGCTAGCTCTGTTTGGACTGCTGACCAAGATACAAAAACAGGAGCATGAACTCAGACCATCTGGCCTGCGCTCCTGCCTTGGATTCAAGAATTGTAAATTATGATAGGTGCAAATTACACATGCACTTTCTTCACAACACTGCCTCTCTCCATCAGCCCCATTATGTTTCAGAACAGCACCTGGAGCCTGACCAAGTTCATGACCATGATCACAGTAAAGAGAAGCCAAAATTGAAAAGAATCCACCTGTGAATTAATATTAAGCTAAATGCCACCACGTCTCTTAGACTAACAATGGAATACATCAGAACTGAGGGCAGGATGGTAGATCATGCACAGGGGAACTCAGAGCAGCTGAGATCAACCTCACGATTTAAATCTCAATCAAGAAGTATGCGAACAAATTAGGGCAACATTAGGTTTTTCTTCTGTATATTCTTTTTTCCACATGAAATGAAGAAAACATTTCAATTAAATATTACTCTCTTTAGATGCTGTTAGGAACAACATTTGATCAAACTGCTACCATAAACATATCAAAACAAACCTGTCAGAGTCTTATGAATGTTCTCCATTCAATCATTAATAATAACAAGAATGGCAGCAACACTTAAATAATGCTTACTATGTGCCAGGCACTCACTATTCTAAGTGTTTTTCACATATTATTTGATCATAAAACGTACCCTGCGAAGTAGGCAATTTTTATATGTGATGTGCCACCCAGATTCTCCTTCAGGAAGGAAGGACATATTTCCCCCAGCTGCTGGGATTGCTGCTGGAAGATGGCCCCTCAGCTGTGAGCCATCTTTGAAGATTGCCTTAACTAAAGAATACTGCCTCACTCAAGATAATGCCTCTTTCTACAGGCTTCCTGATCCAATGATTAATTATAATGTGTGTATAAAGTCCTGATCCTCTTGTCCTTGAGTGGGAAAAATGCAAGGTTATCTCAGTTCCAGGTCTCTTCATGGGGCTGGCTGCAAAATTCCTTAGAATTGCATCACAGCTCAATTTCTCCCTCTACCCAATCCTGCTTCCCATCCTTCTAATCCATATTCCAAGCGCAGTCCCTAATAAATGTCCTGCAGATCAGTCTCTCTGAGTCTACTTCTCATGGAATGCAATCTGCAACAAGCCACTTAGGTAATCTGATCATCTTTACAACCTCTTAGAAATAGATACCCACTTGACATATGCTAAAGATGCTGCTATACTTGTCATTCAGCATTTCTCATTGTTTCCTTACTTCTCTACTTCTCACTTCATTCTAAACATATCACTTCACCTTCTACTGCTTCTATCAGTCACACATTCAGAAATTTTAAGATCTGGCTGGCTGCTTAGCTACCATCTAATGGTTTTTCTCCATAAGACAGACTGCATCTTAGAGAGCTCGTTATTCCTATGTCTAGCCAATAAATAGTTGCTTATGCTAAAAGTTCAGATTTCTAAGTCCAATAAATTGTAGCCAGGCTAACAGGAACACAAACAGGAGGATGAGAATTTATGCTGAAGTAACTGTCTCAGCTCGAAGAAGGACTTCAGATGTAACTGGAATTTAGATTTCCTTGGATTCACTATTTTGCTAATTTTGAGATTGTAATAAGTCATTTTCATTGTTTTCCACCAACCTTCCAAATTCCAAAGAGTTGTAAAGATGTAACTAATTCTACATAATCTCTTCCACTGACACCCATTGTTTTCTCTGCCCAGGACACTGCCTTCTGCTGAATCTTTTTGGTAAACTACTACTTACTCATATACAAATCATGTGGTACTGGTTGATTCATCATGTTACTGTATCACTCCATCTCACTGGCTACAGATCATGACTCAGGAGTAAGAATATGGTCTATGTCAGGCCATTAAG
>NW_011889170.1:710751-721851 GCF_000151845.1 Pteropus vampyrus
ATAGTTGCTTATGCTAAAAGTTCAGATTTCTAAGTCCAATAAATTGTAGCCAGGCTAACAGGAACACAAACAGGAGGATGAGAATTTATGCTGAAGTAACTGTCTCAGCTCGAAGAAGGACTTCAGATGTAACTGGAATTTAGATTTCCTTGGATTCACTATTTTGCTAATTTTGAGATTGTAATAAGTCATTTTCATTGTTTTCCACCAACCTTCCAAATTCCAAAGAGTTGTAAAGATGTAACTAATTCTACATAATCTCTTCCACTGACACCCATTGTTTTCTCTACCCAGGACACTGCCTTCTGCTGAATCTTTTTGGTAAACTACTACTTACTCATGTACAAATCATGTGGTACTGGTTGATTCATCATGTTACTGTATCACTCCATCTCACTGGCTACAGATCATGACTCAGGAGTAAGAATATGGTCTATGTCAGGCCATTAAGTTTTCTCCCAAGCATTTTCCTACTTGGAACTGAGAAACAACATTATTCCAGCTTTACAATCCAGCCATCAGCCACCAAATTCTTCAACTCATGAAGCATGCTTACCTATGGTAAGAGATAATAAAGCTTATGAAAATGAAAGCTGATGAATGCCTAATTCCAGTGGTTCCTAAGGCCCAACTATGGCTTTCTTTACCAAAAGGTATTTATTTAACTTTGATTTCATTAACTCTCCTAAACCCTCTCAAGAATCAATCTCGAACTCCTTACCACGATATACAAAGACCTCCACAATATCTAACTTAATTACCTAACTCTGTCTTTACCACCTGCTCGTGATTCATCCTGTCTTCCACTACACTCGATGTACTAGTAATATAATCAAATGCCTGAATGGTGATTCAGGATTCAACACAAGCAAAGCCTTCTCTGAAAAACACTCCCCAGTTCTTCCTGTCAGAATGAGTCATTGATCCCTATTGTACTGATGACCTAACACCATTCATTTGTGAGTCTGTGTCCCCGCTATTTACAAGTCATAGAAACTGAAATGTGAAAATAATATTGAATCTGAATAGAAGAAAATCACAAAGAAAAGATGCCTCATACATATTCTTTCACACAGGCTCTGTTTTCACTTACAGACACACAGAGGTTTTTAGATGTGCAAAGATACCCAGAATAGGAAAATACTTGGATAAACTAACACTAAAAACAACATCTAGGGTAGCTGAAAGTGGCAGTGCCAAAGTGGTATTTCACATCTTCCACGAAATCTCCAGCCTTTGTCAGGGCAATTACCAGGACCATTGGTTTTTGACACTATACTTTCTCCATATTAGTATTGTTCGCTTTTTTCCTTTCTTTGTTTTGGGCTTAGTTTATACTTCTTTGGTGTTTTGAGGTGAGAGCCTAGGTTATTTTAGATTTTTTTCTTATATAAACTTATAAAGCTATAAATTTTCCTGGAGGCAATGATTTCTCAGAATTTCGCAGATTTTGAAAAGTTGAATTTTTATTTTAATTTTGTTAAAAAATGTTTTGGATTTTCTTTTGACTTCTTATTTGAGCCAGGTGTTATATAAACATGTGTTGTTTAACCTCCAGGTATTTGTGGATTTTCCAGCTATCATCTGTTTTTGATGTCTAGTATAATTTCATCATAGACTACTTTCCTCCATATATAAGGGTTACCATCACCATCACCACCCCATCTTCTCTCAAGACCCTTTTCTTTGACCTTGGTTTTCTGCAGTTTAAATATGAAATGTTTAGATGTGACTTTCATTGATATTTATACTTTTTGGTGTTCCTTAAGCTGCCAGACTCTTTGGAGTGGTGTCTGTCATTGGTTTTGGAAACTTCTTAGCCATTACTACTTCAAATATCGCTGTGCTCGATCTGCTCTTCCTTCTGTTATTCCAATTATGATTATGTTGCATCTTTTGATATTGTTCCACAGTTCTTGATATTTTGTTCTGTTTTTTTTTTTTTCATTCTTTTTTCCTTCGCTCGTGGTTTGAGATATTTCCATCGACCGTCTTCAAGGTCACTGATTATTATTTTAACCAATATCCACCCTACTGATGAGCCAATCAAAGGCATTCTTCCTCTTTGTTAAAGTGATATTTGTAGCAATTTCTTTTGATCCTTTTTAGAGTTTCATCATTCTGCTCACATTATCAATCTCCTCTTGCTGGGTGTCTACTTTTTCCATTAGTCTCCTCAACATGTTAAGCAGAATTATTTTAAATTACTTGTCTTTTGGTATCTGTTATATCCGTGTCTGGTTCTGATGCTTACTTTGTCTCTTCAGACTGTATTTTTAATTTTTCTTTGGCATGCCTTGTAATTTGTTGTTGTGTCTGAAAATTATAATGTTGCATTGAGTAATAGGAACTGAGGTAAATAGGGTTTTAGTGTGAGAGTTTATATTAATCTGGCTAGGAGTTGTGCTATGTTTAATGTTTGCTGTACCTATAGGTGCTAGGGGTTTCAAATTCCTCTACTGCCTTTGTTTTTATCTTCTCTCTCAGCTTTGGACTTCCTTAGCTTGAGAGTCTTTCAGCTCTTTCAGCTGTTATCCACTGTTGTTATACTGGAAAATTGTTGGGGTGATAATAATCTTACAATCTTGTGATTAGAGATTAGTCTTTTTGTAAGTCTGTCTTGGAGTTGTGGCCTTCTCAATGTTTCTCCAGTGGTATAGCTTTATTCCCCTTCCCCTTATTCCCTTCTCTAGTTCTTGCATTACTAGACTATTTCCTTGAATCTCTAACTAACTCCTGTTGACTGTTTGTTTTTCTTTTTCTCTCCTAGGTGAGAAAGGAAGGCCCAAAAGGTCTAGAATGAGAGAGATTACCTTCCCAGACCTGGGATAAATCTCTGGCATTAATTTTTCCTGGAGAGTGAGCCTTTGTCATGGAGAAGGTTCTGAGTGTATTTCACAAAAATTATTCTTCCTTACCCCTTGCCAAAGTAGAGGGGCTCTTTTTCTATCAATCATGAATCTGACGTAGTTCCTGCAGGTAAAACTCATGAAAGTACTGGGGCTCTTTGTTATAAATAAAAACAATGAATAAATATTTGCTACAAAAAACTTTATACCAGTGTTAACATTTATGCTTCAGGAGCTGAATATATCTCTAAAGAGACTCTTGATTCCCAAAGAAGAATCAGAGATGATTTTCAAATAAATTTGCCATTTAAAATTCTCTGGAAATGTGACATTATGGGAAGTTAAATATGGTAAGGTACTTCAGTGGCTATAATTTAGTTTTCTTTAAATACCAAATTGCATCCTAATCACATAACTTACTGCAACATTATTCTATGTCCATTGTCTGTGCTTATTATTTAATATAAAATTAATTTCCATTATATATGTATATATTTTAACATACAAGAATTCTGGTTTTCACTGTTTTTAGAAACCTTGGAGAGCACATCTTAGTTATTTATAATAAAATGTTACCATCTGGTGGTATTAATTTCAAACTGCAGGCAAAAAGTCCTTTGGGTCTTACATTTAACAACCATTTCTTCTACACCTTCTGCATTCTTTCCTACAGACATGCAAAGAACCATTGCTGCAAAAGTAAGTCTCTTATACTGAGAAATTTACACTCTAAAATTGAGATACATGAAATCATATGATAAATGCTATAACAGAGTTCATAATATAACTTATTCATTAATTGGTTCAATTGACATTTTTTAGCACTTTCTATTCACCAGACATTGTTCTAGAGACTGGGAATGCATTATTACATAAGACGAGCAAAAGCCCTGCCTTTGGGAAGTTTATGTTCCAGTATAGAATAAGGTAGAAAACAAACAAAACCTGATAGTGTAGTTTGTCATCCGGTAATAGTTGCTATAAAGAAAAATGAATCAGAAAAAAAAAGGATAGAGAATGCTACAAATTAAAGTGGAAAAATTAAACAGACTCATCAAGGAAAGATATGCTGATCTCTTTGCTGTTAACTGAGCAAAGACTGAAGGACATGAGAAAGCAAACCCTACAACTCTCTGGAAGAAGGCATAGGGAAGAGCACATGCAAAGGCCCAAGGCGAGGGGATTCCCTGGTGTGTGTGAGGAATATTATTGAGGCCCGCTTGGTTGTAAAGGAATGAGCAAGAGGGAAAGAGAAAGAAATTCATAGAGATAACTAGGAATACAGAATCTATAAAGCCATGAAGACCATTTAAGAACTGAACTTTTAGTGAGATGTAAAGCTGTTGGAAGGTTTAGATATGATCTATCTTGTGCTTTTAAAATGACTGCTTTGGCAACTGTAATCAGAATAAAATATAAAACATAAAAAGTAGAAAGACCTTTAGGATAGTGATCCTCAAATGCCAGTTTACAAATAGATAAAAAAAAAATTTGCCAAAATATAAATGTGATGCTTCTTGCATCAAAAAGTTCTTACTAAGAAAAAATACTGAATGAGAGACAAATTTTTTTTTAAAAAGAAGGAAAAACAGCAAATTTAATCAAGTAGCTTTGAGGAGAAAATTCAAGTATGCAAATAAAAGAAAGGAAAAAAATGTTTATGTGAATATATCATAAACATGGTCCTTAGTTAGGCCCAAAGTAGATGAAAAGTCAAGTGTTACCTCACATGTATGATGTCCTTGCACCAAGTAATGTGTAAATCTAAGAAAAGACATAACATCCAAAGAAAATCTGCATCCCTGATTCAGTGCTGTCTGGTGATTAGTATGTGGTGAAAATGAGAAGGAATTGGTAAGTCATATTTGCAATGCACGCAACAGTGTACAGACTATGATAAGAATGCCAGTCTTCTTGGTACCACACCAAACAATATGGAGGGAACACTTATGAGTTCAAAGTACATGACTAAAAGATAGAGGTCAGAAGCAGAAACTAAAGAAGCTGATTTATTCTTCTAGGAGATTAAAAAACTAAGTATTATTGAATGACTGAATGTTCATTATTAAATACAGAGCAAGATCTTCTCAGCTTGTCTGTGTTTAATCATTGTTGTTCCTTCTACAGACAGGAAAAGAAGTGAATTTGAGCTTCAGTTTGCAGAATTATAAATATCAGAACAGGGATTGAAGACAGAGCAGCACCATCTTGATGAAACCAAAGCTGCCTCCCTACTTGATGAAACCAAAGCTTTCTCTCTACTTCAGCTTTTCATAGGTGAAATTTCCTATGCCTAGAAATGAAAATGGAGAGCATATTGTGTCACCAGTAAGCCAGAAAGCAGTAATCAGGTTCACAGTCTGTTTCAGAAGCAAGGGATGCAGCTGCTATCCACAGGGAGTTGTATTATGTGGGTCCTCATTGCCTTGCTTGCTAGGCAATGAGCCTCTCCTGCCCGGATAGACTTCTTCCTGCTGCTATTTCTCAGCTTTGGGCACCATTACATTGCTTTACACTCTGCTTCCATATGAATTTAGAGCTTTTCTTTTTCCTGTTCCCTGTGGTTCGCTGGATCTTTACACATATCCTTGACACTCAGGGCATAAACAACACCACAGATAAGAGCATGATGAACCTGTCTAGAGAAAATCTACAATCCGGCACCTGCTGTGTGTAAAACTTTGTTCTGCCTAGAAATGTAAAGAAAATCATGAGTTCATAAATCTTTCCTAGGATTAATCAAATAAAATTTGAAGAAGACACAATAACTCATCTTGAAAACCAGGAAAACAACAATTGAATTTCATAAAGTTGAAGATGTCTCCTAGACAGTTCCTAGACTGATGCTAGAAATCATATTAAACAGGCAGTTTTCCCATTTCACCTACTTTTTTCCTAGTATAAGTTACTGTGCACGAGAGGTTCATTGAATTGTTCACATCAGATCAACTTCCCTTCTTATATAAGAACATCTCTGTGACAGAAGCTAAAGGAAAATGTGTGGGACATGAAGATATTTGTATTTATTGACATTATTCTGAAAGGTCAAGTCTCCTTTGCAATCCACCCCTAATTAAGCACCAACCTATATAAAGTCTAACTCCCAAAATTTTTGCTAAGTTTTTTCCACTCTCCATGCCTGCAATCATCCCCCTAGTCAATTCCCCTGGCTTTTTACATTTTTATATAGAGATAGATAGATAGATAGATAGATAGATAGATAGATAGATAGATAGATAGATATAAATGATAGATATAGATATATAGATAGATATAGATATATTGATATATACATATTATACATATATATAATTTAATATATATATAATTGTTGAATGCATGTGGTTTTTCAGATTCCATGCTAGCAATTCTCTGTGCATTATATTTAAAAAAAAAACACATATGATAATTACCCCCTTTTTAGATGAAAAAATATAAGCCCTTCAGAACAGTTAAAGGATTTTTCTGAGGAACCACAAAGTGCTAGGAACTGTGTCTTTCCACCAAAACACTCTTCTGATCTGTAAATTTATCCAAATACCTTATAAATATATATAAATATTCTGTATGTATCATCTCTATGATAGTACTACCTAATGAGATTTTTTTAATAAATAATTCTACTTTTTTTCCTTTATTTATAGCTTGTCACATTTAAGAATCTACTATTTTAGCAAAATTCTCATTTAAATCTGTGCCCATTTTTCATAATGTTATCAAAACCACAATGCCAGTAACATGGGTCTTCAACTGCTGGAAGAAATTCATCTTTTGCCTCCTATAATCAGATATAGATAAATGAGAATTTGCAAAGGAAAACTCCTGGCTAGAATACAGCAAAGAGAACTAAGTACACTATTCAATAAGAAGAAAACCATTTTCCTAATGATACGAAATGAAGACCTGCATCATTCAAGTGACTCACTCCAGGTCAATAACTAGCTAGTAGTTGTGCACAAATTAAAGCAAGTTACCTAGTGCAAGGTCTGATGGTGGCTCAGTCCCACACTACCTTTTATTAATTCATTTATGAATTCACTCAACAAATATTCATTGAGTAACTGATATCTGCCAGATTAGGCTTTGGCACTGGAGTTGCTATAATAGGAACAGCCCTGCCTTCAAGTAATTTTTAATTTAGTGGGATGACAAACACTGAATGACTAATAATAGATGTGTTCTTTTAGTACTTGGCTTCTTTTATTAAAGTTTGTGTTTGTAAGTCATTCACATTTTAAACAGCAGTAATTCATTAATTAGTAGTTTTAATTGTATAATATAGCACTATTTATGTGTTCATTCTACTACTGACAGAACATATGCATGGATTTAACTTGAGTATAAAGATGGCATTGGGAATACTGTATCATTGATTATGCAGATGTTCAGTAGAAATTGCAAAAAATATTCTCAATAATTGCAATGGTTCACTCACCAACAACAGTGAGAGTTCTAGTACCTCTATCTTCTTGCCCACAATTGGTATTATCAGTACTTTTAATTTCAGCCATGTTGGGAAGTCTGTAGAGGTATCTCATTGTGGCTTTAATTTCATATGCCAGGTGACTAAAGAGATTGAGCAACTTTTTAGATATTTGTTGAAATTTGAACCGACCCTCACAAAAAGTTTAAGTGAATTAAAAGTAGTTCAGGAAAATAAACCAAAGGTTGAAAATAATATTCCTGAAGCATCACAGAAAACTAAGAAAATGGCAAAGACAAATATGAACTCTTTATCAGCTACAGTTCAAAGAAGAAAAAATGATTTTATCATATCTGAGAAGTTTGCAAAAATAATCAAGAAGACTATCTGAAATGTTGATTTACTCTTACTATTTTAATAATGAAAGCCGCTGTAGTATAGAGTGTGTCATTAGATATTACCTAATTCTTATAAACCATATGTATGTTACATAAATATATGTATAAAGAATTAGGTGCCTGCTTTTATCCTTACTTTTAAAGGTAACATTTGAAGAAATATTTAGAGATCCTTACACTCTGGTCCTATTGGATACCATAGGAAACAGAGGGGGCTACCTCTGCTATCAGACTTCTTTGATGTTAATCAGAACACTGGCTGTTTCCACTTTCGAGTATTTCTTGCTTTCAGGCTCCTTGCTGTGATGCTCATGCCTTGATGACTGTCCCCTTTGGTTAGATTCTGCCATCAAGACTCTGTCAACACTCTACTGGTATGATTGGATGTCATCCCTAAAATTGCCAATGAGTTTGCCCCAACATCTATATCTCTTAAATGGGCATACCAAATTTCCCAGGTTGCTATTTTCCCAGTCTAGCCTATCTAACTAAACTCCTCAAGGCCCTTTTCCAACACTCTATAATTTACTTGACATTTATAAAATATAGTGAAAACAGTCTATTGACTGGCAGATGACAAAGAACATCTCCATTTAAAATATCTAGCTTTTAAATTTAACTTCAGTCAAAACACTTATAAAACATATCTCTAGGTTAATTTTGATTTTTTTACAAATAATTGAATTTAAAATTAACACTGGGTGAGCAGTAGGAATATCTTCCACATTTTCATGGTAAACCATGTAATAAAATATAGCCTAAATGCATTAATTAGATCTGTGCATAATACAGTAATTTCCCAGTTTAATATGATTTTCCATGTAGGCGCATTTCATTTGTGACTTTGATCATCAATCATGGAAAACTTTTCTCCAAAACCATTCTTTCCCTGAAACAGCTCTGGTCATGTTAGGGAAAAACTATGATAAATTTAAATAACTCACTCCTCAACATTCAGGGAATAGACACTCTAATGTTTCTAAAAGGTGTCTTTATAAAGTTTTGCTGAATTTTCTTCATAAATAAGAGATAATAGATTTTTTTCCTTTATAAATATCAGAAATATGTTGCATTTCAGTAAATAAATTTATGATCTTTTATCACAGGCCAAAAAGCTGAGATGTGCAGAGTTTAACTCTCTCCCCAGTCCATTATCCACAAAAGACAGAATCCTTGAATTATGCACCTTTTTTTTTAGCCATAAACTCTTAGTTTTCAATTTGGGCACAATTAGGAGTGTTATAAAAGATTTTTATGATCTTTTTCCCACAGTCTCTGAGCCAATTACTGTGCTCTTTGTATATGCAGCAAATTATTCAAGTATTAGTCATCTTCCTTGTTATTCGCTTCTTGCTCAAATTGTGTTACAATAAATTGTGGTTGCATTTGCAGCTACAGTATTTACATTCATTTTCTATAATGCAGCTACAAGTACTCAAACTAAATTGCTTAATTAGTGGCAGTATAAGGGTAGAATATTATTCCTGAAAGAGGGTGGGTCTTGGGTCTGATGTCAAAAGTGTTTATGGTCAGGTCTGAACAAGGGAAAAAGTTCCTTTGGGGTGACAACTGTAGACACAGAGAGAAAGCTGCAAAGTCAGATTTTAGAAAACCTCAAATGCCAAAGACATATAAATACCTAAGGGTGTGGGGTTGCTGAAGTTATTCCATCGTTGAAGCCTAGGTGAGCTTCTACAATGCTGGGAGGCGAAGTCCATTATGAATCTCATTCAAATACCCAGGTATTTTGTACTAGGTTTAAAAAACCTAGGGACTTATATTTCAAAGTACCTAGCAGTCAGAATACAAAGAAAGCGGTAGATATGAGAAGTATGTTAAAGAATTTGGCAATTGGTTTTATTAGGAACAGTGGTCAAATTTGACTCCCGGTTTTGGAGTGTATAAGGCCTGAAAAATTATGACATTATTAACTAAAAGGAAACTCAGCAGGGAGAGGAATTTAATAGGGGTAGAGGATGGTAAATTTGCTTTAAAATTGTTGTGATTGCAGTGGCAATAAGACATATAAATAGGGATATCAAACAGGCACTTATGGGAGCTGGAGAGGATAAAAAAATAATGTCCTTTTTCATCTTGATTTTCAATATTCAAAGAACAAAACTATAAAGTAGGAATATGTATTTGTACACACCTCCCTCCCCTCTTCAAGCCTTTCAGTGAATGTCTGAATTATAGTCATGACATTCTCTAATTCAATTACTCCTTCGATCAAAAATCACTTATTAATCACATGTTACACACCAGGAATGAGAATGGTAAAGAAGAAACATATTTAAGATATATTTCAAAGGTAGAACCAACAATTTTGTTATAAAACAGATTGTAGGAAAATATTTACAAAAAAATCTCGGGCTTCTTGATGTACAGATAAAAAATAATTTTAGTAGGTGACAGGAAAAATACATAGAGTAATTAGCATTTGAGTCCTTGAGGACGAACTGTCCAGAGCTATTCTTCTCGTGCTATGATACCCTGAGCGGAAGCTCTTATCCATGGCAATCCCATGCTTATTTTGGAGACTAGGGAATTTCATAAAATCAAAATAAAATGACTTCACTTCGGGTCATGAACTTATTTGTCCAATCAACAAATATTTATTTTATGACCATTTGTGCCAGACACTGTGCTAGGTGCTACATGTGCAGTAATAGACCCATTGATGGAATCTCTCCTCAATGGGATTTACATGTTGCATATTCACCTATAACAGGTCAAACTCTCTCTCAATAGTACTTCCAGAACCAGCTACTCACTGGACACTGCCTGTTATTCCTTCTCACTATGTGTTTGAATCCCCATTACTGTAACCGGTATTTAGATATGTATAGATATGTGAGCATCCTATTAATGATGATTGTTTTAAGACCCTTTGAAGGTGGGAATCCAAAATACACACTTAAAACACTTCAAATGGATGAGTATACTCTGCCTAATGTGTTTCTTAGAATGAAAAAACACCGTAAATTTTATACCTTTAAATATTTTTTAAGAGTTTTCCTCAGGGGGAAGAAAAAAATGATGTTGATGATAGAGGCTCTGTTCATTCCTCTGGAGACTAAACCAAAATTTTGATGGTAATAAGGAGCAGTAGCAAGGAAAAATTGCCTATGATCTAGAGGAACATGCCATACAACTAGGGAGAAGTCCAGAAAATCACCTTGCAACAGAAGAAGGTAGGACAGGGCGAGGACACGGGGCTGCCGGGTCTCCAGCGGCTGAGTGAGATGGAGGCTGCAGCAGTGGCAGAAGCCTCCTACAGGGGCCACATCCTTGAGCAGATTTATGTCCTTGAGCAGATTTTCATCCATGAGCAGATTTTTGCGGTGAGGGACCTGCTCACTCTGAGCAACAGTGCCTATTAGGCAGCACACAGGGGGCACCAGGGACTTACAGGGAGACATTGGTGGAG
>NW_011889170.1:721901-775561 GCF_000151845.1 Pteropus vampyrus
TACAGTATTTACATTCATTTTCTATAATGCAGCTACAAGTACTCAAACTAAATTGCTTAATTAGTGGCAGTATAAGGGTAGAATATTATTCCTGAAAGAGGGTGGGTCTTGGGTCTGATGTCAAAAGTGTTTATGGTCAGGTCTGAACAAGGGAAAAAGTTCCTTTGGGGTGACAACTGTAGACACAGAGAGAAAGCTGCAAAGTCAGATTTTAGAAAACCTCAAATGCCAAAGACATATAAATACCTAAGGGTGTGGGGTTGCTGAAGTTATTCCATCGTTGAAGCCTAGGTGAGCTTCTACAATGCTGGGAGGCGAAGTCCATTATGAATCTCATTCAAATACCCAGGTATTTTGTACTAGGTTTAAAAAACCTAGGGACTTATATTTCAAAGTACCTAGCAGTCAGAATACAAAGAAAGCGGTAGATATGAGAAGTATGTTAAAGAATTTGGCAATTGGTTTTATTAGGAACAGTGGTCAAATTTGACTCCCGGTTTTGGAGTGTATAAGGCCTGAAAAATTATGACATTATTAACTAAAAGGAAACTCAGCAGGGAGAGGAATTTAATAGGGGTAGAGGATGGTAAATTTGCTTTAAAATTGTTGTGATTGCAGTGGCAATAAGACATATAAATAGGGATATCAAACAGGCACTTATGGGAGCTGGAGAGGATAAAAAAATAATGTCCTTTTTCATCTTGATTTTCAATATTCAAAGAACAAAACTATAAAGTAGGAATATGTATTTGTACACACCTCCCTCCCCTCTTCAAGCCTTTCAGTGAATGTCTGAATTATAGTCATGACATTCTCTAATTCAATTACTCCTTCGATCAAAAATCACTTATTAATCACATGTTACACACCAGGAATGAGAATGGTAAAGAAGAAACATATTTAAGATATATTTCAAAGGTAGAACCAACAATTTTGTTATAAAACAGATTGTAGGAAAATATTTACAAAAAAATCTCGGGCTTCTTGATGTACAGATAAAAAATAATTTTAGTAGGTGACAGGAAAAATACATAGAGTAATTAGCATTTGAGTCCTTGAGGACGAACTGTCCAGAGCTATTCTTCTCGTGCTATGATACCCTGAGCGGAAGCTCTTATCCATGGCAATCCCATGCTTATTTTGGAGACTAGGGAATTTCATAAAATCAAAATAAAATGACTTCACTTCGGGTCATGAACTTATTTGTCCAATCAACAAATATTTATTTTATGACCATTTGTGCCAGACACTGTGCTAGGTGCTACATGTGCAGTAATAGACCCATTGATGGAATCTCTCCTCAATGGGATTTACATGTTGCATATTCACCTATAACAGGTCAAACCCTCTCTCAATAGTACTTCCAGAACCAGCTACTCACTGGACACTGCCTGTTATTCCTTCTCACTATGTGTTTGAATCCCCATTACTGTAACCGGTATTTAGATATGTATAGATATGTGAGCATCCTATTAATGATGATTGTTTTAAGACCCTTTGAAGGTGGGAATCCAAAATACACACTTAAAACACTTCAAATGGATGAGTATACTCTGCCTAATGTGTTTCTTAGAATGAAAAAACACCGTAAATTTTATACCTTTAAATATTTTTTAAGAGTTTTCCTCAGGGGGAAGAAAAAAATGATGTTGATGATAGAGGCTCTGTTCATTCCTCTGGAGACTAAACCAAAATTTTGATGGTAATAAGGAGCAGTAGCAAGGAAAAATTGCCTATGATCTAGAGGAACATGCCATACAACTAGGGAGAAGTCCAGAAAATCACCTTGCAACAGAAGAAGGTAGGACAGGGCGAGGACACGGGGCTGCCGGGTCTCCAGCGGCTGAGTGAGATGGAGGCTGCAGCAGTGGCAGAAGCCTCCTACAGGGGCCACATCCTTGAGCAGATTTATGTCCTTGAGCAGATTTTCATCCATGAGCAGATTTTTGCGGTGAGGGACCTGCTCACTCTGAGCAACAGTGCCTATTAGGCAGCACACAGGGGGCACCAGGGACTTACAGGGAGACATTGGTGGAGTGAGGGCCAAGGTGAGACTCACTCAGTACGGAAGTGCCTGCAGTATCCATTGCTCCCTGTTGAGCCCTCCCTGCTCCCAGTGAGTGGACTCAGCACCACCATAGCCATAATGACATCGAACTGAATAACAGAGGTTGCTCCAACCAGAGGATTCCCTGAAACTCCACCTCCCCCAACTCAGGGCTCCACCCAAGCCACATCCAGGTGTATCCTCAGTGAGTCAGGTGCTCCTTGCTGAGCAGCACCTAGACTCACACTGGAGGCAGCTGGTCTCAGTTTCTGGTGTGGCCTTTTGAGGCAACTATAAGCACAGGATCTGTGGATTGCTTGCTGAATCTTAACAGGTGGCATCTGAGGGGCAGACACTTGGGCTAAATTTGGCCTGCAGCTGAATTCCTCTCAGGACTGTGCCACTGGACACCTACTTCACAAATACACACTAATAAGACCAGGAGACTTAGAAGCTCTGCTTAGTACATAGAAACAGACACGGAAAGGCAGCCAAAAGGGGAAGACAAAGAAACAGAAACCATATGACAGAACAGAACAGAGATCCAGATATAATGGAGTCAAGGAATCTAACAGACGCAGAGTTCTAAACACTGGTTATAAAGATGCTCAATGAACTTTTCAGAAGTGTAGATAAATTCAGTGAGAACTTCAACAAATAGAAAAAAAACATAAAAATGGAAATGGAAATTATAAAAGGGAACCAGTATGAAATAAAGAACACATTACCTGAGATGAGAAGTATATTACGTGGAATAAACAAAGGAATAAACAAAGTGAATAAAGAAAAGGATCAAATGCCCTATCTGTAGGACAGGAAAGCCAAGGACACTCAATCAGAATAGCAAGAAAAAAGGTGCCAACACTATAAAAATAATTTAAGGAGCATATGGGACACTATTAAGAGTCCAAATATCTTTCTGATCGGCATAACTGAAGAAAATCAAGATGTTGAACAGCTGTTTGAAGAAATAATGATGGAAAACTTCCCTAACCTGGTGAAGGAAATAGACATAAAACCCCAGGAAGCTCAGAGAATTCCAAAAATCAGAGATCCAAAGAGGCCTACACCAAGACACATCATAATTAAAATGTCAAAGTTTAAATACAAAGAAAGAATACTAAAAGCAGTAGGAGAAAAACAATTACTTATAAATAAGGGAACACCCATAAGACGGGCAGCTGATTTCTCAAGAGAAACTATGCAGGACAGAAGGGCTTGATAAAAAATATTCGACAGGATGAAGACCCAGGATAAGCAACCAAGAATACTTTATCCAGAAAAGCTATCATTTAGAGTTGAAGGACAGAAAAGAGCTACCCAGACAAAAATAAGCTAAAGGAATTTATCACCATCAAGCCAGTATTATAGGAAATGTTGGAGGGACTTTTTTAAGAAGAAAAAACATGTATCAAAAACAGGAATAAAGAATGGTAACAACTACATTCCTATCAATAAGTACCCTAAATGAAAAAGAATTAAGTGCTCCAACCAAGGGATGGAGTAGCTAAAAGGATAAGAAAACAAGACCCCTACATGTGAAAAGGAAGCGGATGGAAAAAGATACTGCTTTGACGGACCTAGAAGGTATTTAAGTCAGAAATAGAAAGATAAATACTATATGATTTCACTTATATGCAAATCTAAGGAGCAAAAAGAACAAACTACTCAGAAACAGACTCACAAATATAGTGGACAATTTGGTGTCGGACAGAGGTGAGGGGGGTTTGGGGGCTGGGAGAATGGGGTGAAGGGCTAAAGAAATACAAATTAGTAGCAGATTGATGGTCATGGGGATGGGGAGCACAGCATAAGGAACGCAGTTAGCATTAATAATACATTGGCTAGGTGGAGGGTCAGGGGAGGGAGGAAGCAATTGAGGGGATCATTTTATGACTTATATAAATGTCTAACCATTGTACTGTATACTTGAAACTAATTAAAATAAATAAAAAAATAATTTTTTTAAAAAAAAGTTTTTCTCAATAGCTCCTTATACACAGGTGCTATGACCTAAAAGGTTTTTTGATGAAAGCAGATATAATCTCTAATCTTTCAAAGTATTAAGAAGGTAAAGACTTTGCAAAACATGCAATTCCATTGAAAGGAATTTTGTTGCCTAACAAAATTACTAGGAATATGTATTCAGGCTTTAAAATAAAACCATCTTATACTGGGGCTTTTCGTCTTCCCTGAAAACTGATGTCAGTGCAAATTGAAGGCAAGTGTACACTGACATTTTGGACTATGACTCCTCTATTTGTTTTTAGATTTGACTTAAAAATAACCAAAAGAACACAGTAAAATAACTTTTGCATGTCTACAGGCAAGAGGTCATCCTGTTCAGAGGAAAAGACCACTGAGTAAATGGCTTTAACTTTTAATTGATTAAATTCCCAACTGTTTTGATGTGCTGTACCCTTTAAAAAGGTTAGAACTTCCATCTGCCTATCCTTCATCTGAGACTCCAGAAAGTCCCAGCTGCAGATGTGGCAGTCCTGGGGCAAAATAAGGGTAAGCTAAAGCTGCTTCCTTTCTAGTCAAAGAAGATAGCATTTTCTTTAAAAAGCATGTTTTAGCAGCCAGGCTTTTACAAGCAGCTCACTGGTTCTATAAATAAAGAGCAGCATCCTCTATAGACTGGGCATTCCCGCAGGTGACCTTGTAAGAATATTTCACAACAGCCCATTCTCTGATTTGTGTATCTCCTGAGACAACCAAGTCCCTTCTCTTTTCCTTTAATCTCAGTTTTAACAAAACTAAAAAATAATAATAATAATCATGTTTAGATGGCATGTGGATCATATTACTGAAATAGTTCTTTATTACTTTATTCTCAAAATTTAGAAATTGATTAAGTTGATACTGAAGTCTCAAATTATAGAAAGCATAACTTCTAAATGTTAGCAGCAGAGAAATGCTACTTGGTCTAGAATCGTGCAATGTCTCAGCCGGACCATGTGGCTCACAGATTTAGCTTACGCTTCCTCTCTGCTGGAGAGGAAAATGATGAGACAAGGTTGATACTGAGTAGAGCTAATCATTATTTCAAATCCAAGAAGGAAACATATGAATGACTTATATTAAAAACAGAAGAATGGCATATCTCAGTTAAAGATATGTGAAATTAGAGATTGTATTTGTTTATACCCTGCAGCAACCAACACAATAGGGACTACAGTAGTAATGTCATAACAATTGTTAGTGAAAGAGCAAAAGAGAAGGTGAGGGGAAAGGATTACAAATGCCCTTATAGTCTGGTGGATAAAACAGATACCACCAGATAAAGAACCATAGATAATTGTGCAACAATGGGCATAAAGAGCAGCTATCCTCAGCAAGACCTGAGATCACCAGGAGCTAGTATTCTAACAATACAAGTGATAGTCCTGTTATAGTGAGTACAGATTCAGTCAAAAGTAAGAAATTTCCTCTTGTTTATACCAGTACTTGCAATTCTTTTCTTTGTTTTTCAGAAACGTCTAATAGAAGGAAGGACCCCACAGAGTCTGGGAAGATCTAAACTTATTATCTTAGTGATCAGATAGAAGTTAGCATAGGAGAGATGCGCTTTTAAATAAGAGCCACAAAGAAGTAAATGGTGTGTTCTTCCAAGAATCCTGTTAGTCTCACGAAAGTGATGTTGGTGATTTGAGAACAATAGAAAATTTGGAGGAATTATATCAGATTGAATTTATTTGGAATCAATTAAATAAATAAAATATTTCTGGACATCAATGGACCAGATGAAGTTAAATAGCATGAATATGTAGAGATTCGTTAAGAAAAATAGGACTTTCTCAAAGATAAATAAGCTAAGAAATATGTGCTCACAGAAAGCTGACAGTAGGGAGTGGGGAATTTCTAGGCATAGAAGAGTACAAGGGCCTCAATGCTACTTGTTAACAAGCACATTATGAAGATGGCTTATAGAAGAGAGAGAAGCAGTTGAATCCAGGAGTAATAAATTGAAACAATAACAAAAAAAGTGCTGTGAATGTAGAATATAGCTATTCATTTATAGTGAATAAGTGGGAGATGTGAGAGGCATAGAAGTGGTCATAAAAATAATAATAGATCTTAAAGGTTGAATGCTTCTAAGGACTGAAGAATGTGTGTACACACATTGTTAACATCAACATTTACTAAGGATTTACACAAACATGCCAAGCTCTGTGCTATACTTTTAGCAGATAATCGCTCACTTAGTTCTAGTAATAACTGTAATAAAGATATGCTAAGTAAATCTTACATGGGAATAAACTAAAGTTTACAGAGGACAACTTTACCAAGGCCATAGCCAGTAAGCCACATTTTCTAATTTAGGTCTATCTAACTTCATAGTTGGTATGTTTTATAACTAAGCTTTGTTTCACTCTCTGTGGCAATGATAATAAGTTGCCAAATGCGAAGTAGTGGAGAACATCATCACTGTTGGGAATTTTGTATAACTGTGAGACTAAAGGGGTTTAAGAGTCATCACATGAATGCCAAAGTTCCATGGCAGGGGAAGGATAAACAAGAAACTGAAAAGAGGAAGAGGGAAGAGGCAAGTGATGACCACTGTCCCCACCCCGCCCCGCCCCCCAAAAATAGATGCCACAGATGGAGGAATGACATTCAAAAGGTAATAGCTAAGCTATATGTCACAACAGTTACCCAGAAGTAGACAAAAAGTAAAGATTATGGTATGGATTCCAGAAGGCATGGAACAAGTGACCTTCACTGGAGAAGGTAAACTAGATAAAAGGGAAAGAGAGAACTTGGAGATTTCAAAGATTCTGTTCACCATAAAAGATGGGCTCCACATCGCTTCTCGGCCTTTTGGCTAAGATCAAGTGGAAAGGGGGTTCCACAGACCCATGTAAGGAGCAATGAGATGGAAGCAGGTATTTTGAGAAGAGTGAGGTTGAGTAGGACGATGGTGAAATTGTGAGCTCAGGACTCAGATCTGTGGAGTCTCACAATACTACTTAAAAGCTCTGTGACCTTGTGCCAATTACTCAACCCCTTGTTTCTGTTTTCTCATAGGTAAAATGATAATAAACAATAGTACAATACAGCAAAGTAATTGTTTAACCTCTGAGTCTGATCTCAAATCTCTTATTACTGTATAACCACCACATTCTAAGAAAGATAGAAGAATATATCAGAATATATATCCTCAGCCTTTTGATTGTCTCAGTGCCCTGTCAATCAAATTATAGTCCTCTTGTATCCTGTTTCAACAGAATGATGGTACATAAAGTTTATTATACTTTTGTCTCTGTTTTTATATATATATATACACACACACGCACATATATAAATATATACACACATATATATGTGTATATATATATACACAAATATATATACACATATATATTTATATATTTATGTATATATATACACACACACGCACACACACATACATATATATATATATATTCTGAAAATAAAAAGTTTAAAAACATATAATTCCCTAGAATCTCATAAATCAGCAACATCCTCCAGAAAAAAAGCTACTGGCACAGATTTCTCCCCACTAAGAGAAACAAAACCTAGTTTTTTATCTTATAGTTTTCCAGGAAAGGTGGTTTTATAAATGCCCTTGTTAATGTGTTTGCTCTCAGTAGATTCCACTGTATGAATCATAATGAAAGAAAAATGCTGGGCGTGCCAAAAACCTGAAACCAACTGTCCACTGCTGAGATGCTAAGTAGGCAGGATTGCTATTCACTGTGCTGCTTTTGTCTTTATAGAGGTCACCATTATAGGACAATCTGAAAGAGGTTATACCTACCAGCGAGTAGTGATTATTCAGCGTCATAGTGCGAAGGATCACATACACCATGTGAACATGAGCCAAAGGTGCTGATTATAGTGTGGTGTAAAAATAAAATAGGTCAGAGCCAAAAATAATTCGGCAACCTAACGAATAAGACTGTGCTTCACTTTGATGGTGTGTTCTCTTCTTTCAAGAGGAAAAAGGTTTTTTTTTTATTAATTCATTACTGAATCAGTTCAATAATCATTTATGGAGTGCCTTAATATGTTTATGAGTGCTGGAAATACTGTATTGGATTACACTGATGTGAGACTGATACTGAAGGAAAAAAAAGTTTATTTTTTTTGACATAAAGACAGATATTAAATAGTGTGGTACTGTGATTTGAAGGAGCCCGATTAATAATAATGCTTTTCCCGTCTCTTGTTCTGAAATAGCAGAGAAGCAGATAAGGAGTAAAGCAGATGAAGGTCAAAATATCAGCTCCATTCCTGATATCCCTGGTACATGAGAACAGATGACTTTGTCATATGGCATCCCAGAGCTAGGCATGCACCTACCCAGGATGAGAAACAACAGAAAATAATCACAGGCTTCCTCTGCTGTGCTACCTAGATGGCCTGAAAAACTGTGACATAGAGCAACAGAAGAGAATTCTGGAGTTTACAATGTCATGGAAAATTCATTGCCAATGTGATTGTATCGATCTCATTAATGCCTGTAGGGTAGGAGAGCTCCCACTACAATTCACTCTCCAAAACAGTCAGTGTGGGACACTGATAATGAACATGGTACAATCGGCACCTCTCCCCATACTCATGTTCGTTGCAGTGTGACTTTTCAGCTCTACTTATCAAGAAGAGATGTCTCTACTCCCTGAATTTAGGCTGGACTTAAGATTTACTTTAGCCAGAGAAATGTGGCAGAAGAGATGGGGTGTCTTTTCCAAGACTAGACTTCAAGAAGTCATAATATTTTTGCTTTTTCTTTTAGGAACCCTGACACTGCATGGGAACAAGTATGAGAACAAGCCCAAGCCAGACTGCTCAGGATGAGAGATAAAGGAGCACAGAGCTGAATTTGTCCTATCTATATCATCCTAGTTCACCCTATCCCAGCCTACTCACAAATTGATGGCTAACACATGACAAACCCAGGAGAAATCAGCTTAGCTTGGGGCAGATAAGCAGAGCAGCTAAGCCATCTCACAAGACCAGCATTAAATTGCTAATATTTTAAGGTGTTTCATTATACAGCAATAGTCAATGGACATTTTGCTATGGTCACACTTATTTTGTTTAATTAAAACGCGGTGGCTCCGAAATGGCACACATGTATGTGTTCATTCACTGGGAGACATAAACGGGAATGTTCATGTTATAATTGTTTTAAAATAGAAGTAAAACAAAAAGAAAACAAACTAAATGTCAAAAACAAAATAAAGGATTAAAAAGCTGTAGCATACTGATGCATTTAGAATATTATTCATCATTAGAAATGAATAACTACAGATACAGATTTAATCGAGGATAAATTTCAAGTAAATATTGTTGAATAAGAGTGAAAGTAACAGAAAATTAAAAATCAGGACCCCTTTTATATAAGAACCATAACAGATAAAATTTGAAAGATACTATTTAAAGATCGTACATGTGTGCTAAAACTATTTTTTAAAAAGGCAAAGGGATGATTAACACGAAATTCAGGATAGTAGTTACTTCTGGTGGTAGGAGGGAGAAGATACTGCATGGAGCACACCAAGACCTTCATAGGTCCTGAAAATGTTCTACAGCGTCATGACGTTTCCTGTACGGTTTTCATTAATACTATATCCAGGAGATAGATTCTTTGTATGTATATTTTATAATAAACAGTGTGTTAGATAAGTTGCATTGAAAGGAGGAAAAAATGGAAATGAGGGAACCAGTTAGAAGGCTATTCTGATAGTCCACATGAGATACCGTGGTAGCTTATCACTGTACATTAATGGTGGAAATGGGAAAACGTAAATAAAGATGTACAATTCTACCACTTATTGACTTTAAACTAGCTACCTAACCTTTGCACTACTCATTTTGTCTGTTAAAAAAAGTTTAGGGAATTTAAATGAGTTAATAGATATAGAGCTCTTAGAACAATGGTTACTATAGCTATTTGATAAAAGTTAGCTATTTCTATTAAATAATGAATCATTCAGCATAGGCTCTAGCACCACATTTTAAAAATATCAAGAAACTAGAACATGGACAAATAATGACCAGTGTCTCCAAATACCATGTCATTTGACAGAGAGTTGAGTAATTGGACTTAGTTATTTCAAATTTCTCCAAGTTCAGGAATAAATAACAATTTTCATGTGATCCTAATGGGTACAACTATGAGCCAGAATCTGATTCCAAATGCAGAACTTTCAAACAAGTGGAGCTACAGATAGTTTAACAGAGAGTGGAGTGATCTGCTTTCTGACATAATGAACTCCCTGGTACCGAAAGGATTCAAGATAAAACTGAATAAACTTTCAACAGTGGTGCTATAGAAAGAAGGAGGGATATCTGTCTACACCCAGTAGGGTCCAATGCACTGTTCAGGAAGTGGACAACGAGACTCAGCCTTAGAGAGACTCAGAAGTAAAACTTAGGCAGAGGCCAGAGCCTCCATCAATGGCCTAAAGTATAGAACTAATCAATTAGGGACTGTAACAATAGGAAATGCAATGTATCAACACTAAGGACTGGGAACCAAGACAGAAGCCCCAACCAAATAATCAGAATAATATTTGAAAGAGAGAAATAAAACACATGAGATGTGCTCCTAAAAACAGTAGCAGTACTCACAGTTTTGAAGATACAGTCTTTAATTTGGTCTTCAGCGGAGGAAATCTTTGTCATCATCACAGGGGCCAGGGGATCCACTTAATCCCAAACTCTACACTTGGGATAAACCAAAGTGGGAGGCATAAATACTGGCTTTTAAGTATGGACTGTGTCTACTCTTAGATTTATAATTATTAAGCAATTTAGATGACAGATCAAGGTTAGAAAAATACCCTATTCCATAGCAAAGAAATACACACTTCAATTATCAGTAGCCTCTAACTGGAAGTCTAATTTTGGCTTATGCCTCTCTGTGACCAATTACATTATTTTATGGTACACTGATTTTGTGATATCCAAAGTCCAAATGATCCAGGTATAAATTATCATAAGCAACTTATTATGTCACTTGATAAACCAAAAGTACGCTCAGGAATAGATTTTTCAGTGTAAAGTTTGTATTTCAATTTATTTGCTTATGCAACTTTTTAAAAATAAAGAATAATGGCATAATTTTACAAATCAATAAATCCCTTAAAAGTTTATATAACTAGTCTGTTCTATTCCATAAGAAAGGAAGCTTCTATGAAACTTTTATAAAGAATCCCAAATTTGAGCTTACCTATGAGTAAAAACTATATTTCTCTAAGATTGTACATGCTTTCTAATAGTTTCAATTAGTGTTTGTAAACTTTTTGGTTGTATCAGGTGTAAATTATTTTTTGAAGATTTAAAAAGTATAAATATTTTCCATTGTCTTAGTTATTTTTATCCAATTATATTAAATAAATATGTATTGATTGCCAACTTTGTGTCAAACACTGCATTAGCCACTAGAGATTGAGAAATAAACAAGATGGACATAATCTCTGCCCTTTTAAGTTTATTGTCTGATAGAGAATACAAACAAGTATAAAAGTGTGATGAGTATAAAAAAATTCTGCTATTGAAATATATTACAAAGGATTCTAATTGGGGATTAGAAAAGTTACACAACTTTCCATAACTAAGTGGTGAAGCAGGCATTGTGAATCCTGTATTATAAACATAAACTAAACTATTTAGCTAATATTCAAGTTCATAATGTAAAATTTGGAAAATGCAAAGAGGTATAAAATCATGATAATATTTTAATTTTGTAATTTTTAAACTTTATTTTTTAACTGGTTCATATAGGTTCATGATAGAACAGCCATTCTCTTTCATTGTTTGAAATAATATACAACAAAATATCCCCTTTCCTTTGTCTTCCAGTTACCTCGTTCCCTGTCCAGAGCACTTGCTATATACATTTTCTCAAATATCCTTCCAGAAGTATTCTATGCATTCCAAAATATCATTTCCATATATGTTATTTTTATTAACACAAATTATAAAAATACTCTATCCAAAACTCCTCACCATGCTTTTGTATTACATTATATATCTTAGAAATTTTACCATATTGGTAAATAGATATATAGATACCTAGAAAGCAAGAAGATATATGTAGATGATATAAATATATAGATATAGTTGATATAGAATTAGATAGATATAAATATATAGTTATAGATATATAGAGATAGAGATATAATTGCTAAAGACAATGTTTGTGGCCCTTTCCCTCAAATTCATATGTTGAAATCCTAATCCCCAATGTTATGATGTTAGGAGGTATACCCTTTGGAAGGTGATGAGGTCATGAGAATGGAACCCTCATGAATAAGATCAATGCCCTTATAAAAGAGGCCCCAGAGAGCTCCCTCACCTTCTTACACCAGGTGCGGTTGCTGGGCAGATACCTCTCAGTTAATCAGGAAGCAGCTTTTACCAGACAGCAAATCTGCTGGCACCTCGATCCTGGATTTTCCAGCCCCTAGAACAGTAAGAAATAAATTTCCAATGTTTATAAACCATCTAGTCTATAGTATTTTGTTATAGCAGCCTGAACAGACTATGAAAATAATTATTTTTGATAGCCTAGAATTTAACCTTTATAAGCCCCCTTTTGATGGACATTCAAGTTGTTTAGAGTCTTTTGGTTGATCTAATAAATTCTACAATCATAATTCTGAATATGCACATAAGTCTGAAGATTGCACACCTAGAAGTGGAACAGCTGATTTAAAAGGTAGATACACTGAGTTTTGAAAGAAATGGCTAAATTACCCTCCAATACTTGCATCAGTTAATACTTCCACCAGCAATGCATGAGGTTCCCTAATTTTCCATATCCTTACTAACTCAGTGTATTCTCAGTATTTATACTATTGGCCAAGCAAATAAGTGAAAAATATTACCTTGAATTTCTAATACTAAGGTGAAGTTGAATACCTTTTTATGTGTTTAAAATGTAATTTATTTATATTGACTGTTAAATCCCATGCCATTTCAATATTAGCTGAAGTTCTCATGTCTCTTTATTTGAATGAGCTTGAAATATATTAAATAAATTAGCTTTCTGTCTATAATATTAAGTGGAAATATGCTTTTTCTTTGGTCTTTGATAACGGTGATTTCTGTAATGAGGAATTCTTTTTAATATTTTTAAAGACAGTAGTCCCCCTTCTTCACGGTTTTAGTTTCTGTGGTTTCAGTTACCTGTGGTCAACCATGGTCTGAAAATATTAAATGGAAAATTCTAGAAATAAACAATAAATTTTAAATTGCATGCCATTCCGAGTGTCTCGTATCATCTCATTACAGAGGCATTGTACTAGCTCGCATCATCACAAGATATTTTGAGAGAGAGAGAGAGGCACATTCACATAACTTTTATTAAAGTATATTATTATTGTTCTAATCTCTTACTATGCCTAATTTATAAATTAAACTTAACCTAGGTATGTATGTATAGGAAAAAACAGAATATATACAAGGTTTGATACTATCCACGGTTTCAGGCATCCACTGGGAGCCTGGGAATGTATACGCTGTGGATAAGGGGGGATGCTGTATTCATTATTACCAATTAAATAAAACTTGCCAGCTATAAGAATATTAAAAATAATTCTCCTATATTTTCTTCTAATACTTTTGTGATTCTTTTATATTTCAGCCTTTGGTCCACCTGATAGTTTTATTAATGTAAAAGGTTAGAAGTAGGAAACTAATTATATTTTGTTCAAGGTGACAATTATACAATCATCTATTTATTCTTATACTGTTTTAAAATGCACTAAATTCCCATACATTTGCAGATTTTGAAATCTCGTTTCACTGATTGGTTTGCTATGCTTATACTGATAAAGTCTTTTAATTATTGTATCTTTTTAACATGATTTAATATCTGAAATATTAGCATTCCTAATTATTCTTTCTTTTTCTAAAGTTTCTCTGCCTATTCTGCTATATAAACTTTGGAATTCTCTTAGTTCACGAAAATAATCTTGTTGGTATTTAAATGTAATTGTATTAAATGTCTATATTTACAATGAGATTTTCATATGCTCTTATGTTCTTCAATAAAATTTTGACCTATGCAGAACTTCAAAGGTATTTCTCTGATATTTTATATGTTGCTTATTACTTATTGAGAATTTTTCCATTATTTAAAAATAATTTTGCTAAATTGGTTTGTACATATTTATTTGATATAGTACTTGTTCAATTAACTCATTTCTAACAGTTTTTCAGTTACCACCTTTGTTTTTAAGAAGGTTTTTATACTATACATAAATACAAAGATTTGCATATTTTGCTCTTCAATAATTATAGTTTTTAATTTCTGTTTCAGAACTCAATGAATTGGCTATAACTTTTTGAGCAACAGTAAAAAAATAGAGGTGAAAGAGAAATTCTTGTCTATTTTATGTTTCAAAGGAAATGTCTCTAGTGATTCAATACAAAGTATGGAATATATAAATATAAATATTATCATGTTGTAGAAATACCCTATTACTAGAATGCTAATTTTAATTCAGGAAAGGACATTCAAGATTTTTGTTTTGTTTCATTTTTGGACATCTAGTAAGAAGAGTTGCTTTTTCTTCTTTTACATATTGATGTTATAAAATAAAAAATAACTGTAAAAGGAAAAAAGAATTTATAAATATTTTGTTCATTCAGCTTGTCACAATTAACTGATCATTCCCTTTACAAATAGTTATTGCATGCATACCAGGTGTGTATGTGTTCAGTAAACATCCAATGACATTTGTCAAGAAGAGAGTTGGAAATTCTTTCAAATAATTCCACATTATCCCCATTCTTTCACCTCCCTAGTGCTCCTAAATACCTAGAAGAAAACTGTCAAAAAAGTGTAATGATTGATATATGTGTTGACCTTGTCCATTTTTAATGAGTAAATTCATACCTGCTGAAACCTTACTCTGTGCATGAAAGTATAGTGGTGGGAATAAGCAAAAAAGAGCTGAGAAAAGACTGTCTGGATTCTAAATTATAGTTTTCTAGATATTATATCATTTTATCAATTAAAGGATAATTGAGAAAACTATCCCAGATATCATGTCAATTAAAGGATGCACATTTTTTCACAATTTGACATCTCTCAAATTGGTTTGCTTCTTGTCATCAATGGCATGTCATAATTCAAATGCACAATTTTTTCTTACAGTGTTAATATAAAATAATCATTCCTGTTATATGGAATGATACAATAGAGTCAATAAAATATGTTGACCTTAGATATGTTATTTAAGTGCCATTTCCTGTAAAACATAATTAATACAAATGTTGTTTAGAGACTTATGGTAAAAAAATTAAACGTGTTATTAGATATAAAGACATTTACAACTGAGCAAGGCATTTAGTAAGTTCTCAATAAATGTTATGTATTTGTTATCACATGAAGATTAAAGATCCTATGTACAAAGTGCCTAGTAACGTACTCGAGATACCCTATTAAGTGCCAAGCAAGAACAGGCTAAATACTTTTCTACATTTTCTGAAATTTAATCCACACAACAGTGTCATAAGAAACATTATCATCCTTATGTAATAGGAAAGAAAAGGTAAATATATAGCAAGTTACCTCCTAAAAATCGAATAACGAATATAGCAAAACAATGGTTCGATTGCAGGCTTTTTCGTATCCCAATAGTTAAACCCTTTCACATCTTAAAAAAAAAAAATTGCTTAAAACATATAATGATTACAACTAAAGGAATAAAATATCTTAATGTGTGTCATAATGGCATTCAAACTAATAAGAACAGAAAAAAAATTAAATACATAGAAGTTGCAAACACAGGCTATAGTTTCATCCCATCTTGATCTGATACCATATTCACAGCTGAGTGATTAATCTACTTGAGAAAATCTATAACCAATTCTCAATTAAGTTCAAATAATTTTATTTTCTAAAATTTCACAACTTCTAAAAGATTTTAAACCTTAAGAATATTTCAATCTGTGTGTGTGTGAGAGAGATATTCTAACACATAACTGAATAACAAACTGCAAGCAACACAAATATAAATGTTAAGGACAATTCTTTTGATTTTGGCATAATCAATTTGTCCAGTTACAAAGTGGATCACAGAAGAATGTCAGGTGATTGCTGTTAATGTATAAATCTTGATAGGAAAAAAAACAGTATCCTATTTAATATATCAAGTTTACCTAAAATACATTTGTCTACTGACACATTGTGAAATAGATTGCTGGGATAAATAACAATAAGAATCGCTAAGAGGCAGAGTTCCTGAAGTCTCTGAAGTATTCATCATCGTTGTTTTACTCTGCCATTTAGTAATCAAGCTTTTATAGCGTGATGGCCAAACTAAATATGTAATTCATGGGATAATGAAATGTCAAGGAAAAATGCAGCCAATGACTTGCTTATTTAAACACACTGTTTCATTAGAAAGTGACTATTTAACACTTTGTAAAATTCTAATAGCAACTGTCCTAATCTTCTGTCAACATCTTAATAGCCTTATATTTGTTACCAAAATTTATCTGCTTCTAATAAATCAATCAAGAGCCCTAGCATGTAATTATATATTTGAACTTATTTGTTCTATGAACTTATTGTGAAGATGAAGCCTATTAGAGTAAATGGTTCATTGAAAGCTCAAACATTTAGCAATCATAATTCATTAGTTTAGCAAGCAGAAATGATGCTCGTAAAGTGACAAAAAGCAATATCAGTTCATGCCAATACATGACATCCTAATGACAGCTTTGAGCCTTCCTATTCAAGCTCCAAATCCTGAGCCCAGGTTTCAGATCATTTTTTAATTTCTACTTTTATCTCCCTTCTGCCAACAGGAATTCATTATCTACCTACTAAGTAAAATCAAATAATTGCACAAAATAAACAGGGAGATAATTAATTAGTATAATAAGCATTAAGTGATTGCTTTAACACACTTAAATAGCAAGAGAAGCCATTCTGTCTCTTTATTCATAATTGCAAGTGTCTTCCTAAAGACAAGAGAGAAACATATTTGCAGTAACCTGAGCACACAGGAGCATAGTTGCAAGATGAAATTGGACCTTACTACTGAGATCTATGACCCACACCGCTGAGTTTTCCCTCACTGAGAAGGACTCTGTGATTTTGCTTCGGTTATAACTTTTCCTTCCTAAGCGAATGTACAAAAAGACTCCTTACATGGGAAGAAGAAAGATTCCAGGTATAAAAATGGATTTGGGAAAGCTAGATTTAATGATACAAACTCTGACACCCTAACCATGCCCCTGACCCAAGGTTTCACTGTCTTTCTCTATAAATAAGCCGATTGGGAGTAAAAATTGTCGAGACCCTTTCAATGCTGAAAAAAAAATGTTTAAAATTCTAGTCTAGCTTCTGAAGAAATGAGTGGCTGAAATAAAAGATCAATAGGAACAGGGACATCAGGGATTAGATTTAGATGATAAATTCTGGCCACAAATAAGAGAAAGGATTCTAATTTGTTTGTGACATTTCCAAAAGGACTAAAGGGTAAAAGAAATCTTAGAGATTCAGGAAGAAGCATTGCCTTCAAACCCAAATGATGCTGAGTCTGTTTAGGAAAAGTAAGTTATTAACACTGAGCCGCTGCTAATTTTATATCCTGAACAAACAGCAACATAACTCATAGCTGTGTTATCAAAATCACCTCTGGCCCTTAGGAGTGGGTTATCTCTTATTCCTTAATAGTTTACTTAGATAACCCTGTAGAACAAGAAGAAATCTTTAATTTTGTTTTTCCTCCAAATGTTTATAGCATCGCACACATATTTTTACAATTATATTCATTCAAAGAGACATATTTTCTCCACAAGTTACTATAGATAAGAAAAGAATTCTCCTACAGTGAGTATTCACAGGCTACCACTTCAGGAGAGCCACCAAATTCAAACAAGGATATGGACAAATTATTTAACTATCTACTTAACATGACAGAAGAATGAGTCATGAAAAGAGTCCATTAAAGTTGGCAGCTTTAATAAACAATTTGAGAAATCTGTGGGTTTAAGAAAATTCTTTCTCTGTCTTGTAGAATTGTCTGCAGAACATTATAGGAATAACAGGAATAACTTCTTCACTACTCTTGAGACTGTCTGAAGTCTCTAAAAGTATTTGATAAAAGGTTATCTTGTATCTGTGGCAGTAATAGGACAAATACTGAACATCAAAATTGAGAATGTGACAAATATTATGACACAATTGTACAATCATAGTGACATATACAATAAACTATTAGAAATAAAGGAAAACACTCTGACAAGGATGTCAAGTGCAGACACTTTTATATCAAAAGAGGCAACAAAATACAATTACAGTACTGGAAGAAAATTTTTAAAAAGAGGAAAGAGAACAGAAAGGCCTTGGAATAAAATGCCAAGATTTCAAAGTGAATTTAACAAAAAGCAAGACTGATATACCTTTGGCTGCTACAATGACAGTGACATAATTGACACACTCAGGGAAAAGAAAAATAATTGGTTTCATCAAGCAGAGGAGAAAAAATGTCATCTAGAAAGCAGTGACAGCAGTGGTGGTAGATGTCCAGCCATGGAAGAGCAAAGACCTGCTATAGCCGTGAGAAGACAAGCAATGTGATCACATGCTCCTTGGAGCAGAAGACATACAACAAACCCAAAGATCATCTAGTCAGTAGTTCTTGTCAGTTGACTTTGCATGTGTTACATTATTTTTGTTGATGCATATTTCTGGGAATTAAGTATCGAAGTAGTTCCTAATTGAAGTCCATCTCTAGACAGCAACAGTAATGCCTATATTTTGGCTAAGTAGCTTTGTGTGACCTATCCCTATAGCAATCTGTAACAAATATCATTGTTAAGAAAAAAGGCAGTTCTTAGCGGTCGACATGTTGAAGGCAATAAATTCAGGCATGGGATGCATGAGTCTAATTATGAGAGACCACTTGAATTTGAAGCTGGTGCTTCTCTTATATATATTATATTCTCTCCTCTTCAAAAAAAGTTGTCCAGTTGTCATTTGTGTGGTGTCTGTATATTAGTTTATGAGGGTTGGAGTAAGGGGGCTAAGGTTAAGGCACATCATCAAACATTTTAACTGTCTGTATTGAACTAATAACTGTATAGATGATAGTGTATAGATGATGGATCATCTCAATATTGAAACAAACACAAGAGTTTTCATAGTTACTAGAGAATCATTGAAAATGCATTTTCCTGGTGGAAAATAATGTGCCTTACACTCTGTTACTCTCTGTAGTAAAATATCAACTTTGACTCCCAACTCTATTATGGCTAAATTAGTTCAAACGAGAGAGTTCTAAAGTGGAGAAAATTACAAATACAATGATCTAGTGAAGTGTTAATGGGATGTTAAAGAAATAAAATTTAAAATATTTAAAATCTTTGAACACCCCAGAACAAAATAGTTTCATTTACAAGATGATCATGATCATTATTAGAAAGGCAGTCAAAATCAATTGGACCTGAGTTTCCCTCTACTTCTGTTCTATTTAGATTCAAATCGATAAATACTCTGGTTCTCTCTTTTCTACACTGTGTGTATCTCGTCTTTTTGCTCCTAAGTGGAAAACCTCATTCCACCATCAGAAAGAATTCCACCTTTCTTGGAGCTAATTAGAAAATCCTGAAGTTGAGAGAAAGATGAAAATGTTTCTTTATTCTACTGTTCAGGTCTTCTCTCTGTTCTACCTCTCTCCTATGGAGTACTGGCTTCATTCTGCAGTTGTCTCTGTGTTTTACCTGGCAGATACACTTTACCCTGGTCCTCCAATTCCTTAAAGTGGATTATCTACATGGCAAACAGACTTTTCTTCTGCTATTATTAATCAGTGTGCATAAAGTTCATTTGATATCTCACTATGCTATAAACAAATTGGGGTAAGATTTAGAAGAGACAAAGGAATGAAAGAGGCATACGACTTCATGTTTGCTCTACCTACCTCTCACTTAGTGGGATGATGATATGATTAGGGTAAAGGGGGTCAAATAGATGGTGACAAAAGGAAACTAGGCTTCACATGGGGAACACACAATAGAGTATATAGATGCTGTATTCTCAAGTTGTATACCTGATATTTATATAATGTGATTAAGCAATATTGTTTACATAAATTTAACTAAAAATTAAAAATAAATGAATAAATAAATGTTAAAGGAAGACTATAGTCTCTGAAAGCAGACTTCCTGGGCTCAAATCCAGGCTCCATTTTGCATTATTTGTGTGACTGTTATTTGTCTATTTTTTATTATTTAACACTTATTGGTGTCAGTTTCTTCATCTATAAAATGGAGATAGCTCTTACACTTCAATGGATTTATTGTTAGGATTAATGAGAAATTACATGCAAAATGCCCAATGCTATGCCCAGCATGTAAAGAGTCTTTGATTAAAATTTGTGTAGCAGGATGTTACATGTCACTTTTTCTCACTGTTTTGGAGTTTGAACTAAGGTTTAAAAGGCTAATAACATTACCATAGGTGCTCAATACCCCATAGCCTAGAATAAGATACTAGACCTTCATAAAGCTGGATCGTTGCACTGGTTTTTCTGTGTTAATAGCCCATTGCCAACCCTCAGGCTACATAAGGAAGTTCAAGTGAATTCTTTGGAAATAAAGTTTATAGAGGGTTTTGGCAAGAAGAAAGATGCTCATCTATACCAAGTCTCTTAAGGGGATCTTAAGAGAAATGTTTAGAAAGCTTGACACATGATTCTGGGAGTTATGGGGACATCTGTTTGTACACACGTTGTACCTGACTTATGATTAAAGAAGCCTAAAGGGTAAGAGATTGCCTGTTGTTGGCAGAAAAAGAAGAGGGGGCTATAGAAGAATAAAATGTCCATCAACTGATGACAAAGCCTAAGGTGCCAAATGTGGACCCCACAGAGTGGAGATGACAGCAATCTATCGTGAACAGTACAATTACCCAAGAGAGCTCTCCACCTGAGATGAAATGAGCTTGGCAGAGGAGGCTGGAGGTAAAACTGAGAATGTGGATTCTGAGGCAGAGACAACAGCCAACAGCCATCTGAGGCACCACCTGGGCCAGAAACTTCAGAGAGTGTCCCCAGGAGTCAGGGGGAAATGCTGCTCTGAGAAGTCTTCAAAGGTGTTCCGTGTCAGAAAACCTCATGAAGTGATTATATGAAACTCAAAGCTCTAGTACGAAGTTACATTTTACCCATTGAATGAAATTTTTTCTGTCCTTTATCTCTCCTTCCCACCTCAACCTTCAATGTGCGCGCGCGCGCGCACACACACATGCACGCACGCACACACACACACACACACACACACACACACACACACTCTCTCTATTCCTGAGCCTAGAATAAGACAATAATATGCCCTGTCCTGATGTATCAGGGCCAGTCCCATTTTATGCTTATGGTGTAGGTGTAATTACCAACAATGAGCCTTTCTTCGCGAAAGTGTCTTAGTATAAATGATAGGCTATACAGCTACTTTTCTTAGGAGGAAACAAGAAAAGCTTCTGAGGGATATGAAAGAGGGATGAAGAGGAAAGAGGAATGTGGGAAAATGTGTGCAGTCCACCAAGTCTCTCCTCTTTGCTCTTTCCTATTACAGACTCCAAGAATGAATCATGCCCACTAGGGCTGGAGAGAGTTTTCCGTTACATGAGAGTCCAAGTTTTAATATAAAATTAGCCTGAGGGTTTTAGTTTATGAAAGCAAAAAGCTATGGAACCTGATGGAGATTTAATCCATGAGGTAGAAAGAAGTTCATTGCATAGGTTTGCAGGGGAAAGTAAAACAGCTTTCTACTCATACTTCTGTATCCAGGATATTCAATAAACAATTTTATATTTCACACATAACTTTGTGTTTCATAAAACTTTATTGAAAACCACTGTGTGCCATGGGAATATAGGTGTGCACCAGAGAGACAAAGTTCCTGCTCTCACAGAGAATACATTAATTGATAGGAGATAACAACAACAAAAAAAACAAAAATGCAGTACATTTATGAATGATTATAAGTGTAAAAATACCAGATAATGATAATTGCTTTATACAGATATACAATAAGTGGATATAATGGAGAATAAATGGGTTGTTACTTTACTTGCAACGTGAGAGAAGGCTTCTCTAAAGAGACTGAAATTAGCTGAGGTCTCAACGTAAAAGGCAACGAGTTATGTGAAAATCCAGAAGATTATTACAACAGAATGGTAAATACTCTCAAGGAGAAACAAGAGTAGAATTTTTAAGCATCTAAAAGAAAGCTACTGTGGCAGAAAGCATGCTAGAAAGGGGAAGAAGAAGAGTATATATTTGGGGAATCTCAGGTTAATAGCTGCATTGCATGTAGGTGATGAAAAAGAAGCCTAAGATAACTTCTAAAGTTTTAGCTTGAGCGGCTTTCTGGATAACAGTGTCATTTACTGAGATGCAGAAGATTGAAGAAGCAGGTTTAGGAAGGAGCTATTGCTAATTTTAAGGTGCCCATTTAAGGTGCAACAGTCAGAGGGTTTGTATCCAATAGTTAAAAGACAAACATAGGCCTCTCTCTCTAAATAAGAACAGACAACTAAGTATCACTGGGTACCTGAGAAAGGTCTTAAACTGAAAGAATCCAAAACAAAAAATAAAGATAAGTTTAAATATGAAAGAAAAGTAGACTTTTATAGAAAATAAAATATTAAGAATAAAATCACAATTAATATCCTCAGGAAATTAAGATATGGCATCCACAAACCAATTATTATATGTTCTAATACACACACATGCACACACACACAGTATTAGAAATTAAGAGATAGTCCTCAAAAATAAAAAATTGAAGAGTTGGAAGACAAAAATAAGGAAACTTACTAGTGAGTTGAAATAAAAGAGAAAGGTGAAAAATAAAAGATAAAAAATAAGAAATTTAGAGATCCTGTTCAGGATTAATAGGAGTTCCAGTCAGAGAGAATGTAGAAAAGGACAAGAAAATCACCCAAACATATCATTCAAGACAATTTCACCCAATTGATTTAAAAAGGTAAGATTTATTAAGAGCTGTTATTATGCCAGGTACTGTTCTGTGTTTGATTTAAGAATAATTTATTAAATCCTCATAATAATCCTGTGTTTAGGCTGCTATTATTATCATCATCCTCACTTCTGTATAAATGATCAGGTTTCCAAATATAATATTTATGGAAAATAAATGAAGACAACCAAGTCTGCAAAAAACAAAAGGAAAATTATGTCTAATATTGGCTTTTATACAATTAGCAGGAGAATAGAATAAAATATTTCAGACAGGTAAGATCTTGAAAAATTTAACTCCAATCACCCCTTTCTTCACAGCTACTAGAGATTGTGCTCCAACGAAATGAGAAAATAAATTCAGAAGAAGGAATACATAGAATACAAGAAGTGGGGGTTTTACAAAAATAGAGGTGAAAAAAAGCCTTGAGAAGCTGGTAAAGGAGTTCTCAGAAAAATTACCCTGCACCCAGTGTCATGGCAACTGGAAGATTATAAAGCTTGGAAAAGTATCTTCAAAAACTTCTTAAATTCTTAAATCATCTGAATATATTGAGAAGAAATTTAGACAACTGACATAGGAATTGGGATAGAATTAAAGATTAGTAAATAGAAATTATTTTCTATGAAAATGAGATATTACTAATTTTAAGGGGAAAAAGATGGGCAGGGCAGAAAAAAGTAATCCTAAAAAACATCATGGCTCAGCTATGACTAGTGCTTACATAGTCAAATACCATAAACATGGAATTGATCTGACTGAAATTACAATAAAACAGTATTGTGAGAATGGGAATGGAAAGCATTATTTTGTGTGTAGCAGGGGGCTAGTGAATGATTGTGAAAAACAGGACTATATCCTCATCTTGTATAGAGGATAAAAAATAACTGAAAAATAAAGATGTTAATAGTAAGCATATTATTTAGGGAGAAATATTACTAAATATTTTAAATAAATTTTAATACCAAAACTAAAGCCAAAAGGAGTGAGCATTCTTGCCATGGGTGCGGGAAGGGGCCCAATTGGGGGATGGGGAGAGTTGAGAGCTAAGAGATTAAAGAGTTTTGTAATAAGCCTTATAAAATTAGTTGACACCTTAAATACAATTTTTGTATAACTTTAGGGTAAACAAACCAGAAAGGATAAGAAGGATAGTAAGTATGAAAGAAGGAAGGAAGGGAAAGAAAGAAGAAAGGAAGGAGATTCAAGAAGCTGACTATTTATGTGGTTAATTTTTCCAGCACACAATTTAGTACATTATCAAACACTACATTAATATATTTAAATTTTAAAATGATAAAACTCTCTGAATTACCCTCAAAAGCTAAAATTCATCATTTTAATTTTTTAAAATTTTCCTGATGCTATTAAACATTATTTATTCTTAAGTATAAACCTTTGCTCAGCAAACACCAACCTCGAAAGTTAATTTCCTTTGTTCATTGTCTTTCTACTCAACTGCTACATGTCGATTCATGTTAATAAGACTTGTGCAACTAAAATCTCCCTCGAAAAACAATTCCCCCAACAGATGTTACCTGTAAAGAACATGGCTTCACCTCTAATATCATTGAATCTGCCTCTCCCTCATACCGTGTACCTCATAAGAGAGATTCCTTCTCCCAAATGTTTTAATTCCAGAGGCCGCTGAAATGAATAGCAAATGTGCATTAACTAATGAAGACACAGCACTTATATCTGAAAGCAAACACTACTAGCAAAAGTGAAAAGTAAAATTGTTTGGGAGCTGCAGAACCTTGAAACAGGTATTTTAAAATCTGGTTAATGAGTGACAAATATCTATTCTGGTTGTGTAGCTACACATTCCATAGTAAAGAGCAAAGAGCCTGTAGAGCAACAATGCCAATAAATGTTCTTCTCAAAGCAAGCAGTATACATATCCTTATTATTGCTCTGAAAGCTTCTATTTTCTAATTTATTCATCTTGTGAGCTGTAAAGAAACAAGCTACAGTCCTCAAGTTCACCTTTAGATGGGCTCAAATCCCAGGTGTGCTGGTATAAAAATTAAGAAGGCAGCAGAGACAAAAGTGGAAACCGATAAATTTTCAAGAATTTTGCTTTGTCTTTAGGGTATTGGGATCAAAGAGGAGAAATCTACAGACTGTAACACCATTTGTTTGCAACATAAATATCATCAATGTGGTTCAGTCACATCTACAGCATTCCATCTGCCAGCTGTGAGGAAGAAAAGGAAAGCAATTAAGCGTATTATTAATCAAGGCTGAAAGTGGCAGGTTCAAGCACCATATGATTCATGATATATGAAGAAAGATCTAGATAATGGTTTTGTCTTCCTTTAAGAGAAAAACAAGTAAAAAAATTTCAGGTTTATTTTAATTTTTTTTCTATTTACCTATAGGATAGACTGGCTGGCCACCTGATTAAAGAATTACATACTGAATTTGTTGGGACTCCAATCGCCTTTCCATTAACACACATATATACACATGCACCATTAATAATTCTTCAACTGTTTCCTTTACATCCACCACCCAAATTCTTCTCCTCACCTCCAACTCCTATCACCCTCACAAAGATGGGAAACTTAGATGAAACACCTAAAGGACAAGGACTAAAGAGAGAGAATACTTCTTATAATTATCAAGCCTAGACTGGCAAGTAGTGGCTGCCTACTGGTATGGTGTCAGTATTTCCACCTCCAGAGTACCTGCTCTTCTGCTCGTATACCTAAATGGCTACTTAGTAAAAGGCAATGATGACATCTTAATTTGTTTGGCTGAAACAAAACATATCCTCTGTTTTTCATTATAATACAAAGGTCCATGGGCAATAATATACTTTAAGCCTCCTCAGTCACTAGTGAAAGGTTTATTTTATCATATCACAAGAGCTGGTGTTGAGAGGGGGAAGAGAGAGAGGATGTGGAACATCTAGAGCTAAGGGAAATACCCGATGGAAGAAACATTAAGGACATAGAAGAAGAATTGTAAGGTGCTAAACACAAATATTACCACAGTCTGCAAAGCCCTGTCTCCAGTCTTATTCCACTCTACTTTCCTGCTTACTCACAGCAATCCAACCAGGGTTTTCTTTCTAGCTCCTCAAAGTTTCCAACTCTTTATAGGACTTGACCGTATGCTTTTCTTTTGTCAAGAATGCTACTTTACACCCATCTCCCTCTTACCTTTCCATCTTTCAATGATCCTCTAAGTCTTAAGTGTTGCCTTCTCAAAGAACGCTTTTTTTTTTTGCATTTTTTTTTTATTTTATTATTAGTTTCAAGTATACAGTACATTGGTTAGACATTATATACTTTATGAAATGATCCCCCCCGATTACTCTATCACCCCTCTGGCTCTACACATAGCCATTACATTACTGCTGACTGCATTCCCTATGCCGTGCTCCCCATCCCCGTGACCATCTATCAACACTTTTCTGAGTCCCTCAAACTAAGTCCCTTTATTATACAATTCTATAATCTCGTCTTCCTCCTTCAGAGCATTATGAAAACTATAATTAAATTGCAATTAAAATTATAATTATGTATGTTTTCACAGTACTTAATTATAATAAAGTAAATATTTGCCTACTTTTGGTTTCATATCCACCTCCTCCAATGGGACAGCAATTTCTGGGGATGACTTTTTTACCTGCTAATTCCCAGTAACTGGCCCAACATCCAACATGTAGTATTTAGTCAATAGAAAAAAGAAATCTTCAGAATTTGTAGGCGTCCAACTTTTTTGCTTCTTTACTTTAACTTGAGAGAAACTCACATGAGAAACTAAAACCCTAGTTTAATATCTCATGAGAGGAAAAAAAAAAAAAAAACAGCCTTAAATGTTAGCTAGTAGCAATGTTTTTGAGATTCTATTCTATGGACAGCATATTTCTGGATATGTGACTCATATGTAGAGTTTCTGACCTCTGGGTTCTGCCAGTCAGGAGTTAAACAAGCAAATGTAACTAAGACATAAAAGCTTCAACAGAGAATTTGAGATTTGAGCATGTTATTTTATTTCTCTGTGCCTTATTTTTATTATCAGCAAAATGACTATAGAAAAAGCACCTCCTTTAGAGCTAAAATTTATATATACATTAAATATATATAATTTATAGCTAATATAAATATGTAATATATAATCAGCCCTATAGAACTTTATCTCAAAAAACTAAGGAAAAGCTAAAATGAATGGACTCACTAGAATCTAGGAGAATGAATCAGAAAAGGCATTGAATAAGGTGAATTTGAAGAAAACATTCTGAAAGTCGGTGGGGACCCAACTTAGTATGATTAAGAAGAACACATTTTTAAAAGGGGAAAAGGAGCACACTAGGTGTGTTTACATAAAAAGAAGGTTTCTTCTATCTGAATATATGTACCATGCAATAAAACCAGGAAAATGAGCAACAGGAGATGAAGGCCTTGGGGCAGATGCTCAAGAGTTTGAATCAAAAGCTGATTAAAAGCTACAATGGTTTCCTGTGTAGGGAGCAATCTGATTAAAATAATTTAGAGAAACGATAATTGTTGCTTTAATTAGCATGGATTAGAAAGGAAGAGAAATTGTCCAGCTATAATTCAATCAGCAGCAGGACTCAAAAAGACTATGAAAATTGAGAAGGTATGTTTCTGAAAAGAGATACAACAGAACTGCATTATAGATTCCTGACGTATAACAACATCAAAGGGTATAGACTAACAAAAGGGATCAGTGTATGCTGCTATGCTTATTTGTAACATAAATATGTACCTGGTTAATATTTAATAAAGTTTATAATTCGATGCTCTAAAACGTCTCCTCAGACCAATGTTACTAGGTAACAGGATACCCCACCTTCTCTTTTTTTTTTTTTTTTTTTAGCCAAATTGCTAGAATAGCCCACAATAACTGGTGGCAAATTAGACCTATCAGACATATCCGCTACTTTGAAAACATTAGGCATTAGGAGCTCAGTTGACTCACTGAATTCACTTTATATAGCTTACCAAATAGCTGTCAGCCTTCAATTTATTTTGTGTCACTTAAAAACCAAGAACTTAGAAGTTAAAAGAACCATATCACAAGGTTGACACCTTAATCTTATTACCACTAGTTCTGTGACTGACATTATTAAGAGATTAATGAGCACTTGTTCAATGATATTGTTATGCCTTATGAATACTGTGTTCACTATCAATTCTACTTTATCATCTGTACATTTGGTCATTTTCAATTATCAGGTGACCTATATTCATAAAAACACTGCATACTTTGAATATCTTATCTATAAGGTGGACAAGCATCTATTCTTCGGTGATAAATTATATCTAGACATCTCTCAGGAGGAAAAGAGGGAAAAAGTAGCTTGCACTGAGTGCAGTGTATTGAGTGTCAAGATTAAAACATGGAGTCTGTTGCAAGCCTTGGATACTTTTACATCACACTGCTTCTGTCCTCTCACATAGTCCACTTCTAACATTCCTTGTCCTTCGAGCATGGTCAAATGTCATACAATACCACATCTACTACTCAACTTCTGCTAGGTAGGAGAGACAACCAGCCAACTAAGAAAACTTAATATAAGGGACAGTAAATAGCCAGAGAGTCAGAGATGTATTGCCTTTTTGCTCTAGAGAGAAATGAAACTTGCTGTTTTCACAGATTGTATGACATTGCTAATATTTGCAAAGCACTGCTCCAATGCTTGTGTGATGTACAGATAAAGATGGCGTAGTCCATGATCCTAAAAACTTACAATTTAATACATAAGATAGACTTCTGAACAGTGGACCCACATAAGACCGAATGAGAGGAGAAATGCTTTCTATAAGAGATGTTTTGATGGGAGGAGAAATGCTTTCTATAAGAGATGTTTTGATGGGAAAACTGGATTTCATTAAAATAGCAATAGAGGTAAGGGCTTTCTTAATCAGTGGAAAAAACAGTGGAAACAGTTACTGCAGAGGAAGAAAATAACATGTTTGAGAAGAATAAACAAGCCATTCCAGATTTAATATAAAGTGTGTTTCTGTGTGTGTATGTTATAATCTGGAAGTAACTAATTCCATGACCCTGAATCCATACTCTGAAACTTTAACTTTCCTGCACGAGCAGAGTGAAGTCACTGAAAGGTTTTATACGGAATTGTGATGTAACGAGGACTGTATTATTATTACTATTGTAATTACTATCCATAGTAGTAATAGTAACAAACAATAACTTTTGTTAAACACATCATGCTAAGCACTTATGCATTTTTATTGATCTCTTACACTGATCTTATAAATTAGGAATAATTTTGTTTCTGTTTGATAATAATTCAAATCAAGCCTCAGAGAGAATGTCACTTGCTCAGATTTTCTCTGATAGCAAGAAGCAGCTCCTAGTATCACACCCACATCTGTCTTTCTTTAGAAACCTATTCCTAACTACTCTGCTCTTCTGTCTCTACATTCCATATGAAAAATGAAATACGTAAAGAGGCAAGCTAGATCTCAGTGAAAGTTGTCAGAAAGACCAGTTGTTCGGCAATTGCTATTAGGTATTTTCATTTCCTTCCTGTCTTCATGAAAATTATTACAAAGCAATTTGAACCTTTTCTTCCCTTTTCTGTAACTCGATATTCATTTCCTTGTTTTTCTATGTACTGCAACACTGAGAAATACGCTCTTTGGAGAAGAAAGAGGAAAATTGAGATTTTTGATATTTTGCTTTGCACCAGCATCTAAAGATCTCAAAGCAATTTACCACCATCACCTCATTCATTCTTACCTTATCTCTGTTAGTAACACAGGAGCAATTTCACTGAATAAAAGATGCTGTTTCTACTAACCACATCATTTCAGTGGCTGAAAGAAGACATACACCAAGAGATTCTCTAAGGTATGGTGAAAATCAGTAACACTGTTGACTTTAAAACCCAAGGCTAGCAAATTACAAGTCAGAGCTCTTATCTTGTTTGATAATACGTAGGGAAAAGTCACTTGGCTGAAAAAGAAAAAAAAGTGAAACCACACTCTGGGGAATTCCTAAAGGGCACAGTTTTATTTTTCATAAGCTTTTGCTCTGATCCACCTTTTTTTCCTTAATACTAGATACTGAAGACAGTAGTAGGATGGGAATGGAAGTGGCCATGCAGACGATGGTGATGTTTTTAAGAGTGGAGAGATACGAGTCTCAGTTTAGTCACAGATCTGCCACTTTTGGGCTGTGTGACCTTGAGAAAGTCATTTACCTTTGCTGATCTTAGGGCAACAGTCGTCTTAGGACACAACTATGGAGGTCAACTATTTCAAAGTCTGTTTTTAATTCTAATGTTCATTACATCCATTAAGCTATAAATTTCATTTCTGGAATAAAGACTATCTTTTGTTCATTCAAATTCAAGAACTATGCATTGCAAATGTCATTGTTCTAAAATGTCTGCAAGAGTAAAGCAAGTAACATAAATAAAAGTTCAAAATGGATAAAAGATAGCAGGCAGCTCATGGAGCCCCCCACCCCCCGGACTGTCAAGGTCACATTTTTTAAAATAACATAATGTGAAGCAAGCAAAGGACACTGCAGGCTAAAACACATTCGAGCTTTTCCTATGCAAAAGTTAGGTATTTCATTTTATCACTCAACTGCCACTTGCATCAAGCCTCAGCTTTCTGCTTCAAGTGTATTCTTTGCAATCGAGCTTCTCAAAATAATAGTTTCTTTCTCCAAATAAAAAAAAAATCTTAGATTCATCTTATTCCACACTGCTTTAAATCAGAAATGTATATATATATATTGCCTTTACTCATGTATGTTCTTGCTAGTCTCTTCTGCTAGATTTGTTGACACTGGTGGTCTCTCTCTCCTTGAACCTCTCTACTCTTTAGACTTCCATGAAACCTACCACCCTTGAATGTTCTACTATGACTTCTAGCTTTCTTTTGTGGACTTCTCCTTTTCTCTGACCCACCCTTAAACAATGATGTTTCCTCTGGCTCTGGTCTTAGCCCACTAGCCTTTGCTCTATATGCTCTTCTGAAAGATCTCAAACACTCATGTGGATAACAACTATGCCTACGTTAAAACCCTGAAATCTTTTGGGAACACCATATCTAAAGGTTTACTAGTTATAGATACCTCAGTTCCAATGTTCTAAACTGTATGTGTCTTCTCCTCTGTACTAGTTACAATTTATTTATCTCATCTCCAAATCCATCCTTCTTTTCCTTGCTTTATAATACTGGGTCTAGACTCTATAAACATCTCTCCTTTGCCAGCCAGCTTACTGTTAGGCTTTGTTAACAGAGAACAATTGAGGGACACTGAAAAGCCATAGTAGAAGGGAAGAATATTCCTTACAGATTCTAGTGTGCAGTCTTTGTTTCACTGTCAGCAGATTGGTATGTACGTGACCCCAAATGTGTGGGCAGCCCCAGCAGCACTCATCCTCATGACCCTCACAGAACTATGGCCTGCACTCTCCAGCAAGTTTTTTTCAACCACCCATCTGGTTATTCCTATGTACCAGCCCTAGTCAGCAACTTCTACCAAGTGTCCCCAGCCATATGGAGGACCACTCTTACAGACCACCAACCTGCAACTTCTGACAAATTTCTTTGCCTCGAGCAGGCTGCATTTTCCTGTTTTAGCCACCTCCCTCCAAAAAGATTTGAATCTCAGTTTTGGGGTAAGAGACATCGGCTAACTTCTTAGTCTTTCCTTGTTTGTTGTCCCTAAGCCCTAGAGGAAGCATCTGCTTTTTGCATTTGCTACTTCTATACCTCTTAGAGTTTTCTAATATGAACATTAGGACAGTGATTAGAAAACAATAGGTCCCTAAAACTTTGGATGAGGACAGTGATTAGAAAACAATAGGTCCCTAAAACTTTGGATGAGTAGTCTCCTCAGACATAAGAGTGCAAACTACTGCCACTGGTTAGCAGTGGCAGTAGTTTGCACTCTTATGTCTGAGGAGACTACTCTTCCTTTGCTTGAAAATTCTGTGATAATCTCACCTGGGTAAATGCGTATAGATTATGTTCTAGGTATCAGTTATAGAGTATGGCCCAGAAGAAATAGCTTATACTCCAAAGAACTGTATAATTGTACTAATATTTGTTATCAGAATCACAGAGAATATACATGGAAGTCTGGAATATAACACCAGATCAAGCAAAATATATTTATATGAATATACTTACTAGATAATCTGAATTTAACGTATTGGGCTCATACACATAGAAGTGGTTCTGATGTCTTAGTTGATTGGTTAACTGAAACTAAGATTTAATGACTGTGTTTAATGAGAACAAGATGTTAGTGCTTCTTTTGAATAATGAGCAGGAAGAAATTTAAAGCTTTAGGAAATGGGAATGTTAGAGGGGATTAATGTGTGATCTACACAAGCCACCTACTAAGAAGATGCAGGAGACTTCCTTCACTATTCATTGTCAAATACATTACTAAGGGTAGAATCTTCATTCTTGAAAATCTCTGTGGCTTCTTCCATTATTTAGCCAGCTGTGACAATGGGAGATGCAGCAATTGAGACGGACTCCTGATTTCAGTGAACAGGACGGGATTTCCAGAGTGGCAGAGACCAAGTGGCAGCACTAAACTGCCAAAGACAAGGTTAACATATTCTCCATAAATGGCAGCAGGAATATGCCAGTAATCAAAATATTTTGGCATTCAGGGATCTCTGACAGTGACTAATTGATCACAGTCTCTAGGAATGAAACAAATAGCCTACGAAGATACTCTTTGAACCATATCACGGAAAAAACTCTAAGTCTGATGGCCAAAAACCAAACTTGAGTCACCACAATGCTAAGTCATGACCTCTCACCCTCTCTCCATAATTAAAGCCATTCAAAGACACACAATCTCTTAACTGAAGATGAATCTGGGTCCCCTTATAAAAGGAGCCTGCAATAGTGCTATACAATAATTATTCCATCAAGCCTTTCCCAAAGAGAACTACAATTAGTTACTAGAATGAAAGTGTACAGGAAAAAGTAAATATCTAGACTTTCTGGGGATTACTAGACATTCTGAATTGTCAGTAATTCCCTGGGACCCAAAATGCTACTGTAATTCACAAGTCAAAGCGGAGGTTTATAGTGGTAATGTAATGATGAATGGAATCTTAGCCAACATTTGAATGACAGTGTATCCAGTGCATCTATAGATTCACCAGGTTTTTTTTCTTTTTCAATAGTCCCCAACTTTCTAATTAAAAAAGATAATTGTACTTGGAAACTGGCAGAATACCTGAATTGACTCTTTGACCCATGGGGTAATATCTATAGTAAGAAGGGCCAAATAGAAGTCCTTTGAACTTGCATACCTATCAAAATAGTAACTCAGAGCAATATTACATTCCTGGGGGAATTTCAAAGATTACTGCCAACACCAAAGACTTGTTAAGATGCATGCTCACTTAAATCATATGATTGGCTGGTGAAGAAGTTGGATGGATATTCAAATATGACCAGATATCACAAATTTAATCAGGTAGTGAATTTAATTTCAGCTGTTGTCTCACGTGTAATAACTTTACTTAAGCAAACTAATACAGCTATTAACCTGGCTAGTATATTTACCTCTACCAGTGTATAAGAGCAAACAAAAGCACTTATACTTTCCCTGAGAAGGCTAAGAATGTAGCTTCACAGTCTTACTTAAAGCTAAGAAGACTCTTCTGCCCTCTGCCATAATGTAATTCATGAGAGGTTGACCATCTCAGTATTCAACAAAATATCACACTGGACCACTACTGATAATTGAATTCGATAAACAGGAAGTAGCAACTACTTTAGATGCCTTAGCAAAATATGCAATCGAAAAAATAAGGAAAGAATACCACAAAAACACTTGGACCTACAACCTCACTGAAATTTCTAAGGGTACAATTGTCTATAGCATGTGATGATATCCTAAGGTGAAAAATGAGTTGCTGAATCTCCTACACCTACCATGAAAAAATAGGATAGGTACAACACATAGTAAGCCTTTATGGATTTTTGAGGCAACATATACCACATTTGAATGGGCTTCTTTGACTCACCTACTAAGGTACCAACAAGTTCGCTGGGTTTGAGAAAGAGAAGCTCTGCAGCAAGTCCAAACTGCAATGAAGAACTACTTTCCACTAGGGCCTCTCAATTGGGTATATCTAATGACACTTAAAATGCCTTTGGCAAATAAGGATGTTATATGGAGACTTTGACAAATAAGAGAATCCCAGGAAACACAATTTTTGGAGCAAATCTATGTTTCTCCTGCAGATACTTAGTCTCCTTTTTAAAAAACAGTAAAGAATTGAGACTGGGCCTTAGTAGAGACTGAAAGCCATTTAACATCAGTTGGCCATGCAATCTGATCTTCCTATTACGAACTGAGATCAGATCAACCAAATCATAAGTTTGGGCATGTTTGGCAATTATCTATCACTAAGGGGAAAGAGTGTAAAAGAGACTGGGTTCACAGAGGTATGGGATATACAAGTTGCATGAGCAGGTAACTCAGACTCCTTTAACAATGACATGCATTTTCTTCTCTCTCTCAATCTACACCTACAGCCTGATAGGTAGTTACACAAGTAGGAAGAAATAAACTGGATAAAGCAATAGAGACCCATTCGAGGGTGATCATGAGTGATAGCAGTAAAGACAAGTATTCCTCATGAGCAGAAGTGCACTTAATTTTCTACATTGTCTGGACTGAAAGATGGCTGACTCATAGACAATTGCTGATGGTTTGGCTGAATGATCATAGATTTAGAAGAAACAGGGTTGGAAGATAAGTGATTTAAAAAAAAAAAGTCTGTAAAGAATTATATGGATAAACCTCTCAGAATGGGCAAATACTATGAAAATATTTACATACATGTCAGTAACTCCTTATCCCCAGCTGCTTCATTACAAGGTAAATGAGTTCATGTAAAAAGTGTCATTGATGGCAGGGATGGAGGCAATGCTTGGGTTCAAAACTTGGGCTTTCTCTTACCAAATCTGACCTAGATGCTACTACTGCTGAGTGTCTAATCTGCTAAAATGAAGAAATCAACATGAATATCCTGATAAGACCACTCGCCAGGGTGAAGGAGAATCAGCCATCCAACTGGTAGCAGTTGATTATATTAGACCTATTCCATTATGAGGTGTCAGAGATTCATTCTCACTGAAATAGACACATGTATTCTGGATATAGTAATCTAACCTTCCATGTATATAATGCTTTCGACATCACCATCATTCACAGACTTGTATACTGTGATATTTTGCAGAATATTGATCCAATTATCCGTTGTGATAGTATTCCAACCACCATTGCTTCTGATCAAGTAAATTTTTCAAAGCAAAGTAAATGCATAAATGGGCTCATGTCCACGGAATTATTGTTCTTTTCTCTTTGCTTCTTATGCATATATATTTACTTTTATGTTGACTTTTTTCTTCTCTCTCCCCCTTTCTCTTATTATTTTATGTACAGGTTGATGGAAGTTAATTTTAAAATGTAATATTTAGTACTGACAAAAGCATTCCAAATGTTCCCCTCAGCTTGACTAAACTTTAGACAGGCTTTTCCCTGACTATAGATCACCCCCCTCCCCTCTCAACTTCCCATTTCTTAAAGCATTTATTTCAGAAAGTTTATAAACTTTTCTCTGCCTCTTTGACATGTAAATTTTTTTAAATTTTCTTTCCAGATTTACAACCTAGGAATGTGTTTCTCAAGGATCTAGAAACCATCTTTTTGAAATGTAATCATCAAGAAAGATACCATCCCTGCATCCCAGTTTCTATAGGAAGGTAGAAGCCTAACTTCTTTAGCATTCATTGAAACTATTGCAGTAGCCTCCTAATTGTTTCCATTCTTGTCTCCTTCAAATACATCTTCCTCTCTGATACCTGAATATTATTTAAAGAAGAAATATGACCATATCATTACTTCCTACTATCCTTAATTTTCCTCATAACTTAAGTTGATACTTAGTTCTCAAACTCAGGCATGCCCATTAGCACATAATCAGAGATGTACCAAGGGAAACTCAAAGCATGAACATGCTTTATCTTTCCAGACCATCAATTTTATTCAAATATTTTGGAAGTAATTTAACTAGCAAGTAATTTCTAAAGGATTACTTGATAAATAAGTAGATTTGTAATGGAATAGAATCCAAAATTCACATGAAATTTTAAGCTAAATGATAAAATATGAAAGAAGTATTACAGCAGTCTCTGCTGTTAGGTATACTTCAGTGAGAAAGAATAAGAAGCACCAGTGGACAGAATAAAAGCCAAGCTTTATATCACGAGCTCTGTGGGACTTGTCTCCCACCTGTAACTCAATCTCATCTCCCCAAATACTGTTGTTTAAGCCTACCTCTTAGACATTTAGAATTGCTTTTTCGTCTACGAACGACACATGTTAAAAGAAAAAAAAACACAGTCCCAAAATGGCATCGCTTGTGCTAAAGCCTATAATACCAAACTTAGATATGATACCTGCCCTAATTGCTGTTTCAACCTCTCCCAGAAATATATTCTTAATCAATAGGTCTGGAATTTTTTGGTCCACACCAATGAGGTAATCTTTCACAAAGGCCCTCTCCAATGAGGTAATCTTTCACAAAGACAACATTCATGATATTAAAAATAATAATAATAATAAAAAGTAATAAAAATAAAACCTTACAGCTCTCTTACCCTCCCCACCCCCCCAAAAAAAAGCTGTCCTGGTCTAAAAACATTCTTTTCTTGTCTTCCGTTAATAGCTCTCTTGTCCCTCCCATCTTCCTTAAAAACTTTCCATTTCATATAACCCCTCAGAAAACTCTTCTAGCTGCTAAGTAGGATATCACCTGATTCACGAATCTTTTAATAATGCTAATCAGATCTTCAGATCTACTTGGTAGAATTTTGTTCTTTAACACTCAGAATTATATAGTTTCATATTGCCACTTCCCATATTGTCTTCCTCACCTAGATTGTTCTCCTTGTGCCTTAATACACCAACAGGCTTCTTCCAAACTTATTCTCCATTCATTCTTTAAGGTGAATTTATCTGTCATCTTCATGTTGCATTGACCCATGGTAAAACTAAGCTAGTATCCCTCCTCTTTGCCTACTATGACAACTGCACTTGCCAAATTGTATTAAAACCATATGCCTATATGTTTATCTACCTATTTATACTGCAAACTTTTGGGGGGGATAGTTACCATATGTCACTCATGTGTATTCAGCTGTGTATCCCTAGCACTATCATGTCTGTTCACATGATTAATACTTAAAACATACTGCTTGAACTAATAATAAATTATATAACCAAGCACTGTATTGGGTGTTTCCACACATTTAAAATTGAGTTTAATGATAACATGCTCATTTTTTTACATTAAGAATTCAAGGCTCTGAGCATTAATGACCATGTCTTAAACCATGTCTTCTTAATGGGGGTGCTGTTGCCCTCAAGGGGATGAAAGTTGCTTCTGAGGGGCGAAATATCTTAATGATTATGATGGCTGCCTACCTAACAAAATCTCATTATGTCATTGAATTATCTTGTGTATCACATAAACACAAATTATATTGAGTTCATGAAACATGTACAAAATGTATACAAGATTAGTGCTACAAAACTACAGTGAATAGATAGCTATGATTAGAGGACTTTCTCTAGATAGATCTTGCTCAGTCTTAAAGTTGTAGCATGAGGGCTTGTGCATGTCTATTGGCTGTTACTGGCTATCATGTGGATGATACTTGATCCTCACCACTTTTGTGTGTGACTTGGGCTTTGAAAATTACATAAATAACAGTTTATATTTTATTATTCAATTTTACAAAAGTTATTCAATCAAACATTTTTTTGCCTAGCTCTAAAAAGAAAAATGTTGACAATATTTGAATAAATATTTAGCACCTAAATAAAAGTTGTTTTCTCATATCGAGCAAAGTTAAACTTATGTTCATTAAAATACTTCTAGGAAATTATTTTTTGGTTGATTTGCTTTTGATGAAAAAGCAACTGTTTCGAATAATTTTTTCAAAATTTGATCACATTGCTATTATTATTATATACTTACATAAATGGCTAAGTCATATCTATAATTTGATACATTTTAATATATAAGTAAATAATAAAACAGTATACATATTGGCATTATTACAATTTTATGAAGCAGCAATTAGGAAAACATGTCAAAAAAGGTTTCTTAGCAAGGCAAGAATGAAAAACAAGGTTGAGAAACATTGTCTTAAATCACACAGAAAGTGTATGTAGAAGCCAAAATTCAATCCTGTTTTGTAGCTACAGATTCTTTTTCTTTTTCTTTTTTTTTTTTTAATTTTATTTTATCCCAGCTGGCTCCCGGCAATCAGAAGTCTGATGGAAAAGTCATTCTACCACAAGAGCATGTTGATTTTTCTACCTCTGCCTGGGGCCTCTAGTGCCCTCTTAATGGACTATGATTCTCTGCTCAGCAGCAAAGCATTTTCTCCCCAGTCATCCTGGGAAATGCTCTTCTCAAGACCAAATGCACTGCAAATCATGGCAGACCTAGAGCTTGACTTAAAATTCTATAATTTTACCCTCCTGCCATCTGTGCCAAACAGAAGCAGATTAAAAGAGAGTTTAAATAAAGTGAGTTTATATTAAAAGGGGGATCACCCACTGGACAGGCATCACTGGACAGGCATCACTGGACAGGCATCACAGGTATTCACCAACCATGAAGGTGAACATGGTTGAACACCCCCTCACGAAACCAAACAAACAAACAAACCTTTATCTCTTATGTAGAGGCCAGCAATGTCCTCCCATTCATCTTCTTAACTTCCAAAAAGTTTTGGTATATAATGAAATATCCCTAATAGCTTTTCAAAGAGAAGCTTACAAGTCATAGACTCTATTTAGTCATTCCACCATGATGTATACAAAACCATATATATGCAACAGAGAACCATTTATCCCTTTGTAAATTAAAGTTAAAATTACTGAACAATGAAATTTTACCTAATTAACACAATATAAAGATTCACAAAATAGCAAATTGTAGTTTGGGGACATTCCAGAAAGTTGAAACTACAGAAAGAATGAAAAACCAGTGACTTCAGGCCAAGGGCTGGTATAGAGTATTTGAACAATCTGGTCAAATATTACAAAATTACCATCATGTTCTGTTTGCATTTACCCTGGCAAATAGAGGATTGTAATGAATCTTCTAAAAAAGAGGCTCCCACTCCCCACTCCGGGGACTAGATGGTGAAGAGATATTGTTTTAAAATTAAGCACATCTCTATTTCCTAAAAGAAGTAAAGAAATAAACATTGAAGAATGGAATCAAGAGTTGACTATACACAACCTCCACTGTTGTAGGACCACTAGGAAAACATTGTGCTACAAAGTGATTTCCACCCAAGGACTTCCTTCACAAGAATATAGAAGAGACAGAATTATAAGTGTTCCAAGACAGTTCACAGCATCCTTCAATTTGGGTTTATTTTACTCCTCATACAAATTTAATAGAAACTTTGGCTTTCAGACACTCTTCTAGGCACAGAGGCTCCAAGGAGATTTACTCAAGAATAACATTCAATTGCTCACAACTTACAACTAAATGGGATACAGAGTTATAGAAGTCAATAACTACAATAAAATAAGTGCTATAAAAAGGTATATGTGAAGTGTTTTCAGATCAAAGAGCAGTTAAGGATGGAGCATTTAGGGAAATTGCAGAAAGTTTCATAGAAGTCACACTTGAATGTCATCTTGAAAAGTGAGTGAAAAAAATTTCTAGATGGACAAGTCAAGGAAGAATATTTCTGGTAGGAGTTTGCTAATATTTAAAAATTGAATGTAAGTGGAAGAGTTAGAAAACATTAGGTCTGTCTAGATCAATGTCTGTCTCTGTGGGTAATATAAAAAGATGGAGTGGTAATTTAAGTTCAGTTAGACTACAAAGAACTGAGGTGAACCAAATATAGGTATATAAGACTTCACTTGAAATCAGAATTAATCCATAATGATTTAAATAAATGTGGAAGTAGCAACAAATACCCCATGCAGAAAAATTCCAAAAACATAGAGATACTCAACTCTCAAGAAGATGTAGTTTGCACTCCCCACTCTTTAAGTCCAAGAGGTCTACAGTGACTTTTTCTTTCCAAGAGTATAGTATGGAAAGGGTGAAAAGATAGTAACTTTAGAGTGGAGAAATCTCACTAACTCTGCCTCAAATAGATAATTAAGGTCAATTTCAAGAGTGATAAGCCATGTTGATAAGTGCCCTTGATATGATGTAATAATGAAAATGGCACTCTATCTCCATAATCTTCCTCCTAAAACCCACAACCCCAGTCTAATTAGAAAAACATGAGACAAATCTTATCCGAGGGGTATTTTACAAAATACATGACCAATATTCTTCAAAATTGTCAGGGTCATGAAGAAGTTCAAGGAATTTTCACACCCAAGAAGAAGCCTAAGGAGACACAATAACTAAATATAATTTGGCAACATGGATGGGACCCTGGAACAGAAAAAGAATATTAGGTAAAAAAAAAAAAAGTGGATAGAATAAAGTATGGACTTTAGTTAATATTAATGTGTCAATATTTATTTGATAATTGTAACAAATGTACCAAACTAATGTAAGTGGTTAATAATAGGGGAAATTAGGTGTAGGACTTATGGAAACTAATCTTTACAATTTTTTTTTTTAAATCTAAGAGATAAAGATTTTTTTTAAGTGTAAATTAAATAGTCTTTTACATATAACAACCAGGGCAGGAAAATTTATCCAGTCAAAATAGTTTGATGAGTCAGTTTAGTAGATCTAGCTTCATATTAAGCAAAAGTAGGACTTTGTTATTTTCTATGGTCACATTTTTCTCATATTCATTTAAAAAATATAAATTCACTCTCTGAAGTCTTCCTAAAGTCTTAATTCATGATGTGTAGCTTTAGTCATTTCTCATACCATCATTCTGATTAGTGTAATTTCTAAGACAAAGCAGATTAAAACAAAGAAAGCCAGTAAATGACGTTCCAGAGTCACGCAGTTAAAATCTAGAAATGTAAAAACCAAAAGTCAGATTTTTTGACAGTGGGCCTGTAAATTAACCATGGGGCAAACGACTCATTATTGTGGCAGTTTCCATAGGTGATATATATTATCACATATATCATTAATAAGTGAGCAGTTTCAATCAGAGAAAGATGTCAGACTCATTTGTAAATTAATATGGATAACAAATATATCCTATGTTTTGGAAGATAGTCTCAATATCAAATATATTCTTCTACTGTCTTCGTGAATCATTAAAATATTCTAAAAATTTAATTTTAATATTTCAGCATTTAATTAATATTTTTTCAGACTGGCATTTTCACCTGCAGAAGCATAAAGTTATTTGATAGATCATATATCTTATTTAGAAGGTGTAAAGGAAGAGTCACTGTACTAGAATTGCTAAATTTTTGAAATTGAAATTTCTTGAAATTTACTAAACTTTTGGCCTACTTTCCTTTAAGAAACAAAACAAAGCATTTTACAGTGAAATAGTACACATATGTAAAACACATAAAATATAAACATAAACATTAATAATCATAATTATCAACATGAAACCTCTACCCATGTCAAGAAATTTAGAACATCGACAGCAATACCGAAGTCCTAGGTATGCTTCTTCCCACTTACAGAAATCTCATCCTCCTCAAAAAATAATCACTAGTGTCTATGGCCATGCTACCCTGAACAAGCCCGATCCCATCTGATCTCGGAAGCTAAGCAGGGTTGGTCGTGGTTAGTACTTGGATGGGAGACCACCTAGGAAGACCAGGTGCTGTAGGCGTAAAAAATAAAAAGGAAAAATAAGGAATTGTAAGCTGACAAGGTCCTTGAAATCTGTGAGGTCAGCCAAGGGTTGCCTTGCCTAAAAACTAAATAAATAAACAAAATAATAATAATTACTACTTTATGTTGATTAACTCATTTTTTAATAGTTACATCAGCTAAATGTGTGTCTCTAATGTTACAGATTAGTATTTTTACATGTTTTTTTCCTTCAAATTCTTCTATTAAAAAATTTGTCTATGGGATTCGTCTACATTGTGGTATGCATCTGCAGTTTATTACTTTCATTGTTATGTAGAATATACCATCTTCTGAAAATATCACAGTTTAAATACTCTACTGTTCAAGGACATATGCATTGTTTCCAGTATACAATTATGTATTTCTTCTGGTTATATACCTAGAATTGGAATGGCTGGTTTACAGACATGCTCACATTCAATTTTAGTAGACAATACCAAACTATTTTCCAAAGTGGTTGTCATATTTACAATAGTGCTGACACTGTTCATGATAATTCCTATGTTCACCATTTGTAAACATTTTTTATTATTAGTCTTTTTCATTTTAGCCATTTTGATAGGTAGGTACTGGTATCATGTTGTGATTTTAGCATTTCCTTACTAATTACTGAAGTTGAACACAGTTTCATTTAGCTACTTGGATATCCAATTTGTGATTTGGCTGTCCATTCTTTTACACATTTTCTCTAGTGATTTATCAGTCTTCTCACTGATTTGTAGGAATTCTGGATAAGAGTCCTGTGATAGTTCTATATGTTGCAAATATTTTCTTCCACTACACAATTTTCCTTTTCACTCAATGATTACATTTAGTAAACAGAACTCAATTTCCCTAGAGTCAAATCTATCAATCTTCTAATTTATCAGTCTTCTCCAATATGATTAGTGCTTTATGTGTTCTATATAAAAAAATTATTTCCCTACTGCAAGGTCATGGAGACATTCTTCATTCATCTTCTAACATCTTTGTTGTTTTGCCTTTAATAATTGGAATTGATTTTTATATATAGTGGAAGATAAAAATGGAGTTTCATTTTCTTCCAGGTGGATATCCATTATCCCAGCATTTTTATTGAAAAATAGTCCCTATCACACTGTTCTTTATTCCAACTTTTCTCATAAATCAGGTGTCTGTGTTGAATGACTCTAATTCTGAAGGGTCTTCTGTTCTATTATGCTTTTCTCTCGTTGTGAGTAAACCATGCTGTCTTAATTTTTGTAGTTTTTTATTAAGGCTTGATATCTGCTAGAATGAGCTTCTTATCTTTTTTGCCTTCTTCAAGTAGTGTCTTGGCTGTATATAATGTCTATATATTAGATATATAATATCTGTATCTACATATATATGTAATTATTATTAGAAGAATTCCATCATTTTTCCTAAAAATTAGTACTAGAGATTTAATCACTAAGATCATTCTGGAGAAAATTTATGTCATTTATCACTTAAAGTCTTCCAATCAATGAAAATTATATATTTCTCTTTTATTTAGGTTTTGCTTGATTTTTCTCAATAATGTTTGAACTTCAAAGATAGTGGAGAAAAATTCCTACAACTGTTCAGGTACTGAGACCAATTTGACTATATAAAGGTCTCAGACATCTCTTGAATAATACAACATATACAAAGAAAACAGAGATATATGTTTTCATAAAACATTTTGACAAAAAAATTTACATATGTTGTTATTCATATGGTAAATAAGGCATTCGTGAATATTCAAGGCTCTGAAACAACAACTTATATGTTATCTAACAAGTTTCTCATAGATATAGTCTAGCTGATAGAAATAGAGACCAAATTCAAGGGGAAAAAAATCAAAATTAAAAATAAATACTGATCATTGAAATCAATTAAACATGTCAATTTAGGTAGAAATAATTACTGAAAATGTGATTTAAAAATGAAAGACAGTATCTTGAGAATAATTTTTGAAATGTAAGATTCCTGTGGTAAACAATCATTTTAATAAGGAACAATGTCTAATAATCTCTTTTCTAAGATATAGGAAAAGGGGAAAGACATGGTAAATGAAGGTATGACAAATTTCTTCTCTGAATATGGGTAAGCCAATCATTTTTTGTTTTTATTGACTATGATAATTAAGAAACTAGAGAATTTTGGGCAAATTTCAAAGCAAATATTAGTACACTTAAAAGTAATTTCAGAAATACAAACTAAGAAAACACAATACCCTCCTATGTGGTAACTCTAGTAGGAGTTGGGGAAATGGTAATCAACATGTTATAGTTCCCTGCTCTCAAGAGGAATACAGTCTAATGATGAAAACAGATAATTACATGTAATAAATGTCTTTTTGTAACATTTTATATTGTCTAACACAATGACCTAATGCTTCCTAAACAAAGTAGTAATAATTGTCAGCCATTATTCCTCCTTGAATCTAAAAAGACTAAAAACTGTTTTTAATCTTAAAGCACAAAACTAACATTTAACTTGATATATAAATATGAACATATTTGGAAACATAAAATTAAAAATTTGCTTTGTTTAACAAGGTTTCTCCTTTTATTGAGAGATTAAATTTTACCAAATAATTTTTTCACATAACTTTTAAAAACCTTTTATTTGATAATATGGTCAATGCATTCAGAGATATTCTAATATTAAACCATCCTCCATAGCTAAAACAAACCTCACATTGGTTATGGTTTCTTTTTAATAAACTGCAGATTTCAATTACTACTATTTTTATATTTGAGTATAAATATTTACGTTATTTATTATTTGTATTATATTAGTTGTATATTTTTTAAAACACTATTATATGGTGTTTACAAGATAATTTTGTTGATCTTAAAACCAAGAATTCGGCACAGAAAATGCTTTGCTGGCCATTTTAATTCAGAAGGAAGGCTCTTTTAGATAACTTTCTTACCGTTTTACCTGGATATTTATCTTTCTAATTTTTCATTTTATTCAGTTAATTTTGGTAATTTATAGTTTCCTAGGGATTGTGTGTAAGTGTAAAGAACAGTGAGCCAACAGTGGTTAACAATTAAATGTAAGAGAAGAGGAGGAGTAAGTCAGTCCTCCACGAGATGATGAGGGAAGGATGTAAAGTGAGAAATTAATAAGTAATCTAAGGATATAGATTTTTTTATCACTTTAAAACACAGTATCACAATAATAGCTAATACTCTTAGATATTTAGAGCTACTTTTATGTGCCAGGTACTGTTCTAAGTAGGTAACTGTTTATGGTTGTTCAGGCAGTGTACTGCAGAATTCCAGGGGCACCATTTACACTGCTGTCTATGTTGTTCATGGAATTGTTTAGTGTAAACCTTGAGTGTCAAACACAGTGGCCCTCTCTTAAGCACTTTATACAGTAACATATGTAACTCTCAGAAAAACCCTAAGAAGTACTATTATCAATTATCTTATTTTATAGATAAGGAAATAAGCAGAGAGAAATTAAACACTTTGCCCAAGATCCCACAGATAGAAGCATAGAGCCAGGCTTTACTCCAGCTCCAGACCATCACATTACTACAAAGAAAATAAAGTTTTGTTGAATTAAACTAATCTGTACAGAATTAAAAATAAATTTTTCTGCAGGCTAAGAAAAAAGGAAGAACTCAGTTCAGAGCAGGGTGACAGAATCAAATCAGTGAAAGAGGTAACAGGAAACTGTCTTGAAGGTATGAGTGGAATTAAAAAAAGAGACAGCAGAAGGGCTCTCCTGATGGCCCTAACTCATCAGCCAAAATGAAAGCTAAAACGTTATCAATGACCAGCATTTAAACATGTAGTGTCTCCACCACAAATGCATGCCCCTGCTTTTAGGCACCCAAATAACATTCATTATTCGATTCTATATTCATCATTCTCTAGCTTTTCTTTTTATAAAGTTCATTGCATCAATATATTCTTTTTAAAAAGTATATATATGTATTTGTGTTTTTCTTACTTTAACTTCTATATATTAACAACCATAATTATTCCTAATGTGTGTGTGTGTGTGCGTGCGTGTGTGCACACGCGCACGTGCATGTAAAGAACGTATCGTGATTTATGTAGTTTGGGGACGGACTTGTTATAATCTATCTATTCATTTTGCTATGTACCACTTTTGTCTGTTCTTTTTTGTTTGCTTCATAATATTCTGTTGTATGATATACCATAATTTACTTACCAATTCTTCTAGTAATGGATATCTTTATAGTTTACAGGCTTTGTCAACGCAGGCAGTGTTGCTTTGAAAATTCTTGTACAGAACTCTTGTTCTCTTAAGATCTAATTTTGGATAAATCACCAAGAGTAGATTTCTTGGGTCTTAAGTTTGTGAATGGTTAACTTTAGGAGGTAATGCCAAAATGTTCTTCGAAATGGTCTCATCAATTTATACCTCCCTTTGTAATGGATTAGAAAGTCTTTGCATTTGCATCTTCATCAATACTTGATATTTACAGGTTTTTAATTTTTTTGTTATTTAAATGAGTACAAACTAGAGACTCATTGTGGTCTTGATTTGTGTTTTCATGATCACAAAAACAATATATTTTCCTATCAACTGTATAAAAATTGTTTTATATATTATTGCATTTGGGTTTCAATTTAAGAGCTTTTTATGCTACTGTACCAGGGCATATGTTTGACAGAGACAGTAAAATTTTAAAGCAAAAAGAATTTCTATTTTTTTCTTTATATGCATATCTAAAATGTCAGTTATAGCATTACTGAATTTCAGTCATTTTTATATACAAATATGCCATGACTAGCATTAGCTCTGTGATGTACTTAAAAATTTAAGTTTAGAATAAATTTTCTACCTCATGAATCAAAATGATTGTTGAGATTATTGATTATATACATATATATCTTAATCACATAGTTTTACATGCCTCAAATATTCCACTTAAACTTTTAATATCCAAGTTATTTTTGAGATGATTCCATTTTTTCAAGTTGATGCAAAACCATAAAGTATTTAAAACGACACCAATAATAAGATGAAAGCATACATATACACATGTGTATACCTATATTACACATATTTAAATACTGTTGCAATTATTCAATTATGTTGTGACACAGAGTTCTTGCTGCAGAGATCATGCTGGCTGATCACAGAGGGCTAATTTAGAAAATAAAACACAATTAATTATATAAAATAGAATTACAACATCAACATGCAATAGATTTTAATACCGGAAAATTGCAGAGTAGAAGACTACAGGGAGAATAGACCTAATTCTTGTTGAACAAGAAACCATAACTTACAATAGCTCTCTCTTGCCTAAAATGTAAAAGATAATTTCCGTAGTCTTGATCACAAACATATTTCCAGCTATGTCCACCGCCAGACCTCTCATTCAAGTTTCCAGAGTTTGTGCCTATGGTTTCATAAAAGGCTACTGCCTAATCTAAACTCATGAAGATTTGAGTTTAGTTTTTCTCCTGTTTTATAGTTTTAGCTGTTACATTTAGATCTTTGATAGACTGAGTTAATTTTTATATATGGTGTGAGGTAGGGGTTCTAACTTAATTCTTTTGCACATAAATGTTCATGGACTCTTAATTCTATTCCATTGATCTGTATGTGTATCTTTATGCCAAGTATCACATTGCCTTGATTACTGTAGATTTGCAATAAGTTCTGAAATCTGAAAATGTATATTTTCAGCTTATGAGTATAAGCTTGTCTACTTCTACAAAAATGGCTGTTGGAATTTTGATAGGGAGTTTATTGAACTTGTAGATAAGTTTGGGTAGTAGTATTTTATCTTGACAATATTAAGTCTTCCAATTCATGAATACAAGATGCCTTTCCATTTATTGGGCTTTATTTAATTTCTTACAATGATGCTTTGCACTTTTCAGTGTACAAGACGTGCAAATTTTTGTTAAATTTTTTCTAATATTGTTCACTCGATGCAGTTGTAAATGGTTTCCTTAAATTTATTTTTGGATTATTTATTACTAGGGTATACAAATAAAAATGATTTTTGAATACTCATCTGTTATCTGGGAATCTTGCTGAACTCCTTTATTAGCTCTACATTTTCTTTGTGGATTCCTTAGGATTTCAGTATACACGATGATGTCATTTAAAAATAGAAATCATTTTACTTCCTTATTTCTATGTAAAGTGCCTTTTATTTCATTTTCTTGCCCTAATCCCTCTGGCTTAAACTTTACTACAATGTTGAATAGAATTTCTGAGAGTGGACATCTTTATTGTGTTTCAAATCTTAGGGGAAATGTTTTCAGTCTTTCACCATCAAATATAGTATTAGGAATATTTTGCTCTGTTCTATTTTTGTAGATGCCCTTTCTAATGGGGAAATTCTTAATTTGTTGACATTTCTATCATGAAATGGTGTTGGATTTTGTCAAAAGCTTTTTCTGTATGTGCTGCAACAATTATGTGGTTTTCATCTTATGATATTAATATGGTGTACTATATTAATTGATTTTTGTATGTTGCACAGACCTTGCATCCTGAGATAAATCCCAATTGGTCACACTGAATATATTAGTTTACTTTGACTGCTGAAACAAATTATCACACACTTATTAGCTTAAAACATCACAAATACAATTCTATATAAGTTCAACATGAGTCTCATTGGGCTATAATCATTGTATGAGCAGAACTCCATTCATTACTTGAGGCTCTAGAGGAGAACTTGTCTACTAGTATTTTTCATCTTCTAGAGGCTGCCCATATTCCTTGACTGATGGTACCTTTCCTTTATCTATAAACTAGCAATAGTGGTTTGAATCCTTCTTATATCACATCACTCTTGACCTAACTTTTGTCATTACACTCCTTTTATTGACTCTTGTCATCAGCCTTCTTTTTTTTTACTTTTTTTGACCCCACATGATTATACTAGTTTTACCTGGATAATCTAACATAACCTATCTGGTTTAAGGATTAAGGTGTTTTAATTGGTAAGACAAATTTTATTTGCAACCTTAATTCCCCTTTACCATGTAGCCTAACATTTAAAGGTTCCAGAGATTAGTATGTGGATATCTTTGGAAAGCCATTACTTTACCTATCATGGTAGATAATCCTTTTGGTGTGTTGCTGTATTCAGTTTGCTAGTATTTTGTTGAAGATTTTTGCATCTGTATTTATAGCAGTTATTGGTCTATAGTTTTCTTGTAATTTCATTGTCTGGTTTTAGTATCAGAGTAATACTGTACTCATAGAAAGCATAGGAAAGTGTTCTCTTCTCTTGATTTTTGGAAGACTTTGAGACAAACTGTACTGGTACTAATTCTTTTGTAAATGTTTGAAAGAACTTGCCAATGAAGCCATCTGGTCCTGGGCTGTTCTTATGGGGGAGTTTTCTGACTACTTCTTCTATCTCTTTACTCGTTATTGGTCTATTCAGATTTTCTTCAGTCTATATTGATGGTTATGTCTTTCTAGGAATGTGTCCATTTCATTTAGATTATCTAATTTGTCAGCACACAATTGTTGATATTATTCCCTTAGAATCTTTTTTTATTATTATTATTTACATAAGGTCTATAATAATGTTCTTTGTCCATTACTTATTTTAGTTATATAAGACTCTCTTCTTGACCAGACTAGTAAAGGTTTATCAGTTTTGCTGAACTTTTTGAAGAACTAACTTTTGGTTTTGTTGATTTTCTCTACTGTTATTCTATTCTTTATTTTATTTCTTTCCACTCATATCTCTATCATTTCCTTTCCTCTGTTTGATTTGGGTTAAGTTTGCTCAATGTTTTCCAGTTTAAGTTGAAGGTTGTTAAATTATTGATTTAAGATTTTTCTTTCTTTTTAATATAGGTATTTAAAGTTATAAGTTTGCCTCTCATCACTGTTGTATCTGCATCTCATAAATTTTTGACAGGTGTTTTTGTTTTGTTTTTATTTATCTCAAAGTATGTTGTAATTTCCCTGTGACTTCTTCTATGTCCCATTGATTGTTTTTTATTCTCCCTGTATTTGTGAATTTTCCAAATTGCTTTCTTTTTTATTTCTAATTTTATTTCATTGTGTTGGCTTCATGTCAAAGGAATGCCCCAACAGACACACAGAACTTTGGGGAAAAATATGAGAACTTAGTGGTTACAGGCATTTAAGAAAATCTGTGTCTAATCATTAGCCATAGTAGCAAGTAGACTGTTAGTTTTCAACATGACTACAGGGCTGTTGGTTTTCAAGGCTGCCAGAGAGATGAGAAGAGTAGGATCAGGATAGGGTACTATAAAACACCACAAAGCTCATTGTTCTTGCCAAGATTGAACAATTTTTCTTGAATAAATGCTCATGAGATTTTTGAAAGCCTTTGGTTAATTTCCAGAGTTCTGGAGGTATTGTGTCTCTTTATTTCTAGGGTTCTCATTGTTCTGCTTTTATGAAGGAGAGACTTTTCAAAGGTTCTTACATGATCATTTCCACTGATATCACTCTGTTTTCTACAGAGGTATTTGATGCTGATACTCTGTAGTGTAACACTGTAATCTTAAGAAGCTCATAGATAAACTTTTTATGAAATCCTTGTGGACAGTATATAGAAATGTGAGCTAGATAATAATATAATTAAGCAGATTTACAGTCAGATAATATAACCAATGATTTGATTAATAAATTGGCTTAAAATTGGAAGGGGGTTTCCAGTAGCTCAATTTTTTTATTGTTCTATATCATTCAGCAGCTTCTGAACAATTTGGATAAAATTATAGAACATTTTTAATTCAAGTTTTCAAAAGTTATATTAGATTAGAAATTTTATTTTTAAAATATTTTGATAGGCTGAAACCCTGAATAGCAAGATCCAATGTAAAGTCTTGACTTTGTCTATTAAAAATTAATTGTGTTTTGTATATTAGGAGAAAAAAATTAAGTAGCAATCTATAATAGAAAAGGAAGAAGAAAAAAAGAAGAAAAAAGAGAAAACTAATATTTTAGTTAACCGCCGAAATATTATGTGATAACAATAAGGCAAGCTTCTGGCTAGTATAAACCACACATATACACAAACTTCTTTCAGGAATATTGACTATTAATTAATTCAAGAGATATTTGTTGTGTATATAATATACATGATCTACCTGTTTAGATACTATAGACACAAAAATATATGGGAAAATTATAAGCTTTGTCCTCAGTGAAATCACTAACAATAGAGATAAATGAAAACAAAGCATAATGCAATGCAATAAAGAACATATCACAGATAAACACAAAATGGTAAGAGAACACACAAATGAAATGATTAATTCTGTTTGAAAGGAAAAGCTTTGTAAATAAACTTTAACAAGTTTAAAGATGAGTCCGGTGACTAGAAATTCCTGAGTATGTGTATTGAGTGTTCAGTATATGTCTGGTACTTGAGTAAAAAATAATAATAAATCACTCATTGACACCTATGAACAGATCTTCCAGAAAAAAAAGTCAATAAGGGAAGAATGGGCCAAAAAGACACACTAGAACAGATGGATTTAATTGATATTTTCAGAGCATTTCACCCCAAAGCAGCAAAATATATATTCTTCTCAAGTGCACATGGAACATTTTCTAGGATAGACCACATGTTAGGACACAAAACAAGACTCAATAAACTTAAGAAGATTGAAATTATATCAACCATCTTCTCCAGTCACAGTGGTATGAAACTAGAAATCAAGTACAAGAAAAAAACTGGAAAATACACAAACACATGGAGACTAAATAACATGCTACAAAACAATGAATGGGTTATCAATGAAATCAAAAAAGAAATCAAAAGGCACCTAGAAAGAAATGAAAAAGAAAATGAAAACCCAATGACTCAAAATTTTGGGACACAGCGAAAGCAGTCCTAAGAGGGAAATTCATAGCAATATAGGCCTACCTGAAAAAACAAGAAAAAACTCAAATAAACAATCTAAACTTACATTTAAAAGAACTAAAAAAAGAACAGCAAACAAAGCTCAAAGTGAATAGAAGGAAGGAAATAATAAAGACGAGAGCAGAAATAAATAAAATAGAGTTTAGAGAAACAATACAAAAGATTAATGAAACCAAGAGCTGGTTCTTTGAAAAGATAAAGAAAACTGACAAACCCTTAACCAGACTCATCAAGGAAAAAAGAGGGAGTACTGAAATAAATAAAATCGGAAATGAAAAAAGAGGAATAACTACAGACTCCACAGAAATAAATGATCATAAGAAAATATGATGATAAATTATACACCAACAAATTAGATAATCTGAAAGAAATGGTCACAGTACTAGAAACATTCAATCTCCCAAGATGATTCAAGAAGAAACAGAAAATCTGAACAAACCGATTACCACCAACAAAATCAAATCAGTAATCAAAAACCTCCCAAAAAACAAGTCCTAGATGAGATGGCTTCACAGGCAAATTTTACCAAATATTCAAAGAAGAACTAACACCTATTCTTCTCAAATTATTCCAAAAAAAAAATCAAGACATAAGGCTCTCTTACTCCACTCTGAGGCCACCATTATCTTGATTCCAAAAACGAACAAAGACATTACAAAAAAAGAAAACTACAGGCCGATATTTTTTTATGAACATTGATGCAAAAATTCTCAACAAAATATTAGCAAACTAAATTCAGCAATACATTAAAGGTATCACACACCATAATCAAGTTGGATTTATTCCTGGGACACAAGGTTGGTACAATATCTGCAAATCAATTAATGTGATACACCACATTAACAAGTCAAAAGATAAAAACCATATGATTACATTAATATATGCAGGAAAAGCATTCAACAAAATTCAGCATCCATTTATGAAAAAAACTCTCAGCTAAGTGGGCACAGAGGGAACATACCTCAACATGATAAAGGCCATAAATGATAAACCTATAGCTAACATCATACTCATTGGGGAAAGGCTAAAAGCATTTTCCTTAAAAGCAGGAACAAGACAAGGGTGCCCACTTTCATCATTCCTCTTCAACATTATATTGGAAATCTTAGCCATATCAATAAGAAAGAGAAATTAAAGGTATCTGAATTGGAAAGAAATAAGTAAAATTTTCATTATTTGCCAATGACATGATACAATATAGAGAAAACCCTAAAGATTCCACCACAAAACTGTTAGAACTGATCAATGAATTCAGTAAAGTAGCAGGATGCAAAATTAATATCTGCAAATTCTGTTTGAAAGAAAAAGCTTTCAAAACTTCAGAAGTCAGTGGCATTTTTATAACCAATGATGAACTTTCAGAAAGAGAAATTAAGAAAACAATCCCATTTATAACTGCATCAAAAACAACAAAATACCTGGGAATCAAATTAACGAAGGAGGTAAAAGACCTGTTCTCAGAAAATTATGTCATTGAAAAAAGAAATTGAAGATACAAATAAATGGAAGCATATACTGTGCTCATGGGTAGGAAGAATCGACATCATTAAAATGACCATACTACCCAAAGTAATCTATAGATTCAATGTAATCCCTATCAAAATACCAATGGCATTTTTTCAGAGAGCTAGAACAAACAATCCTAAAATTTATAGAGAACCATAAAAGACCCCAAATAGCCATGGCAATTGAGAAAGAACAAAGTTGGAGGTATCACACTACCTGATATCAAACTATACTACAAGGCTACAGCAATCAAAACAGGATGGTACTGGTATAAAAACAGATATGTTAATCAATGGAACAGAATAGAAAACCCAGAAATAAATCCACGCCTATACACTCACTCAATATATAACAAAAGAGGCAAGAATATACAATGGGGTAAAGACAGTCTCTTCAATAAATGGTGTTGGGAAAATTAAACAGATACATGCGGAGAGGAGAGG